>NC_138773.1:141939566-142455058 GCF_965119305.1 Pelophylax lessonae | reverse complement strand
CCCAAAAAAAGGGTTTTTTTATAAATTTTTATATTTTTTTTGGTTGCCAAAAACAAGGCTTTTTTTGTTTTTTTTTGGTTTTTTTGGTTCCCAAAAAAAGGGTTTTTTATAAATTTTTATATTTTTTTTGGTTGCCAAAAACAAGGCTTTTTTTTTTTTTTTGGTTTTTTTGGGTCCCAAAAAAAGGGTTTTTTATAAATTTTTATATTTTTTTTGGTTGCCAAAAACAAGGCTTTTTTTGTTTTTTTGGTTTTTTTGGGTCCCAAAAAAAGGGTTTTTTATAAATTTTTATATTTTTTTTGGTTGCCAAAAACAAGGCTTTTTTTGTTTTTTTTGTTTTTTTGGGTCCCAAAAAAAGGGTTTTTTTATAAATTTTTATATTTTTTTTGGTTGCCAAAAACAAGGCTTTTTTTGTTTTTTTTTGGTTTTTTTGGTTCCCAAAAAAAGGGTTTTTTAAAAATTTTTATATTTTTTTTGGTTGCCAAAAACAAGGCTTTTTTTGTTTTTTTTGTTTTTTTGGGTCCCAAAAAAAGGGTTTTTTTATAAATTTTTATATTTTTTTTGGTTGCCAAAAACAAGGCTTTTTTTGTTTTTTTTTGGTTTTTTTGGTTCCCAAAAAAAGGGTTTTTTATAAATTTTTATATTTTTTTTGGTTGCCAAAAACAAGGCTTTTTTTTTTTTTTTGGTTTTTTTGGGTCCCAAAAAAAGGGTTTTTTATAAATTTTTATATTTTTTTTGGTTGCCAAAAACAAGGCTTTTTTTGTTTTTTTGGTTTTTTTGGGTCCCAAAAAAAGGGTTTTTTATAAATTTTTATATTTTTTTTGGTTGCCAAAAACAAGGCTTTTTTTGTTTTTTTTGTTTTTTTGGGTCCCAAAAAAAGGGTTTTTTTATAAATTTTTATATTTTTTTTGGTTGCCAAAAACAAGGCTTTTTTTGTTTTTTTTTGGTTTTTTTGGTTCCCAAAAAAAGGGTTTTTTATAAATTTTTATATTTTTTTTGGTTGCCAAAAACAAGGCTTTTTTTTTTTTTTTTTTTTTTTTTGGGTCCCAAAAAAAGGGTTTTTTTTTAAACTGTTTTTGATTTTTTTGTTAGATTTTTGTTTATAATGGGCAACAATTACAAATGTGACATTTCTTTGTGTTGCAACGTGCAACATAAGTAAACAAACAACCAAAAAAAAATACTAGGATCTTTTTAAAGGTGTGACATTCCTAACGAATGGCTCCTTAGGGTCTGGATCCACGCCACAAAGGTGTTCCAAATAGAGAATTCGGTCTCCGCACCACCTCATATAATCCAGGAGGACCTCGTAGGTGAGGTGGGTGTGCCCTGGGTAGAAAAAAACATGACAATTAGTTTTAGGCAAAATGATCCAAACAAGGATTGTAATTAATGTGCCTCAACAAATATGCTTAGGAGTCTATTGGTTGGCTTTTATCAACACTCTGAAGCAAATATGCTAAATTGCTGTTGTAAACCTTAAACTCAAACTTTCACAGCAAATTGTTCAAAAGGTTACATAAGATGGCTTGGAATGTTAGTAGCAGTTCCACCAAAGCTAAGTAAAATGCTTTTCTGCATGTAAACACAAGCAATCATTTTGAAGAATGTAAGGTGTTTTGGGTTCAATTGGTCAACACGATACATGTGCACACATTTATCTCTATCACCATTGGAATCTGTGGAGCGTTCTCTCTCACTCTTACTGTCTATAGATTGAACCTGACACATAGTAGAGACTCACCCTTAGGAATTTTGAGGGCCAGTTCTGGACGGAGCAGATGTGTCTGCTCCCCTGATCTCCTTTCCGCCATCCCAGCTGTGTTAAGAGAGAAGAAAAAGTTTATCAACAAATGGACTCACGCTAACTGTAGGTTACGCAGTCATGAAAACGCTCTAACACCCACTCATTACCCCTCCACATTTCCCTGAAAGTTTTATTTAGACATTGATATGGTGGTGATGCAGATTTGTACAGTGCAAGCGTCATTCTTCTGGGTGAAGCTTGTAGCGTTAAGGATACGTACTCCCTGCTTTTGTGCTGATTGTGTTTTTCTGATGTTTTTGGTGCCTCAGCCCTGCCTGTTCTAAGTGTAAGAAACATATCATTTTGGGAGGGCTGCGGAAAACTAATCAGGTTAGACTTACACTCTCTAGGTTTTTGGGGACAAGAGAAATAACAATCCTCCTTTTTACATGGCCCCTGTACACACCTCTAGGCACCTCCCTCCTGTTGTTTGACCCCACAGCAGGCAGCTTGCTATGGAGGCACATGAGATGAAGCCAAGCACCCTGTGCCTGTTCAGGCACTAGGCTGTGAGCCAGCCTTGCCCCCCTCCCTTCCAATGGTCTCAATGATTAGGAGTGACAGCATCAGGAGGCAATATTGGCATGCTGTCACCTCAGTTAAGGAGGAGGGGGAGTCTGTTCCAGACAAGTATTAGTGCAAAAATTTGGACCGTAAAAAATGGTCCCAGTAAGTCTTAGGGGGAATATGCACACCTATCACTTGGAATACTAATGCATAGAATGCATTCACATAAAGAACCCGCTGCCTTTAGAACAACTTGAAGCCTGAGCGGGGACATACACAGTTAGCATTTCTCCACTTACTAAGTAGACACATTACTGGAAAAGCACACAACTTACCATCATCAGGTTTTTTTGGGGCCCCTGAAGTGGATGGCGTGGCTGGCTCTGGAGAAACTGCACAAAAAGAACACAAATTGTGAACTGGAATGTGGTACATTACCGAGGAAGAGTATTTATGAAAGATTGACAAACACACATTTTCAGTGTTGACTAAATCAGGACATGATTAAATTACAATGTCCCCTAAAAATTTACAAGTACAAAGCACACATTTCCAATGTAGAGAAACTAACACCAATTTAGAATAGGGTGGCTTGAGATAACTTACAAAAGATAACATGTCCTGTAAAGCTCCCCAAAACCACCTTTCAAACATGAAGGTTAAGCAAGAGTGTTTCATGACCAACCTTCCTGTCACATATAGCAAAACTACACTTGCTTTGACTCCAACTTAGATTATCCTAGATACACATCATCCTAGCACACACAATTCATGTGAGAATCTAATTTTAGGTACTTACAGACTAGTTCAGGGGAGCCTGGAGTGGGGGAGGATGGGGGAGACCCTACATGGGGGGATGGTGTCCCTTCATGGGGGGATGGCGTTGTATCTCCTAGAAACACAAAGACACAAATACAATCCTTGAACAAAAGCTATTTGATAAAGGCACACAGAAAGTAGTCTGGAAACATTGAAGGTAGTAGTTACAGTGGACTGGGTAAGCAGTGGCCCCTCTTCCCCAGTCCTCCACAACAAACATCCTCAATGTCAGCTGCTACAAAACCCCAATGTCAAAATATATATATTACAGCCCTTATATTTACCAGGACACATTGAACACACAAACACATGTAGAATACTTACTTCCCCTTTGAGGAGAGCCCAGGTCCTCATCCGAGTCGGACCAATTGGCCTCTTCTTGGCCAACAGTTTGTTCCTGGCCCGGATCCAGGCGACTTGGCCCTGCCTGAGGCTCCTCTCTTGCTGAAGTTACATCAACCACAAAAGAAAACAAAACAAACAATCATTCCTCCAAGTTCGACCTAATACACAACACACCAGCACATCCACATTACTTACAGGGGGCCTGAGAAGGCTGAGCCGCAACATCCTGATCACTGGTTTCTAAAATAAAAGAAAAACATTATATATTATTTATGGACACAAATAGGCAGTAACCTCTCATCATGCTAGCACCATACTCAATGCCCCTACAATTCAGAACATAGAAGTGCACTTACACCAATGAGATGCATTGACCATGTTTTAAAACAGGAGGGCACCATGCAAATTAAGCGGGCGCCTAAGGCCTCGCACCTACAGGGGCCTTGCGGCCAGTGGCGGAGCACCAACATTTCGAAGGGCGCAGTCAGGGAAATCTCCCAAGTAAAAGATTGCTTTCAATCCTCGGATCAAAAAGTTGCAGCAGTGTGCTGCAGTCCCTTCACTGCGTCTGCCAGGTGTCTGTTGTCCGCTGACACTTACTCCTCCTTCTCTGCCTGGGGATTGGCCGTCTGATCATGTTATCCTAAGATGTGGAGGAATCGGTAGGTGTGTACCTGCACCAGTAGGAAGTGACTGGCCGGTCAACTCACTCTGCTATCATCAGTTGTTGCTCTGGGAGGAGAGCTCCGCCCTGGACCCGGAACATACAGGTAACCAGGCCCAGACTTGATATTTTGCAGGCTGGTCATAGATTTGTTGTGTCCACTATGCAAAGTGGTTGAGTAGCCCCAGGGAAGTTGGAAGAGTCTGAAAATGGTTGGTGGAGGAGGAGGAGAAGAAGGCCCTGGGTGGCTGGGGGACAAGGAGAGGGCCCCTGGGGGTTTTCTAGAGGAGGAAAGATCCACAATGACGCCAGAGTCAATTGCCAAGGAAGAGAGTGGAGCTGAGCAAGTCCTGCCTATCTGACATGAAAGCCAAACATGGTGTAGATGGAGCCCTTTGCCCTACACAATGACAGCACCAGAGGTGGAAGGTGAGTGGTAGCGGGTCTTTGACATTATAGAGCATATGGACTCTGTCCATTATTGGTAGTTTTGTTTGGAGTTGTCCTTTAGATGTTTAACTGTGTTGTTTTTGACCCGAGCTGTGAGGGACTGAGGTATGACAGCCCACTATGCTGAGACTTATAGTGCCCTAGAATGTTGAGGACTGAGGAATCCTTAGTCCCTAACAGAGGGCACTACAAGTCTTAGCATAGCAGGCAGTATTTCCTCATTCCCCTACAGAGAGGATTACAAGTCCAAGCAGGTAGCCTTCTGCAGTGGGACTTGTTGTGCCCTTGACTGTGGTGGACTGAGGAAGGGAAGTGTAAGAGGGTCTCTGTAAGCTCAGATGTATGGGGGAGCTTTGGGGAACACAGAGTTCCCTTTTACACCAGAGTCCCCAGCTTCCCCCCTCAAATAATGGTTCCCAAACTCTCCTTATATCAGAGTCTTCACACTTCCCTCTTACAGTGTAGTAAGTCTGGAGACTCCGATGTAAAGGGGGCTCTGTAAAATGTGATTAGAGATTAGAAATTTCTAACATTTTTATTTTCTACTTACGATCCACAATTTTCAGCTGCTCAAATGGCTCGCTGCCTCTGACTGCATATTGGAGTGTGGCCGTCCTCCTCCTCCCCTTCTTCACCAAAAGCACAAGAGGGTGCCGTCCGTCCGCTTTGGCTAGAAGCAGAAGAAAAAAAAAAAACATAAAAAATACGAATGTACATAGTAGTATTAAAGGTTGTGAAGAGACACTTGATGGGGTGTTGGTATTAGTGTTGTTGCATAGCTAAACACATGTCCACCTACCCAAAAAATTGTAACCTATCTGGTCACATGTAATGTATATTTTTACTTACCGGAGATTTGCTCCACAGCCTTTAGCAGGAGCTTGGGTGAGCGCCTTTTGGCATCACTCCAGGCCCGCTGCAGATCCACTATCTCAGGCAGAAACTGAAATCTCCGCTGCAGCCTCATCCGGAGACGACACATCATCTTGTGCTTTTGGTGAAGATGCGTATAAACTTTATCATACCCCCAGAGGAGGAGGAGCTGTGGAAAGAGCAGTGTATGTTTGAGTCCAAGTATGTCCAAAATAGTACAGTCTTCAAATAACATGCTAGGTCGTCTTTGAGATATTGTAGAACAAAGAATTCCATTTCTGGTGATACATATACATCGATGTCCAAATCTACCTCCATGACATAGGTTGCCCCACACTGGTGATTTCCTCTACATGATATAGCCATTTTCTCAATTGGCCTTTCATAACACACCCAGGGCCGCCATCAGGGGGGGACAGGCAGTCACTGTATTTACAACCTTATTGCTGTCCATTTAGCAGGGTGCAAGTAACTTTACACACATGTAGCATAGGTATCAACTTTTGTCACCATGTTAAAAGGACAGCAGTATGGGTAGCATTACAGTGACTGTTATTAGTCCAGGCTCACTAAACTAGCCAATGCTTGGAAAAGCAAGCCATGCAGATTGCTTTTCAGGTCCCTTTTAACACGAGCTGTCTGATTGGGTGTGGCTGTTAATTTTTGACGCAGACCTGATAAGCCCCTCAATTCTCCTTTATGGAGTGTTATATGTAAATGGGATTGCTTCATTTGAGATGCAGATTTAAACTGTGTATGGCCAGGCTGAAGGTACCCAAGTTGATTGGTCGATCACCTGGAGGACAACGTACAACCAGTCTGTCAGATTTTACACACACTTATCGCTAGCATCTCTTGTAGCCACTAGCAATAATCACTGTGTTTTCCTGGCAGGGGCAGCACCAGGAGAACACAATGGCTCCGCAGGAGGGTTTCCCCTGTCTGTGTTGATGGTGGAATCAAGGCAAAATGTTTTTCCTGCAAGCCACGGGACAAACAAAGATAGTTTTTTAATTAATCCATGATTTTGCCAAAATGGAAAAAAAAAGATGTTTGCTTTGTATATTCTTAAGTTTGCTACATAACTAGAACATGTAACAGTGTTATATCATTGCAGGAGATTTCCCTTCACTTCCTGTCTTGGTGTCACCAGGACAGGAAGTGAGGGAATCTCCCGTGGGGATATAGCCAGCAATTCTTTCCTTTTATATATACTATGGACATTATAAGGCAACAATTGCAAGCTATTTCCCCACAGTGATATTCCCCTCACTTCCTGTCTTGGTGACACTAAGACAGGAAGTGAGGGAAAATCTCATGCAATGATATCACCCTACTAGAAATTGTAGTTCCGTCTAAAAAGTATACATAAAGTAAGCACTTGGTTTCCAAAGTGGCAAAATTATGGAGGAGTTAAAACCCCATAGTGTGATCGGGTAATCTGACGGTGTGTTCCTACACTCCTCAATGTGTCTGTTCATTAAGCTGTGCTGAATTATCCTTGATTCACAATTCCTGCAAGAGTTGCACATGGTATGTGGGAGATGCAAATTTAAGGTGGCATAATTATCCACACAATCACACATAATCCTTTTTAAAGGTCACCAGCAGAATTTGATGGCATAGTGGTTCACAGCAGTGCCATCATATTCCAGTTAGATCTGTAAATTAACAAAGCAATGTGATCTGGGGGTGTATTTAACTTGCAATGGACACCCCCATTCATTATCATATGGCAGTGTGAGATGGGTGTGTTGGGAATGTGATCCATTGAGACAAGTGATTATACACTCATGTGTTTCTTTTAGAGGTGATTTGTTCAAGGCAATCCTTTGAAGACATGACCATTCCAGATTTTTGTGATCACTGATTCCATCTCAGGTGAACCAATTAGCTGCTGTGTGCAGATCCAGCTTATGATGGTAAGAGTGTCAGACAAGACAAACGGGGCCGAGCTTGCAGTGTGTATGGATGTATGTAAGGCAATAATTTTTGGCATTATGCATTTAGGGAATATAATGTTTCTAATCTTGCATATATGAAAAGGGTCAATACATTTGTCTTTATCTAGATAGATTCCAAAGCGTCAGAGCAATCTGTCACAGATAATTGGGTTTCATTTTGTGTAAAAGTTGAAACGAATCAAATCTATCTATATACAGGCATAGCCCACTTTAAGTACACAATGGGACCAGGGCATGTATGGAAACTGAAAATGTACTTAAAGTGAAGCAATCCCTTTTTTCTTTTCTCGATGCATGAAAATACACCAGCTCCATTGTAAATTTTGGCCACATTGACATAGCCTTACTCCCAAACCATGTGGGAGCATGTTAAGGGGATCCAGGACTATGACATGATAGATTACCTAGGCAAGCTGGCCAGCCACAAAATGGATATGGTGTAGTCCTGGGTACCTGGGTACCCTGTCGTTGCTCCCTAAGTTTGTTATCCCTGTCACTTATGGTTTGTGAGCAGTGTCATGGCAAGCTGAACAAGCTGTGTCCTTACTCACGATTGTATATAAAGTGAGTGTACTTAAAGCAGGGTATGCCTATCTATATCTATATAGAAAGTTCAGAGATGTGAACCTGTTCCCTATTATATACACTAATATATGGTATATAACATATTCTATAATGTATCTAATGTATATATATTGTATATAATATATACATAGTATATATATTGTCTAATATATATATTTTTTAGATACACATACATACATCTATATATATATACACATATAATATATATATATACATATAATATATATATATATACATATAATATATATATACATATAATATATATATATACATATAATATATATATATATATATATACATATAATATATATATATACATATAATATATATACATATATATACATATAATATATATATATATATATATATATAATATAATATATATATATATACATATACATATACATATAATATATATATATATATATACATATATACACATATATATATATACACACATACATATATATATATATATATATAGGGAACAGGTTCACATCTAGGAAGTTTCTATAACAGGAAGCTTCTAGATCACGTCTAATAGGCAGAAAGTGCATGCGCAGATCAGCAGACCAAAAGTTTCTTGCACACCCGCTAGATAAGCGACCCACCCAGCCACCATCCCCCATCCCCCATCCCGCACCCTGCACACTCACACCCCCTCCTTACCTTACACACAAATGCCACGATTTCGGCTGTAAACAGTGCAGGAGCCATGATGCACACTTACGACAGGGCCTGGACAATTTCCGGAAACGTGTGCACGCAGCAAAAGTTTCGTTTCCGGTTTCATGTATAAATGTGAGAACGCGGTTTTGTATATTCGCGAATTCGCGAATAGTGAACATACACAACCATTAAGCAGATTTAACTTAGAAAAAGAAATACAAATACATACATTTGTGGACACCAGAAAACTTTATTTAGACACATGAAGACATTTTAAAAAAAAAATTGGAAACATGCTGTTTATTACATTTGTATTTTTCAAACCAAAACAACCTTTGTACAACATTTAGACCATATACATCGACAAAGAGCCCATAATCAACAGATGCATGTGCAGATTGACAGAATTATGTTAACAGCAATAAATACTTACAGAGAGTCAACACACAACACAGCCAAATCTCACCTCCATAAATAACAAAGGGCCAAAAATGTTACCCATAAAACATGTGACACACAAATATATTGGACCTCTTCGTAGGTCAAATCTTTCCTGATGTCTGAGTGAGCTATATATAATCCAAGCAAACACACCCAGAATGGTAACGCCCAGTCCAAAAATTAACTGTGTGTATCCTGTGTGTTTTGGAGCATGCTCAGTTGCCAAAACAAGGGAAATAGAAATGAGGAATAGAAATGTATGTAGGTGTGTATAGTATATGTGAATTGAAAAAATTCTCTCTTGAAGTTTGCTAGTCATTATTTAGAATGTTTAGATACAGGAATACATACATATATATACAATTACGTGAGAGAGAGAGAAATATATATTTAGGGAAACAATTGAAACACACCTTTTGGGATTTGAGAAGTGAGATTGTGACGATTGACCAGATATGTAAGCCAACAATCTGACTCATCACTCATGAACATCCCTAAATTTGGCGTGGCAATTATATCAGGCGTTCTTATGTGCATTTTGGCTGGCGTTTTCACAGGCGTTTTGACATGCATTTTTTGGGCAGGCATTGTTATATGAAATCACCTACAAAAGCCCCAAAAACAGACCACAAACACGTACATGTGAACGTAGCCCGTTTGGGGGCGTTTGAGGGGGATTTGTCCAGCTCAAGGATCAGCTCCCAAAACAGGCAAAAAATCCAATCCTATTCAGTTCAATGGCCCCTGTTCCCATGTGAGCATTTTGACGGCATGAGGAAAACACCCAACGCTCACTGAGAAATAGCACAATGATTAGGGAGTCTGCCTTCCTGCTGTAGGTTTGTAAGTTCGAATCCGGAAGGTGCCCTCTGTATGGGCAACACTTGGATATCTCCAATCCTCCAAATGTTGACATCATTAATTTTGTTCATGTTTGAAAAAGGCATGTGTATCAGCAAACTTTTAATCCAAAGACATGAACAAAATACAAAAGATGCCCCATAAAGTCAATATGTAGCAATATTGTGAGCTAAAGCTCTATTTGTTTGTTGGGCATACTTTGCTAATTAGCCAAGTATAAGGGATATATATATATATACCTTCAGTTAAATGTGTAGTAAAATGGTAACACTTGGCCATACCCATATGGAAGAAAAGGTAGTATTTGCAATATATTTCTAAAAACATTCTTTGGAAACACATAAAATATTGTCAAAATTGTGACATTTCCTTGATATGTGTGAACTGCTAATAATCTTTCTTTGAAATATGTTTTACATCTATTTTTTTTCTATCTGACGACCAATTCCCCAATGTAATATTTTGTGGGTTTTTTCAGAGAATGTGGAGGTTCTATATAAACACTGTAGATTTGACTGCTATGATTTCGGAGTTAGCAGGAAAGGTGTATGGAATGTGATGGTGTTTACTAAAGGATCCCTTGTTGGAAGTGTGCATGTTTTTCCAATTCCGCCGGTTTTTGCCATTTTCTATGGGCGAGACAGCGGATTTGCAAGCGGTATTCAAAAAAAAATTGACCCAAAATCGCGCTGGCGAAATTTTTTGAGCCAATTTGACGTTGCGCATGCGCACATTCGCGAGTTCGCAGCTCGCGGCTGGAGGAGCTGTTTAACCTTTCCACACTTTCGCAGATATCTCTCTTTCTAAGTCAGTTTTTGAGATTTTTTAAACGCAAGTCATCTCCAAATTGACTTCCACACCTTCCACAGTGATTTGGGATTTTTGGGGGTACAGGGGAAAATTTGGCTAAACTTTAGTCGAGCTTTTAGCTGGCGTGGTTTTAAGTCGCGCTCTGACCATATTGCATCTTAATGAATCTCACACTAGGCGCTATTTTCCGCCCGCCGTTCTTTGAATGCCAATTTCAGACTTAAATAATCGCCGCTTCGCAAAATCACGCCGAAACGCCAATTCGCCGTACTATGAATCAGGCCCCAAGTGTCTAAAAAGCCTTTTTTTTTGTCAAAATAACTGCATTTGGTCACCAAAGGTCTGAAAAAATTTTTTAGTCAAAATGACTGTATTTTTGTCTTTTAGAGCCTTAAAAAGCCGGTTTTAGACAAGATTTTAAGACATTTGGGCTCCAATGGCCTGAAAAAAATTTTTGGTCAAAATGACTCTATTTTGGTCTCCAAGTGTCTTAAAACCTTTTTTTAGTCAAAATAACTAACAACAACAGGGGTGTACTGGCGCAAAAAAATTGAAGGATAACCATCAATAAAAACCTTCTAAAGGAACCATATAGGACAAATGGAAAAACTATAAATGCATAACACATATAATAAAGTCCATAAAAAACAGCAGGTCTGTGAACACTTGAAGGCAGCTCTGTCACAAGTGAAGAAGATGAACTTGCAGAGTGCTATGGGAGAAAGACAGGCGCCACTCTAAGTGTAATATGACTTTGTGTTTATTGAAAATTCACCATATTACATACTCACAATCATCTAAGTAGCAAACAGCAGTGGATATACATCTAGGGGGTGCGATGAATCCGGGTGCCTCTGCAGAAGAAACCGACTGGTCCACTATGGAGATCCATTAAATCCAGTGTAGATCAGCATATCCCAGACCCTGGGGACACTGTCAGAGCTTCCGGCGGCGTACTTCCGGCTTGGGCGTGGAGCGTGATGACGTAAACAGGCGACGCGTTGTCAGAGCATGCACTCCTTCCTCAGGCCTCTAATGGCGCCATCTTAGAGAAGGGCATTTTATAGGGCAAAGGAACTAGACTACCGCTGGGTCCTAGACTGAGTCCATTGCTATAGATTCATTACTAAAAACACCTGAGCAGTAGTCATGACTTGGGATAAGTCATGGACAATTATAGGTAAAAACATATTTGAACTGGTCATATAACACAATACACATTATGAGAAAATACATACTAATTTAAAAACAATGTGTCTGGAACCGATCTTGAGTAACATTACAAATAATTAATAAAAAATAAAATAAAAATATATAATGAATAAAAGTAAAAATAAATATAAATATGAATAAAAAATAAAAATAGAAAATAAGAAATGAATAATAAAAAATAATAATAAAAATAAAAATAATATGAAAGGGAAAAATAAAAAGGAAAAATAATAAATTAAATTAATTATATATAAATAATTCAATATATGTCAGATATCTATCTAATTGATGAAAACAGAAGGAGTCAAGTGTACATATGCATATCATGTGTGTACACTCTCAGCCTATAATAATAAATCATCAAATTAAAATTACACTAAATTGAGATAAGATAAAAATCACAACTATCATAATGTTAAGGCTCCCATAGTCAAAATAACTGCATTTGGTCACCAAAGGTCTGAAAAAATATTTAGTCAAAATGACTGTATTTTTGTCTTTTAGAGCCTTAAAAAGCCGGTTTTAGACAAGATTTTAGACATTTGGGCTCCAATGGCCTGAAAAGTTTTTTTGGTCAAAATGACTCTATTTTGGTCTCCAAGTGTCTAAAAAGCCTTTTTTTAGTCAAAATAACTGCATTTGGTCACCAAAGGTCTGAAAAATTTTTTTAGTCAAAATGACTGTATTTTTTTGTCTTTTAGAGTCTTAAAAAGCCGGTTTTAGACAAGATAACTGCATTTTGCTCTCCAATGGCCTGAAATTTTTTTTGGTCAAAATGACTCTATTTTGGTCTCCAAGTGTCTAAAAAGCCTTTCTTAGTCAAAATAACTGCATTTGGTCAGCAAAGGTCTGAAAATTTTTTTAGTCAAAATGACTGTATTTTTGTCTTTTAAAGCCTTAAAAAGCCGGTTTTAGACAAGATTACTGCGTTTTGTCTCCAAAGGTCTAAAAAAAATTTGGGTCAAAATGACTGTATATTTTGGTCTCCAAGTGTCCAAAAAGCCTTTTTTTTTGTCAAAATAACTGCATTTGGTCACCAAAGGTCTGAAAACATTTTTTAGTCAAAATGACTGTATTTTTGTCTTTTAAAGCCTTAAAAAGCCGGTTTTAGACAAGATGTGTCTAAAACCGGCCATTTGGGCTCCAATGGCCTGAAAAAAAATATTGGTCAAAATGACTCAATTTTTGTCTCCAAGTGTCTAAAAAGCCTTTTTTAGTCAAAATAACTGCATTTGGTCACCAAAATATAGTCATTTGGAATAAAAAAAAATGTTCAGACCTTTGGTGACCAAATGCAGTTATTTTGACTAAAAAGGACTTTTTAGACACATGGAGACCAAAATAGAGTCATTTTGACCAAACAAATTTTTCAGGCCATTGGAGCCCAAATGGCCGGTTTTAGACAAATCTTGTCTAAAACAGGCTATTTAAGACTCTGAAAGACAAAAATTCATTTATTTTGACTAAATTTTTTTTCAGACCTTTGGTGACCAAATGCAGTTATTTTGACTAAAAAGGACTTTTTAGACACTTGAAGACCAAAATAGAGTCATTTTGACCAAAAAAAAAATTCAGGCCATTGGAGACCAAATGCAGTTATCTTGTCTAAAACCGGCTTTTTAAGACTCTAAGATACAAAAATACAGTCATTTTGACTAAAATTTTTTTTCATTCACAGGATACAGAAGTAAGTGTCGGCCGTAAAAGGCCCCAAAAATTAGCCCACATGTTTTTACCTGACAGCTAAGAACGCAGTATTCTGTGGCTGAAGGTACATTAGGCATTCACAGGATACAGAAGTAAGTGTCGGCCAGAAAAGGCCCCAAAAATTAGCCCACATGGGTTTACCTAACAGCTAAGAACGTAGTATTTGGTGGTTGAAGGAATATTAGGCCTTCACAGGGTACAGAAGTAAGTGTCCGCCTGTATAGGCCCCCAAAATTAGCCCACATGGGTTTAATTGACAGCTAAGAAGGTAGTATTCTGTGGCTGACGGTACATTAGGCATTCACGGGATACAGAAGTAAGTGTCGGCCGTAAAAGGCTCCAAAAAATTAGCCCACATGGGTTTACCTGACAGCTAAGAACGTAGTGTTCTCTGGCTGAAGGTACATTAGGCATTTACAGGATAAAGAAGTAAGTGTCGGCCATAAAAGGCCCCAAAAATTAGCCCAAATGGGTTTACCTAAAAGCTAAGCAAGTAGTATTCTGTGGCTGAAGGTACATTAGGCATTCACAGGATAAAGAAGTAAGTGTTGGCCATAAAAGGCACCAAAAATTAGCCCACATCAGTTTACCTGACAACTAAGAACGTAGTATTTGGTTGCTGGAGGTACATTAGGCATTTACACAGTATACAGAAGTAAGTTTTGGCCTGTATAGGCCCCAAAAATTAGCTCACATGGGTTTAACTGACAGCAAAGAACGTAGTGTATTTGATGGCTGGAGGTACATTAGGCATTCACACAGTATACAGAAGTAAGTGTCGGCCTGTATAGGCCCCAAAAATAGCTCACATGGGTTTAACTGACAGCAAAGAACGTAGTATTTGATCTCTAGAGGTACATTAGGCATTCACACAGTATACAGAGGTAAGTGTCGGCATGGATAGGCCCCAAAAATTAGCTCACATGGGTTTACCTGACAGTTAAGAATGTTGTATTTGGTGGCTGAAGGTACATTAGGCATTCACAGGATACAGAAGTAAGTGTCAGCCTGTATAGTCCCCAAAAATTAGCCCACATGGGTTTTACTGACAGCTAAGAACGTAGAATTCTGTGACTGAAGGTACATTAGGCATTCACACAGGATACAGAAGTAAGTGTCGGCCTGTATAGGCCCCAAAAATTAGATCACATGGGTTTAACTGACAGCAAAGAATGTAGTATTTGATGGCTAGAGGTACATTAGGCATTCATACAGTATACAGAAGTTAGTGTCGGCCTGTATAGGCCCCAAAAATTAGCTCACATAGGTTTATCTGACAGCAAAGAACGTAGTATTTGATGGCTGAAGGTATATTAGGCATTCACAGGATACAGAAGTAAGTGTCAGCCTGTATAGGCCCCAAAAATTAGCTCACATGGGTTTAACTGACAGCAAAGAACGTAGTGTATTTGATGGCTGGAGGTACATTAGGAATTCACAATTTACAGAAGTAAGATCAAATATATATAAAAACTTAGACACCAACTGTCAAGTCCAAATATCTTTGCGCTTTAGGAGGAGTCAGTCACTTGACTGCTATAGTATGGAAACACTGCTGCTACTTAAACAAATACTGAATAATATTTGGAAATACAAAAACGGAAAAGAAGTAGCGCATAAAATCACTATTAAATGACTTAAAGTGTAAAAAGCATGCTTGTCAAAGATATTGCTTGATAAACACTCAAAAACATGTAGAGAAAAGCAATGTCCTTAAAAGTCCATAAATCCAGGAGTGCGTGAAGTATATAAATGGATCACCATCCACCACCAGGTGTCACACCGATAGATAGCAGAAATGGCAACTCACCAGAAAACGATGCTCAAGTGTTCTCACACCAGAGCAAACTGAGCAGGGATACCATACAGATGTAGGGAATACACGCATGGAAGACCAGAGTCACTTCACCACTGCCGCATAAAAGTATCCTTCACACACTTTCCTCAATGTAATGGTATTATGGAAAAAGAGAAGGGCTCCAAATAGTGAAGTACCGTCAAAACACTTGCTTTATTAAAACATAAAAATTTTGCACTCACATGTAAAAGCATATGGGTAGGCATAGAATAGCATGTCTCCGGTCAGAAAGGAAGCCTATCTCGTCCAGTATACTGGGCTAACTCCACGCCAGCCCAGTCCCTTCCGGGTAGCTCCTCTGCCGTGTCCCGTGATGTCGGATGTGTCGTCAGGTCACGCCCCGACCGGTTTCGTCATGTCCGACTTCAACTGGAGGCGTGACCTGAACGACAACATCCGGCATCTAAATAGCCCTGCTGGAACGCTCTGCGTCCAATCGGCAATGAGGTAAGTAAACCGGAAGTGAACCAGCACCCCGCATTGCGGAACTTCCGACATCAATAACAACAATAGGGAAAACCTGCCATATCATAAAGATTCTCTTTGGCACTGAAATATAAATAACAATACAGGTGCTATAATATGGTGAAAAGGATAACATTGTTATTTCTTGGAGTTCTACCCCGTGCCGATATGGATCTGCAGAGCATTGCCAGTAACATTCTGCATAAAAAACAGGTAATCATGGTAAACATTAAAAATGCAACAACCATCTACATTGCACTGATCAGTACCCCCATAGTGAAGGTTCCAATGCAATGTCTATTAGAAATGATAAAAAACATATAAAAAGCATATTTAAAAAAGCACACCACTGGAATCCAAAATATAGATTGAGACAAATCAATCGTACTCCAGTACCATTATAAGGGTAAATGAAAAAGGCAAGATCATGAATCGCTAATATAGCAATTCAAGTCTAACTCTATATTTAACCCCGTCGGTGCGAGGGCCTGGGTGAGGAAAATCCACTTAGTCTCACATTTGGATAATTCCCTCACCCAATTTGACCCCCGCCACGACGGGGTAACTCTCTCAATGCCCCAGAAGTGAAGGCTTCTAGGATCCCTCTGGTGGAATTGGCGGAAATGTGCGGGCACATTGTGGTCGCGATTTCCTTTCAAAATGTTGGTGATATGCTCACCTACTCTGACTTTTAGGGCCCGCTTAGTACGGCCAATATAAACTAAATTACAAGGACACATCAGTCCATAGACCACATGTGTGGTGTCACACGTAATTAAGCTTTTGATTTTGAAGGATTTATTGATAGCTCGAACCATGAAAGAGTCCCTCCTCTTGAAATTGGTCGGTGTAAATGAACAGGCTCTACATCTTCCACAGGTGAAAGACCCCTTCATGTTCGGAAAGAAGGAGACGTTGGGAGGGTCTAGTACTTTCTTTACAATTTGGTCACCAAAATTTGGGGCTCGCCTATATATAAACGATGGTTTAGCTGGTAAAGCTGAACTTAATGTTCTATCCATCTGCAATATAGGCCAATGGTGTCTAAAAATTTCCTCTACCTTTTTGTAGTCGTTAGAAAAATCTGACAAGAAGCTCCATTGTTTAGGATCATCATCCAACCTAACAGGTTTAGCCGCAGGTCTTAATGGTCTGGGGGCATTGCCTATTCTGGTGATTTCTTTATTTAAGTTGGTCTCATCATAACCTTTGGCCATAAACCTATCCCTCAAAACTGCTGCTTGTTCCATGTAGTCATTTACAGAAGTGCAGTTCCGCCTGACTCGGGTGAACTGGCCCCTAGGAATATTCCTAAGCCAGTTAGGGTGGTGTCCACTTTGGATGGCCAAATAACTGTTCCTGTCTGTCATTTTGAAGTACACTTTCGTGGTTAATCTATTGCCTTCTCTCTTAATAGTGACATCCAGGAAATTAATTTCGTCAGGACTATGATGGAAATCCAACTTGATGTTATTGTGGTTGGTATTAAGGTGTTCCATAAAAGACATCAAATCCTCCTCTGCCCCTTGCCAGATGAAAATGATGTCATCAATAAAGCGCTTATATAGCCTGAGTTCATGCCGTACCTGGTTATAGACAAACTTGTCCTCCCACTCCGACATGAACAAATTTGCCAGGCTGGGGGCAAATTTGGCGCCCATGGCAACACCTGTTTTTTGACTGTAGAACCTACTTTGATGCCAAAAATAGTTATGGCTCAGACAAAAGTCTAACGCCCTACCAATGAATACTTTCTGTTCTCGAGGTAGATCCTCCCTCTGGCTAAGTGCCCAATTTAAGGACAACAAAGCATCATCATGCTGGATGATGGTGTACAGGGACGACACATCGGCCGTCACTAGGAAGACCGGCGAGTCGTCCCCAAGTACCACACCATCCAGCATGAGAAGAAGATCCGTGGTGTCCTTCAGAAAGGCCTTGGTTTGAACCACACTTTTCTGTAAAAATTGGTCCAAGTATTGGCCCAGTCTAGCACTGACTGAACCAATCCCATTCACAATTGGGCGTGGAGGAGGGTTAGTTGCGTCCTTATGGACCTTAGGTAACGTGTATAGAATCGGGATCCGGCACACGCTCGGTGTTAGAAAGTTGCGTTCCTTCTTTGTCAGGACACCGTCCCTGAAACCCGATTCTACCAAACGTTTCAAATCATTTACAAAGTCACCTGTCGGGTCTTTTGATAATCTGGTGTAAGTTGTAGTATCACTTAACATAGCTATGATTTGATCGTGATAGAATTGCTTGTCCATCACCACCACTCCTCCACCCTTGTCAGCTGGGCGGATGATAATCTCTTTACGAGATTCTAGCGAATCTAGGCCTTCCTGTATATGTTTATACTTCTTGGTTATTTCAAACCCAGGTTCCAAGGCCTGCAGGTCGCGTAGGACTAGATTTTTAAATACTTCCACACAGTGGTTGTTACTCACTGGTGGGTTAAAAGTGGATTTATTACGTAGACCACTATTTATCATCCTTCCATTATTCCTATTGCTGATTGATGTGATGGGGTTGTTTAGAAAGTGTTTTTTCAAATTCACTTTTCTAATATACTTATGTACATCAATATAGGTATTAAATTTATTGATGGGCTTTTTTGGAGCACATTTAAGCCCTTGGTCCAAAATATGGAGTTCACATTTATTTAGAGTTACACTGCTAATGTTGAATATCCCCTCATTTACCAGTCTCTCCTTCTTTTTTTGGAGCTGTATCCTCCTTCCGGCCCGTACTCCTCTTCGGGGCCTGTGTTCTCTCGATACAGTTGTCTCTCCGGTTGTGAGTATTGGGTGTTGTATGGTCGACTCCGGCCCCTCCCCCTGCCCCTGCCTCGCCCCAAAAAAGGCTGTCTAGGTGGGTTCAGTGGAGTTTTGGGCCCAGTATCATCCATCACCCCATTAGATCTGTTGGCCAAGGCCTGATACTGGTTGTGGGTTAGAATCCCCGTTCCCTGGGAACCCCCTCTAGTAGTACCCCTTTTATTTTTATTTTTATTCCCCCTGTTCACACCCTTAATTGGAGGTCCTGTCCACTCCAACATGGGTCTAACAGGTATGTGTGACACACCTGTTTTAGGGCGTACAACTGGGGTCTGGACTGGGGAAGCAGGAGTTTGAGCAACTCCCAGTTCGTTCCCTGTGGCCTCCATAGGTTCTACTGTATTTGGGGCCTCCACGGGGACGAACCCTGGTACCGTTGCTTGCCAACAAAAAACCTGACAGTTTTTAAAATCCTGTCGGTCCCTTGTAAATTTCTTTACTTTTTTGAGGTGTGTCTCTTTGTCAATTTTGTCTAGTTTAACCTTGGTGTTCGTGCTAAACTCCCTTACCTCAGGGGAATCATTTTTGGTTTCTATTTTAGTTTGTAGGTCATGAATCTTTTTGTTCAAAAGATCCATTTTTCTTTTCTTCCTTTTTAATACCAAAGCCTGTAGGTCCAGCCCCACTTGATGGAAGAAGTCATACCACTCACGAGTGGATAGGTCGTCGTTCAATCCATCTTGTGGTGCTATATCCCATCTGAGACCCCGGCTGATAATCCCTTCTGCTATATACACCTCCAGGGTGGTGATATCCCACCACGCCCTCACCTGCTTCTCAAGAGTGAGAGACAGTGTTTTTAAGATCACACTGATATCTTCATCCACTGGAGGTATGTTATTGATAGAGAAGATGTTCTTAATATCCAAAGTTCTAGTGCTTAAGAACTTGATAGCCTCCATAGCAGCAAAGTAAGAAAAAGACAAAATCAAATATATATAAAAACTTAGACACCAACTGTCAAGTCCAAATATCTTTGCGCTTTAGGAGGAGTCAGTCACTTGACTGCTATAGTATGGAAACACTGCTGCTACTTAAACAAATACTGGATAATATTTGGAAATACAAAAACGGAAAAGAAGTAGCGCATAAAATCACTATTAAATGACTTAAAGTGTAAAAAGCATGCTTGTCAAAGATATTGCTTGATAAACACTCAAAAACATGTAGAGAAAAGCAATGTCCTTAAAAGTCCATAAATCCAGTGACTGACTCCTCCTAAAGCGCAAAGATATTTGGACTTGACAGTTGGTGTCTAAGTTTTTATATATATTTGATTTTGTCTTTTTCTTACTTTGCTGCTATGGAGGCTATCAAGTTCTTAAGCACTAGAACTTTGGATATTAAGAACATCTTCTCTATCAATAACATACCTCCAGTGGATGAAGATATCAGTGTGATCTTAAAAACACTGTCTCTCACTCTTGAGAAGCAGGTGAGGGCGTGGTGGGATATCACCACCCTGGAGGCGTATATAGCAGAAGGGATTATCAGCCGGGGTCTCAGATGGGATATAGCACCACAAGATGGATTGAACGACGACCTATCCACTCGTGAGTGGTATGACTTCTTCCATCAAGTGGGGCTGGACCTACAGGCTTTGGTATTAAAAAGGAAGAAAAGGAAAATGGATCTTTTGAACAAAAAGATTCATGACCTACAAACTAAAATAGAAACCAAAAATGATTCCCCTGAGGTAAGGGAGTTTAGCACGAACACCAAGGTTAAACTAGACAAAATTGACAAAGAGACACACCTCAAAAAAGTAAAGAAATTTACAAGGGACCGACAGGATTTTAAAAACTGTCAGGTTTTTTGTTGGCAAGCAACGGTACCAGGGTTCGTCCCCGTGGAGGCCCCAAATACAGTAGAACCTATGGAGGCCACAGGGAACGAACTGGGAGTTGCTCAAACTCCTGCTTCCCCAGTCCAGACCCCAGTTGTACGCCCTAAAACAGGTGTGTCACACATACCTGTTAGACCCATGTTGGAGTGGACAGGACCTCCAATTAAGGGTGTGAACAGGGGGAATAAAAATAAAAATAAAAGGGGTACTACTAGAGGGGGTTCCCAGGGAACGGGGATTCTAACCCACAACCAGTATCAGGCCTTGGCCAACAGATCTAATGGGGTGATGGATGATACTGGGCCCAAAACTCCACTGAACCCACCTAGACAGCCTTTTTTGGGGCGAGGCAGGGGCAGGGGGAGGGGCCGGAGTCGACCATACAACACCCAATACTCACAACCGGAGAGACAACTGTATCGAGAGAACACAGGCCCCGAAGAGGAGTACGGGCCGGAAGGAGGATACAGCTCCAAAAAAAGAAGGAGAGACTGGTAAATGAGGGGATATTCAACATTAGCAGTGTAACTCTAAATAAATGTGAACTCCATATTTTGGACCAAGGGCTTAAATGCGCTCCAAAAAAGCCCATCAATAAATTTAATACCTATATTGATGTACATAAGTATATTAGAAAAGTGAATTTGAAAAAACACTTTCTAAACAACCCCATCACATCAATCAGCAATAGGAATAATGGAAGGATGATAAATAGTGGTCTACGTAATAAATCCACTTTTAACCCACCAGTGAGTAACAACCACTGTGTGGAAGTATTTAAAAATCTAGTCCTACGCGACCTGCAGGCCTTGGAACCTGGGTTTGAAATAACCAAGAAGTATAAACATATACAGGAAGGCCTAGATTCGCTAGAATCTCGTAAAGAGATTATCATCCGCCCAGCTGACAAGGGTGGAGGAGTGGTGGTGATGGACAAGCAATTCTATCACGATCAAATCATAGCTATGTTAAGTGATACTACAACTTACACCAGATTATCAAAAGACCCGACAGGTGACTTTGTAAATGATTTGAAACGTTTGGTAGAATCGGGTTTCAGGGACGGTGTCCTGACAAAGAAGGAACGCAACTTTCTAACACCGAGCGTGTGCCGGATCCCGATTCTATACACGTTACCTAAGGTCCATAAGGACGCAACTAACCCTCCTCCACGCCCAATTGTGAATGGGATTGGTTCAGTCAGTGCTAGACTGGGCCAATACTTGGACCAATTTTTACAGAAAAGTGTGGTTCAAACCAAGGCCTTTCTGAAGGACACCACGGATCTTCTTCTCATGCTGGATGGTGTGGTACTTGGGGACGACTCGCCGGTCTTCCTAGTGACGGCCGATGTGTCGTCCCTGTACACCATCATCCAGCATGATGATGCTTTGTTGTCCTTAAATTGGGCACTTAGCCAGAGGGAGGATCTACCTCGAGAACAGAAAGTATTCATTGGTAGGGCGTTAGACTTTTGTCTGAGCCATAACTATTTTTGGCATCAAAGTAGGTTCTACAGTCAAAAAACAGGTGTTGCCATGGGCGCCAAATTTGCCCCCAGCCTGGCAAATTTGTTCATGTCGGAGTGGGAGGACAAGTTTGTCTATAACCAGGTACGGCATGAACTCAGGCTATATAAGCGCTTTATTGATGACATCATTTTCATCTGGCAAGGGGCAGAGGAGGATTTGATGTCTTTTATGGAACACCTTAATACCAACCACAATAACATCAAGTTGGATTTCCATCATAGTCCTGACGAAATTAATTTCCTGGATGTCACTATTAAGAGAGAAGGCAATAGATTAACCACGAAAGTGTACTTCAAAATGACAGACAGGAACAGTTATTTGGCCATCCAAAGTGGACACCACCCTAACTGGCTTAGGAATATTCCTAGGGGCCAGTTCACCCGAGTCAGGCGGAACTGCACTTCTGTAAATGACTACATGGAACAAGCAGCAGTTTTGAGGGATAGGTTTATGGCCAAAGGTTATGATGAGACCAACTTAAATAAAGAAATCACCAGAATAGGCAATGCCCCCAGACCATTAAGACCTGCGGCTAAACCTGTTAGGTTGGATGATGATCCTAAACAATGGAGCTTCTTGTCAGATTTTTCTAACGACTACAAAAAGGTAGAGGAAATCTTTAGACACCATTGGCCTATATTGCAGATGGATAGAACATTAAGTTCAGCTTTACCAGCTAAACCATCGTTTATATATAGGCGAGCCCCAAATTTTGGTGACCAAATTGTAAAGAAAGTACTAGACCCTCCCAACGTCTCCTTCTTTCCGAACATGAAGGGGTCTTTCACCTGTGGAAGATGTAGAGCCTGTTCATTTACACCGACCAATTTCAAGAGGAGGGACTCTTTCATGGTTCGAGCTATCAATAAATCCTTCAAAATCAAAAGCTTAATTACGTGTGACACCACACATGTGGTCTATGGACTGATGTGTCCTTGTAATTTAGTTTATATTGGCCGTACTAAGCGGGCCCTAAAAGTCAGAGTAGGTGAGCATATCACCAACATTTTGAAAGGAAATCGCGACCACAATGTGCCCGCACATTTCCGCCAATTCCACCAGAGGGATCCTAGAAGCCTTCACTTCTGGGGCATTGAGAGAGTTACCCCGTCGTGGCGGGGGTCAAATTGGGTGAGGGAATTATCCAAATGTGAGACTAAGTGGATTTTCCTCACCCAGGCCCTCGCACCGACGGGGTTAAATATAGAGTTAGACTTGAATTGCTATATTAGCGATTCATGATCTTGCCTTTTTCATTTACCCTTATAATGGTACTGGAGTACGATTGATTTGTCTCAATCTATATTTTGGATTCCAGTGGTGTGCTTT
Source organism: Pelophylax lessonae (assembly GCF_965119305.1). Classification (NCBI taxonomy): domain Eukaryota; kingdom Metazoa; phylum Chordata; class Amphibia; order Anura; family Ranidae; genus Pelophylax; species Pelophylax lessonae. Next base: position 142,431,474 of record NC_138773.1, on the reverse strand, counting down.
TTTAAATATGCTTTTTATATGTTTTTTATCATTTCTAATAGACATTGCATTGGAACCTTCACTATGGGGGTACTGATCAGTGCAATGTAGATGGTTGTTGCATTTTTAATGTTTACCATGATTACCTGTTTTTTATGCAGAATGTTACTGGCAATGCTCTGCAGATCCATATCGGCACGGGGTAGAACTCCAAGAAATAACAATGTTATCCTTTTCACCATATTATAGCACCTGTATTGTTATTTATATTTCAGTGCCAAAGAGAATCTTTATGATATGGCAGGTTTTCCCTATTGTTGTTATTGATGTCGGAAGTTCCGCAATGCGGGGTGCTGGTTCACTTCCGGTTTACTTACCTCATTGCCGATTGGACGCAGAGCGTTCCAGCAGGGCTATTTAGATGCCGGATGTTGTCGTTCAGGTCACGCCTCCAGTTGAAGTCGGACATGACGAAACCGGTCGGGGCGTGACCTGACGACACATCCGACATCACGGGACACGGCAGAGGAGCTACCCGGAAGGGACTGGGCTGGCGTGAAATTAGCCCAGTATACTGGACGAGATAGGCTTCCTTTCTGACCGGAGACATGCTATTCTATGCCTACCCATATGCTTTTACATGTGAGTGCAAAATTTTTATGTTTTAATAAAGCAAGTGTTTTGACGGTACTTCACTATTTGGAGCCCTTCTCTTTTTCCATAATACCATTACATTGAGGAAAGTGTGTGAAGGATACTTTTATGCGGCAGTGGTGAAGTGACTCTGGTCTTCCATGCGTGTATTCCCTACATCTGTATGGTATCCCTGCTCAGTTTGCTCTGGTGTGAGAACACTTGAGCATCGTTTTCTGGTGAGTTGCCATTTCTGCTATCTATCGGTGTGACACCTGGTGGTGGATGGTGATCCATTTATATACTTCACGCACTCCTGGATTTATGGACTTTTAAGGACATTGCTTTTCTCTACATGTTTTTGAGTGTTTATCAAGCAATATCTTTGACAAGCATGCTTTTTACACTTTAAGTCATTTAATAGTGATTTTATACTTCTTTTCCGTTTTTGTATTTACAGAAGTAAGTGTCGGCCTGTATAGGCCCCAAAAAATTGCTCACATGGGTTTAACTGACAGCAAAGAACGTAGTATTTGATGGCTAGAGGTACATTAGGCATTCACACAGTATACAGAAGTAAGTATCGGCATGTATAGGCCCCAAAAAATTGCTCACATGGGTTTACCTGACAGCTAAGTATGTAGTATTTGGAGGCTGAAGGTACATTAGGCATTCACAGGATACAGAAGTAAGTGTCGGCCTGTATAGTCCCCAAAAATTAGCCCACATGGGTTTAACTTACAGCTAAGAGCGTAGTATTCTGTGGCTGAAGGTACAATAGGCATTCACAGGATACAGAAGTAAGTGTCAGCCTGTATAGGCCCCAAAAATTAGCTCACATGGGTTTAACTGACATCAAAGAATGTAGTGTATTTAATGGCTGGATGTAAATTAGGCATTTACAGTATACAGAAGTGTCGGCCTGTATAGGCCCCAAAAATTAGCTCACATGGGTTTAACTGACAGCAAAGAAAGTAGTGTATTTGATAGCTGGAGGTACATTAGGCATTCACAGTATACAAAAGTAAGTGTCGGCCTGTATAGGCCCCAAAAATTAGCTCACATAGGTTTAACTGACAGCAAAGAACGTAGAATTTAAAGGATGGAAGTACATTAGGCATTCAGAGGATACAGAAGTAAGTGTCGGCCTGTATAGGCCCCAAAAATTAGCTCACATGGGTTTAACTGACACCAAAGAACGTAGTGTATTTGATGGCTGGAGGTACATCAGGCATTCACAGTATACAGAAGTAAGTGTCGGCCTGTTTAGGCCCCAAAAATTAGCTCACATGGGTTTAACTGACAGCAAAGAACGTAGTATTGGATGGCTAGAGGTACATCAGGCATTCACACAGTATACAGAAGTAAGTGTCGGCCTGTATAGGCCCCAAAAATTAGCTCACATGGGTTTACCTGACTGCTAAGAATGTAGTATTCTGTGGCTAAAGGTACATTAGACATTCACAGGATACAGAAGTAAGTGTCGGCCATAAAAGGACCCAGAAATTAGCACACATGGGTATACCTGACACTTACCTTCAGCCACAGAATACTTCTTTCTTAGCTGTCAGTTAAACCCATGTGGGCTAATTTTTGGGGCCTATACAGGCCAACACTTACTCCTGTATCCTGTGAATGCCTAATGTACCTTCAGCCACAGAATACTAAATACATTCATTTTGACAAAAAACTATTTTCAGACCATTGAAGACCAAATGCAGTTATCTTGTCTAAAACCGGATTTTTAAGACTCTAAAAGACAAAAATACAGTCATTTTGACTAAAAAAGTTTGTCAGACCTTTGGTGACCAAATGCAGTTATTTTGACTAAAAATGGCTTTTTAGATACCTGGAGACCAAAATAGAGTCATTTTGAGCAAAACATTTTTTTTCAGGCCATTGGAGCCAAATGTCTAAAATCTTGTCTAAAACCGGCTTTTTAAGGCTCTAAAAGACAAAAATACAGTCATTTGGACTAAAAATAGAATTTCAGGCCTTTGGTGACCAAATGCAGTTATTTTGACTAAAAAAGGCTTTTTAGACACTTGGAGACCAAAATAGAGTCATTTTGACCGGAAATATTTTTTCAAGCCATTGGAGCCCAAATGGCCGGTTTTAGACTAATCTTGTCTAAAACCGACTTTTTAAGGCTCTAAAAGACAAAAATACATTGATTTTGACGAAATATTTTTCAGACGTTTGGTGACCAAATGCAGTTATTTATACTAAAAAAGGCTTTTTAGACACTTGGAGACCAAAATAGAGTCATTTTTACCAAAAAAAATGTTCAGGCCATTGGAGCCCAAGTGTCTAAAATCTTGTCTAAAACCGGCTTTTTAAGGCTCTAAAAGACAAAAATACAGTCAATTTGAATATTTTTTTCAGACCTTTGGTGACCAAATGCAGTTATTTTGACTAAAAAAGGCTTTTTAGACACTTGGAGACCAAAATAGAGTCATTTTGACCAAAACATTTTTTTCAGGCCATTGGAGCCAAATGTCAAAATCTTGTCTAAAACCGGCTTTTTAAGGCTCTAAAAGACAAAAATATAGTCATTTTGACTAAAAAAGTTTGTCAGACCTTTGGTGACCAAATGCAGTTATTTTGACTAAAAAAGGCTTTTTAGACACTTGGAGACCAAAATAGAGTCATTTTGAGCAAAACATTTTTTTCAGGCCATTGGAGCCAAATGTCAAAATCTTGTCTAAAACCGGCTTTTTAAGGCTCTAAAAGACAAAAATATAGTCATTTTGACTAAAAAATTTTTTCAGACCTTTGGTGACCAAATGCAGTTATTTTGACTAAAAAAGGCGTTTTAGACACTTGGAGACCAAAATTTTGATTGAATTTTTTTTCATGCCATTGGAGCCCAAATGTCTCAAATCTTGTCTAAAACCGGCTTTTTAAGGCTCTAAAAGACAAAAATACAGTCAATTTGAATATTTTTTTTCAGACCTTTGGTGACCAAATGCAGTTATTTTGACTAAAAAAGGCTTTTTAGACACTTGGAGACCAAAATAGAGTCATTTTGACCAAAACATTTTTTTCAGGCCATTGGAGCCAAATGTCTAAAATCTTGTCTAAAACCGGCTTTTTAAGGCTCTAAAAGACAAAAATATAGTCATTTTGACTTAAAAAATTTTTCAGACCTTTGGTGACCAAATACAGTTATTTTGACTAAAAAAGGCTTTTAAGACACTTGGAGACCAAAATAGAGTAATTTTGACCAAAACAATTTTCAGGCCATTGGAGAGCAAAATGCAGCTATCTTGACTAAAACTGGCTTCTTAAGACTCTAAAATACAAAAATACAGTCATTTTGACTAAAACATTTTTTCATTCACAGGATACAGAAGTAAGTGTCGGCCGTAAATGGCCCCCAAAATTAGCCCACATGTTTTTACCTGACAGCTAAGAATGTAGTATTCTGTGGCTAAAGGTACATTAGACATTCACAGGATACAGAAGTAAGTGTCGGCCATAAAAGGACCCGGAAATTAGCACACATGGGTATACCTGACACTTACCTTCAGCCACAGAATTCTTCGTTCTTAGCTGTCAGTTAAACCCATGTGGGCTAATTTTTGGGGCCTATACAGGCCGACACTTACTCCTGTATCCTGTGAATGCCTAATGTACCTTCAGCCACAGAATACTAAATACATTCATTTTGACAAAAAACAATTTTCAGACCATTGTCTAAAACCGGATTTTTAAGACTCTAAAAGATAAAAATACAGTCATTTTGACTAAAAAAGTTTGTCAGACCTTTGGTGACCAAATGCAGTTATTTTGACTAAAAAAGGCTTTTTAGATACCTGGAGACCAAAATAGAGTCATTTTGACCAAAACATTTTTTTTCAGGCCGTTGGAGCCAAATGTCTAAAATCTTGTCTAAAACCGGCTTTTTAAGGCTCTAAAAGACAAAAATATAGTCATTTGGACTAAAAATAGAATTTCAGGCCATTGGTGACCAAATGCAGTTATTTTGACTAAAAAAGGCTTTTTAGACACTTGGAGACCAAAATAGAGTCATGTTGACCAAAAAATTTTCCAGGCCATTGGATCCCAAATGCAGTTATCTTGTCTAAAACCGGCTTTTTAAGGCTCTTAAAGACAAAAATACAGTCATTTTCACTAAATATTTTTTCAGACCTTTGGTGACCAAATGCAGTTATTTTGACTAAAAAAAGGCTTTTTAGACACTTGGAGACCAAAATACAGTAATTTTGACCAAAAAAAATTTCAGGGCATTGGAGCCCAAATGGCCGGTTTTAGACAAGTCTTGTCAAAACCTGACTTTTTAAGGCTCTAAAAGACAAAAATACAGTCATTTTGACTAAATTTTTTTTCAGACCTTTGGTGACCAAATGCAGTTATTTTGACTAAAAAAAGGCTTTTTATACACTTGGAGACAAAAATAGAGTCATTTTGACCTAAACATTTTTTTCAGGCCATTGGAGCCAAATGTCTAAAATCTTGTCTAAAACCGGCTTTTTAAGGCTCTAAAAGACAAAAATATAGTAATTTTGACAAAAAAATTTTCAGATCTATGGTGACCAAATGCAGTTATTTTAACTAAAAAAGGCTTTTTAGACACTTGGAGACCAAAATAGTCATTTTGACCGAAAAAACTTTTTCAGGCCATTGGAGCCCAAATGGCCGGTTTTAGACAAATCTTGTCTAAAACCGGCTTTTTAAGGCTCTAAAAGACAAAAATACAGTCATTTTGACTAAATTCTTTTCAGACCTTTGGTGACCAAATGCAGTTATTTTGACTAACAAAAGCTTTTTAGACACTTGGAGATCAAAATAGAGTCATTTTGACCAAAAAAAAATGTTTCAGGCCATTGGAGCCCAAATGTCTAAAATCTTGTCTAAAACCGGCTTTTTAAGACTATAAAAGACAAAAATACAGTAATTTTGACAATTTTTCTTTTACACGTTTGGTAACCAAATGCAGTTATTTTGACTAAAAAGGCTTTTTAGACACTTGGAGACCAAAATACAGTCATTTTGACCCAAAGAAATTTTCAGACCATTGGAGACAAAATGCAGTTATCTTGTCTAAACCTGGCTTTTTAAGACTCTAAAAGACAAAAATACAGTCATTTTGACAAAAAACATTTTCAGACCTTTGGTGACCAAATGCATTTATTTTGACTAAAAACTGCATTTTAGACAACTTGGAGACCAAAATAGAGTCATTTTGACCAAAAAAAATTTTCAGGCCATTGGAGCCCAAATGGCCGGTTGTAGACAAATCTTGTCAAAACCCGGCTTTTTTTTAAACAACATTTTATTGAATCTTGTCAGAAAATACAAGGAAATAACTGGCAGTGCAGAGATGCGAACATAGTGACAAAGAACGCCATAACTATAATGCACTAGAATCATGACATCAGTGCAGTAACAAGTTTCAACCATCGTATTTCTAGGTCCTACACCCGGAAATATTAGTATCAAGTGCAAGAGCACTCTGGTCCCGCCAGGGGGGACCCTCATAAATAAGACGGGTGAGGGGGGGGTGGGTGAGATCAAGGGAAGGAAGGGAGGGAGGGGGGGTCTACTAACCTAGCAAAACTGAGGTATTCTACCTTAAACAACAAATATTGGTGAGGCTGCATGAGTCAGTGAACCAAGATATCAAATTCAAACCAAAAATTAAAACTATCCAGCCATGTGTCCTTTAAGCCGGAAGGATACGTCAAGGGGGATGAGCATCAATAGAGGTAGGGCATGGTGCCCGACCACAGTCCCCCAAATCCAGGGGGGGACAGGGAACAAAGGCAAAGGCCTGCCATTTTGCTTGGGAGGCAGAGGTGGGCACCTGTGGCAAGTGTGGCATGGCCAAACAGTCTTTCCTCCAAAGTGCAATGAGGTCCGTGCGGAGTTCAGCGATTGTCGGAGGGGAGCTGTCCATCCAGTGCCGAAGAATGGACCAACGTGCTATCATGTAGCAGATGGACAGCCAGGGTCTGTGTTGTTGAAGCGAGTTTCTGTGTTTTGTGGGGATGGAGGTGAATTGTGTGTCCAAGTAGCCAAATAGAAGGGCAAATACATGCTTGGGTAGAGGAGCCCAGATACAAAACAGAGAAGCTTATCCCAGAAAGCCGAGATAGGGGGACATTCCCAGAACTTGTGGAGCAGGGACGGGTAGAGGGAGTGGCAATGCGTACAATGATGATGATGAGGGTCTTTGGAGTTGCGCAGGTGGGGAAAGTATGCTCTATGTAGTATCTTGAATTGCTGTTCTCGCCAAAATTAATTTATGATGGAGGTGCATGTGTATCGGAAACCCTGAAGAGCATAGTGCTGGGCCTGTGGTGAGTGAAGAACAACATTCCATGGCGCAGCTATGTTCATGGCCACTGTGTTGAGGGTATCAACATTGAGGGATTGGTAGAGGTGGGAGATCTTGTGTCTGTTTGCATGAATCCTCGTATCTAGTAGAGATTTCTTAATCCTCAAGTCTTTAGAGGAGCAGAGACTGGTGGCAAAACTGAGGCATTGTTGAACCAGCAAATGGTGCTGGGGGGTAACGTCATATAGGTCCCTCAAGACTATGAGAGGCAGGGGAGTGCCAGTGACTGGATCAAAATGTTGGGAGAGCTTGGAAACACCCCTGGTAGACCACAAAGAAATAACTGTGTTGCGATTTGCTTGAGGGAACAAGGGATGGCCCCTGATAGGAAGATGGTCAGAAAACCGCATTGGAACTCCTAACTGTTTACATACAGTTCTCCAGGTGGCAATAGTGTCTCTTAGCAGGATATTAGTTCTCAAAGAGGGTGGTAAGTCGTTTTGGCTGCAGTGTAAAAGAGAGACCAGGTTGAGTGGGGCAACCATTCCGGATTCCAGGGTGTAGTTAGTATATCTAGACTCCTGCCTAACCCAGTCCAGGCATCCTCGAAGTAGACAGGACAGATTATAAACCCGAATATTCGGTAAACCTATTCCTCCATCCTTCCTCGGAAGTTACAGTTTGGTGAGAGCTATTCTTGGGCGGCGCCCCTGCCATAGAAAGGAGGTAAGAGCCTTCTGCAATTTCTTAACGTCAGCATGTTTCAATAGGAGAGGAATGGTTTGCAGTGGATACCGTAGTTTCGGGAAGCCCGACATTCTGAATAGGTGACAACGGCCAAAGAATGAAATAGGCAAAGGCATCCAATTGTGCAGATCAGCGATCAATCTATCTGTGGCAGGGGATACATTAAGGCGATAGATAGAGGAGGGGTAGGCGCCTATTTTTATACCCAGATATGTTTGGTGAGTGGTAGAGACTTTTAGAGGGGAGGAGGAGGCCCACGGAGGGGGTCAGTTGGTGTTCAGTGGGAGGATTTCGCTCTTGGAGAAATTGATGCGCAGGCCAGATCATTCCCGAAAGGTCTCAAATAGAGATTTTATGATAGGTAAATCATGAGGAGGATCCGAGGTAAAGACAAGGACATCGTCTGCAAATAGTGCCGAGCGAAGCTCAGTGTCACCCACTCGGACCCCTCTCAGGAGGGGGTGGAAGGTTAAAGCCCTGGAAAGTGGTTCTATCGCTAAATTAAAAAGGAGGGGGGAGAGGGGGCAACCTTGTCTGGTACCTTTGAATAGTCGGAAGGGCTGGGAGGACAACCCAGCGGCCATAATTTGAGCCGAGGGAGAGGCCTGGACCAAATGTAGAAAAGGATCAGCGAACCCAAAGGATTTCAGGACCATCTCCAGCCATCGGAAACTAACATTATCAAATGCTTTCTCGGCATCTAAAGTGATGATTGCAGAGTCCGAGTCGGAGATGGTCCTTGAAGCCTCCAGCGCAGCCAAGACCTTACGAATATTAGAGGTAGTGGAGCGGCTTTGGGTGAAGCCGGATTGTGGCGGGTGTATAATGGAGGGTAGAAAAGAGGCCAATTACACACAACACAAAATTGAGGATAGAAATATAGAGAGATAAACAAGAAAGATAGGACACATAGCAGGGAGCACTAGGTTTAGACACCCTTTTTTTTTTTTTTTTCTACCACTAGTGGGTGTGCCCCAGAAGGGGCCACGAGGTGAAGGGATAAAATTAATATTGAAAATTTGAAAGAGGGAGAGGGGAAAAGAGAAGCACGAAATAGTTATGGACATAAATGAAACAATACAAACGGGTCAAGGCACAAATACACACAATAGGAGATAAATTAAAGAATTAGGTGAATTTTTTTTTTTCCTTCTCACTCTCTCTCCCCTCTCCTTGTTACCCCGAGCTCCACCCCCGAACGAACTCCCCTTTTTTTTTTTTTTTTTTTTTTTGGGCGGAACCTTCCTCATGTGGAGAAAATATTAAGTGGCTTAACAGAGGAACTCTATCAGGGGATATGCAACAGAAATGATTATATATACTCCTTTAGCAGGTGTTGTGATGTGCCCTCAGATGAGGGATTGCGTGCAGCATGGAAACTAGTTAAGGGGAGATAATTTTTTTTTTTTCTCTCTTCCTTTTCGTTCTCATTTATTTTTCCTTCTCTCTTAAAATAGGATATATTAAATAGGTAAAAAGGAGAGAAACAGGGGGAATTAAGGTAATTTATCTTAAATGTAGAAAGTCACAATTCAAGATCAAGAGAGATACGGTTAAGTGTGATTAATAAATGAATGACATTTGGATTGTACAAGGAATATATTGAATTATTTGTAAAATGTAAACAAGGAATGTTCCCTATTGTTTTTCTGGTATAAATAAATAAAATTTAAAAAAAAAAAAAGAAAAGAGGCCAAGCGGTTAGCCATGATTTTAGAGAGCAGTTTGGAGTTGAGATTTAGGAGGGAGATGGGGCGAAAGGAACCGGGGTCCAGAGGGTCTTTGCCTTTCTTTGGAATAAATTTAATAAGGGCTTGAAAACCAGTGGGGAGATATGGGTTACCGTCGAGAATATGGTTAAAAACGTCACTAAGAGTTGGCGTCAGTGAGGGTGCCATAATCTTATAGAAGTCTACATAGAAACATAGAATGTGTCGGAAGATAAGAACCATTTGGCCCATCTAGTCTGCCCAATATATTTGAATCCTATGAATAGTCCCTGGCCCTATCTTATATGAAGGATAGCCTTATGCCTATCCCATGCATGCTTAAACTCCTTCACTGTATTTGCAGCTACCACTTCTGCAGGAAGGTTATTCCATGCATCCACTACTCTCTCAGTAAAGTAATACTTCCTCATATTACTTTTAAACCTTTGCCCCTCTAGTTTAAAACGGTGTCCTCTTGTGGTAGTTTTTCTTCTTTTAAATATGCTCTCCTCCTTTACCGAGTTGATTCCCTTTATGTATTTAAAAGTTTCTATCATATCCCCTCTGTCTCTTCTTTCTTCCAAGCTATACATGTTAAGGTCCTTTAACCTTTCCTGGAAAGTTTTTTCCTGCAATCCATGTACTAGTTTAGTAGCTCTTCTCTGAACTCTCTCTAGAGTATCTATATGCTTCTGGAGATATGGCCTCCAGTACTGCGCACAATACTCCAAGTGAGGTCTCACCAGTGTTCTGTACAGCGGCATAAGCACTTCTCTCTTTCTACTGCTTATACCTCTCCCTATACATCCAAGCATTCTGCTGGCATTTCGTGCTGCTCTATTACATTGTCTTTCCACCTTTAAGTCTTCTGAAATAATTACTCCTAAATCCCTTTCCTCAGATACTGAGGTCAGGACTGAGTCAAATATTCTATATTCTGCCCTTGGGTTTTTACGCCCCAGGTGCATTATCTTGCACTTATCCACATTAAATTTCAGTTGCCAGAGTTCTGACCATTCTTCTAGTTTTCCTAAATCCTTTTCCATTTGGCGTTTCCCTCCAGGAACATCAACCCTGTTACATATCTTTGTGTCATCAGCAAAAAGACAAACCTTACCATTGAGGCCTTTTGCAATATCACTTATGAAGATATTAAACAAAATTGGTCCCAGTACAGATCCCTGAGGTACCCCACTGGTAACATGACCTTGTTCTGAATGTTCTCCATTGACTACAACCCTCTGTTGTCTGTCACTCAGCCACTGCCTAATCCACTCAACAATATGGGAGTCCATGCTCAATGACTGTAGTTTATTGATAAGTCTTCTATGTGGGACAGTGTCAAAAGCCTTACTAAAATCTAGATATGCAATGTCTACTGCACCTCCACCGTCTATTATTTTAGTCACCCAGTCAAAAAAATCTATAAGATTTGTTTGACATGATCTCCCTGAAGTAAACCCATGTTGTTTTTCATCTTGCAATCCATGGGATTTAAGATGTTTCACAATTCTATCCTTTAATAGGGTTTCCATTAATTTGCCTACTATTGATGTCAGACTCACTGGTCTATAGTTGCTCGATTCCTCCCTACTACCTTTCTTGTGAATGGGCACGACATTTGCCAATTTCCAATCTTCCGGGACGACTCCTGTTACTAATGATTGGTTAAATAAATCTGTTAATGGTTTTGCCAGCTCACCACTAAGCTTTTTTAATAATTTTGGGTGTATCTCATCAGGACCCTGTGACTTATTTGTCTTCACTATAGACAGCAATCTTAGAACGTCTTCCTCTGTAAAGACACATGCATCAAACGATTCATTAGTCATCCTTTCAAGTGGAGGTCCTTTTCCTTCTTTTTCTTCTGTAAAAACTGAACAGAAGTATTCATTAAGGCAGTCGGCTAGCCCTTTATTCTCTTCTACATACCTTCCGTCCTTTGTTTTTAATTTAGTTATTCCTTGTTTTAATTTCCTTTTTTCATTTATATATCTGAAGAATGTCTTATCCCCCTTTTTCATAGACTGAGCTAGTTTTTCTTCTGCCTGCGTTTTAGAAGTTCTTATAACTTGCTTGGCCTCTTTCTGCCTAATCTTGTAGATTTCCTTATCTTCATTGCTCTGGGTTTTTTTATAATTACAAAATGCTAGCTTTTTATTTTTAATGATTTGGGCCACTTCTGTTGAGTACCACAGTGGTCTCTTCCTTTTTTTGCTTTTACTGACAAGTCTAATGCAATTTTCTGTTGCCTTCAATAATGCACCTTTTAAGTAGTCCCATTTCTCCTGGACTCCATGTAATCCGTTCCAGTCTGATAAGGACTCATTTATGACTAATTTCATTTTTGAAAAGTCTGTTTTTCTAAAATCTAAAACTTTTGTTTTTGTGTGGTGTGACTCTTTCACAGTTCTTATATTAAACCACACTGACTGGTGATCACTAGATCCCAAGGTTTCGCCTACAATGACATCACATACCGGATGGCTATAAGTCTGACTTCTTCTGGGTCAACTGGTGCATTGAGAGAAGCTAACTGTTCGCTCGTGACCATGGGCAATTAGGCAGAGGACAAAAAAGCGGTGGCTGTGGCGTCATCTATAGGGTCGGGGCCATAGAGCACACTATAAAAGCGTTCAAGAACTTTCACAATGTCAGGGGGGACTCAACAACCATTCCCTGAGTGTCTCTTAGAGCTGTTATATTGGGGGGGTAAAGGGCGGCTTGCAAAGGGAGGCCAAAAGTTTCCCAGGCTTGTTCCCAAACCTATGAAATTGCCAATCTCTGAAGGAGGAGTGTAGTGTCTCCTGCGCCTCGGCCCATTCTTCAAATTGTAGCTTAGCCAATTTCCAACGTTCCCTATTCTGGGGGAAATTAGACAGATTTAGGGCAGCTTGAGCCACTCTAAGTTCCCGGCTGGCCGCTTGATGAGTCGCATTAACTTTCTTTTTGTACGCCGAGGCATAGGAGATGACACGGCCCCGCAGAACGGCTTTCCCAGTCTCCCAGAGCAGGGTCGGTGAGCAGTCAGGGGACTTGTTAGCGGCCAGGAAGTCCGCCCATGCGTCTGCAAGGACAGTGCCGATCCCTTTATCTCTAGATAAGTATGAGGGAAACCGCCAGGGCTTTTTCTCTGAAGCGGTGCAGTGATGTGCTAAGGCAATGGAAACAGGAGCATGGTCTGAAATAACAATATCATGAATGGTGGAGCGGGAAGTGACTGGAAGCATATGGTCATTGGCAAAAATGTAGTCAATTCTGGTAAGAGAGTTATGTGGGTGCAAGAATAAAGTGAATTCTTTGTCGATAGGATGCGACAGTTTCCATGTGTCCGTGAGAAGTAGACTATTGGCAAAGGACGCTAGGTGGGAGGGGGGAGGTGGAGGGCTGGAATGTGGTGCTTTGGGGCTACCTGATTTGTCTTCTATGGGGTCCATACATTGATTAAAGTCACCCACCACTAATAAGGGGAGATGAAGAAACGGGGCCAGGAGTGGCGTAACAGCGAGGAAAAAGGATTTGGGGGGGGGAATTCGGTGCATAAATCCCCGCCAAAGTCCATGCACGCTTTTGCGTTTCCAGATGTAAAACAGCTATGCGTCCCTACTCGTCGTACGAGGAGGAGAGAAGCACACTGGGGTGACGCTTGTGGATAAGAATCAGGACCCCCGCTTTGCCCTTGACTGCGGGGGAGCCAAACACTTGACCCACCCACAGCTTTTTCATTCTGTGAAAGTCGGCAGCGACAAGATGCGACTCTTGTAGGACCGCTACATCGGCTTTCAGTCGCCTTAAATGCCGCAACACGGCCTTCCATTTGTGGGGGTATCTAAGGCCCTTGACGTTCCAAGTAATGACTGTCAGATGAGCAGCGAGGACTGGGTTAGACTAAAGTGCAGACACTGGAACCAACAAAGGAAAAATACACAGCCTTTGACCTTATACCATATAAGAGCAAAGATGTACAGAATACCTAACTCAGGAGTGGAGGATAGGCAGGACAAGGGATGGCAAGGAAGGAGGGGAGGGGGGACCTCGGCAGGGGCGAGGGTCAGGAGTCCCGAAGGACAAAAACCAGGAAGCCTGTGCTTCACTTTTTTCCACATGTATCTATAGACATCTAATGGAACAGTGTTACCGGATTTGGTGCTCGGAGCCCAGGATGACAGCCGACAACTCGTGATCCCCTGGAGAATAGATGAGAAAGAAGGAGTCACGGCAGGTCCGGGAAGCGAGTTCCAGTGAGACTGTATCTCTAGAGCTGAGGGGAAAACCCTCGGACGAGCTGCAGGCAAGGAACAAAAGAACATGAGAAACAGAATTACAAACACCAAATAATGCAGTTCAAGGATATGCATGGTCCCTTCCCGATCAGTCAATGCATGAAGACACTCAGAGTGGAGCCTAGAAGGGAACAATAAAACTGAGGGATGGAGAGGGGGATCCGTGCGTTGTCAGGAGTTGTGGACCCCTGGTAAAGAATTGAGGTGTCGCAGGAGATGGGAGGATGGCAGCGTAACAATGACAGATATGAGGAGAGAACAGTCCTGAACTTAGTGTACTAGAGAGCCTTGCAGGCTATCGAGGGGAGGGCATCAGCGTGTGCGAGAGCGGGACCTGTGTCCCATGAGCCGTTGTTTTTTGCGGCGTTCCTTCCGGGGCTGCGTTGATCCCTTGGGTGAAGAGAGCGTTGGGAGAGATGACCAGATGGTGAATCCAGAGAGATGTGCAGATACGACTGCAGGTAATGGCTCGCTTCCTCGGGGTGGGTAAAAGATTTCGATTCTCCCTTAGAGTCAGTGATGCGCAGGGTCGCCGGGTAAGCCAGTATAAGTTTAATTGACCTGCTATATATATAATATAGAGAGCTTGGCAAAGAGGTTGAAAGGCTTTCCTCCATTTTGAGACCTCCTGCGAATAATCCGCAAAGAGCAAAAGCTTGTGTCCCTCAAGTTGCAGACCCTTGGAGATCCTGAAGGACTTGAGGACCTGTTGTCTGTCTGCATCATTTAGGTAGCACACTATTACAGGGCGGGGGGGTCCGCCGTTCGTTGGAGGGGGGTCCAATTCTGTGCGCCCTTTCCACTGGACAGGAGGAATTAATGCCCAATCCTGTGGGCAGGCGATTCATGCAGATATCAATTAAAGAGTCTTAATGATATGTCTCTGGCAGACCTATGACCCACAGATTATTACGCCTTGAACGATTTTCAAGATAGTCAAGTTTATCCAAAATGTACCTCTGAGTTTCTCTGGCCTGCTGGTCTAAGGCAAAAGATCCTTGTATCTCATCCTCAACGTCTGACAGCCTGTGCTCCAAAGTAGTGAGCCTGTTAGAATGTTCCCCCAGCTCCTTCCGGAGCTGCTCCATCCCCGCTGAGATGGCTTTGTCCACCACCGCCGTGATGGTCGGGGACAGAAGAGCTGCCACGGCCTGTGCCAGCAAGGCTACTTGTGCCTCAGGGAGAGAGGAGGGCTGACACGGATGAGGAGATGCAGCGGCAGGCGGGATAGCGTCTGCCATTTCCACCGCGCCTGAGGCCTGGTCCGGAGAGGGAGCTTTGGCTGCTGAATGCGGCTGAGCAGGCCGTGAAGGACGAACTTGTCCATTCCTATCGGGTCCGGAGTGTAGCGGGACCGTCTCCGGGGGATCCGCGGGCTTGGATGGGCTGAAGAAACGGGCTTATAATGCAGCTAATGCCGGAGCCGCCGTTCCTAGCTGCCAACTTCCGGAACCGGAAGTTAAACCCGCCTTTTTAAGGCTCTAAAAGACAAAAATATAGTCATTTTGATGAAATTTCTTTTCAGACCTTTGGTGACCAAATGCAGTTATTTTGACTAAAAAAGGCTTTTTAGACACTTGGAGACCAAAATAGAGTCATTTTGACCATAAAATGTTTTCAGGCCTTTGGAGCCCAAATGTCTAAAATGTTGTCTAAAACTGGCTTTTTAAGGCTCTAAAAGACAAAAATACAGTAATTTTTACAATTTTTTTCAGACCTTTGGTGACCAAATGCAATTATTTTGACTAAAAAAGGCTTTTTAGACACTTGGAGACCAAAATAGAGTCATTTTGACCAAAAACATTTTCAGGCCATTGGAGCCCAAATGTAGATATCTTGTCTAAAACCGGCTTTTTAAGGTTATAAAAGACAAAAATACAGTCATTTTGACTAAAAAAAATTTCAGACCTTTGGTGACCAAATGCAGTTATTTTGACTAACAAAGGCTTTTTAGGCACTTGGAGACCAAAATAGAGTCATTTTGACCAAAAAAGTTTTTTCAGGCCATTGGAACCCAATTGGCCGGTTTTAGACAAATCTTGTCTAAACCCGGCTTTTTAAGGCTCTAAAAGTCAAAAATACAGTCATTTTGACTAAAAAATGTTTTCAGACCTTTGGTGACCAAATGCAGTTATTTTGACTAAAAAAGGCTTTTTAGACACTTGGAGACCAAAATAGAGTCATTTTGACCAAAAAAAATTTCAGACCATTGGAGAGCAAAATGCAGTTATCTTGTCTAAAACCGGCTTTTTAAGACTCTAAAAGACCAAAATACATTCATTTTGACTTAAAAAAATGTTCAGACCGTTGGTGACCAAATGCAGTTATTTTGACTAAAAAAGGCTTTTTAGACACTTGGAGACCAAAATACAGTCATTTTGACCCAAAAAAATTTCAGACCGGCTTTTAACCGGTTGCCGACCGCCGCACGACTATATACTGCGGCGGTCAGCCCCGGCCAGGCAGAGTGACGTATCGGTACGTCACTCGCCTGTCACTGACTTGCGAGCCTATAGCGAGCGGGCGCGCGCCCGCCGAGGCGCGCGCCCGCCGCGGCTCGTTCACAGGCAAGTCAGTGCGTGTGACCGGCGGACTCGATGTCCGCCGGCCACACTACGATCGCTCCTGTGAAGGGAGAAAGACAGAGCAGCTTGTGTAAACAAGCTGCCTGTCAGTTCTCCCTGTGTAAAAGTAAAGATCTGACCGTTCTACTATGTAGAACGGTTGATCTTTGCTTTTACACCAATAGCAATGTCCCTACACAGTAGAAAGCACGCCCCTAGGACACACTTAACCCCTCCCTTCCCAATAAAGTTAACCCCTTCCCTGCCAGTGTCATTTTTGCAGTAACAGTGCATATGTATAGCACTGATTACTGCAGTAATGTCACTGGTAACCCCAAAAGTGTCAAAAATGTCAGTCAAGGGTCCGATCTGTCCGCCGCAATGTCGCAGTACCGAAAAAAAAATCGCAGATCGCCGCCATTACGCGTTAAAAAAAAAAACACCAAAAATGACAAAAATCTTTCTCTTTGTTAGTAAACGCGATAACTTTTGCGCAAACCAATCAAAATACGCTTTTTGCGATTTTTTTTACCAAACATAGGTAGCATAAAACAAATTGGCCGAAAAATGTTAAAAAATTTTGATTTTTACTTTTTTTTTTGGGGAATTTCATATAAAAAAATGTGAAAAATATTGTTATTTTTGCAAAATTTACGCTCTTTTTTTGTTTATAGCGCGTGATCAAAAAATCGCACAGGTGATCAAATACCACCAAAAGAAAGCTCTGTTTGTGGGAAAAAAAGGACGTCAAATTCGTTTAGGTACAGCGTCGCACGACCGCGCAATTGTCCGTTAAAGTCACGCAGTAAAAAATCGCAAAAAAACCCCTGGTCCTTTAGCAGCCAAATCCTCCGGGGCTTAAGTGGTTAAGACTCTAAAAGACAAAAAAAACAGTCATTTTGACTAAAAAAAGAATTGCAGACCTTTGGTGACCAAATGCAGTTATTTTGGCTAAAAAAGGCTTTTTAGACACTTGGAGACCAAAATAGAGTCACTTTGACCAAAAAAAGTTTCAGGCCATTGGAGCCCAAATGGCCGGTTTTAGAAAAATTTTGTCTAAATCCGGCTTTTAAGCACTTTACCACCGGAGGATTTTGCTGTCTTACGTCTGGGACACTTTTTGCGATTCGGCACTGTGCGACTTTAACTGACAATTGCGCGGTCGTGCGACGTCGTACCCAAACGAAATTTACGTCCTTTTTTCCTCACAAACAGAGCTTTATTTTGGTGGTATTTGATCACCTGTGCGATTTTTACTTTTCCCGCTATAAACAAAAAAGAGTGTAAATTTTGAAAAAATAATATTTTTCACATTTTTTTTATGAAATTCCCCCCCAAAAAAATGTAAAAATCAAATTTTGTTTAAATTTTTGGCCAATTTGTTTTCTGCTACCTATGTTTGGTAAAAAAATCACAATAAGCGTATTCTGATTGGTTTGCACAAAAGTTATTGTGTTTACTAAGGGAAAGATTTCTGTCATTTTTGGTGGGGTTTTTTTTACGAGTAACGGCGGCGATCTGCGATTTTTTTGCGGGACTGCGACATTGCTGCGGACAGATCTGACCCTTGACTGACATTTTTGACACTTTTGGGGGCACCAGTGACATTACTGCAGTAATCAGTGCTATATATATGCACTGTTACTGTAAAAATGACACTGGCAGGGAAGGGGTTAATTTTATTGGAGAGGGAAGGGTTAATGTATGCCTGGTGATTACTTTATTAGTTGGCTTTCTTTTTGTTTCTCCTGAGGTGCCATTTTGGCATGGCCAAGTTCAAAGGGGTCGAGGGTGGCAGTGGTGGTCGAATACGGCCACATCACCCTGAACGCGCCTGATCTCGTCTGATCTCGGAAGCCAGGGTCAGGCCTGGTTAGTACCTGGATGGGAGACCGCCTTTGAATACCAGGTGCTGTAGGCTGTTGGCTTTTCCTTTATTCGTTGGCTTTCTTTTTGTTTCTCCTGAGGTGCCATCTTGCCATGGCCAAGTTCGAAGGGGTCGAGGGTGGCAGTCATGATCGCCTACGGCCACATCACCCTGAACACACCCGATCTCGTCTGATTTATTTGTTGGCTTTCTTTCATCTTGCCATGGCCAAGTTCAAAGGGGTCGAGGGTGGCCACATCACCCTGAACGCTCCCAATCTCATCTGATCTCAGAAGCTAAGCAGGGTCAGGCCTGGTTAGTACTTGGATGGTAGACCACCTGGGAATACCAGGTGCTGTAGGCTTT
The DNA here is from genome assembly GCF_965119305.1 of Pelophylax lessonae. Classification (NCBI taxonomy): domain Eukaryota; kingdom Metazoa; phylum Chordata; class Amphibia; order Anura; family Ranidae; genus Pelophylax; species Pelophylax lessonae. The sequence continues at coordinate 142,413,022 of NC_138773.1, read as the reverse complement.
TGGCTTTTCCTTTATTCGTTGGCTTTCTTTTTGTTTCTCCTGAGGTGCCATCTTGCCATGGCCAAGTTCAAAGGGGTCGAGGGTGGCAGTTGTGATCACCTACAGCCACATCACCCTCAATGCGCCGATCTCGTCTGATCTTGGAAGCTAAGCAGGGTTGGACTTGGTTAGTACCTGGATGGGAGACCACCTAGGAATACCAGGTGCTGTAGGCTTTTGGCTTTTCCTTTATTCGTAGGCTTTCTTTTTGCTTCTCCTGAGGTGCCATCTTGCCATGCCCAAGTTCAAAGGAGTCGAGGGTGGCAATGGTGATCGCCTATGGCCACATCACCCTGAACACGCCCGATCTCATCTGATCTTGGAAGTTAAGCAGGGTTGGGCCTGGTTAGTACCTGGATGGGAGACCGCTTGGGAATACTAGATGCTGGAGGCTTTTGGCTTTTCCTTTATTCGTTGGCTTTCTTTTTGTTTCTCCTGAGGTGCCATCTTGCCATGGCCAAGTTCAAAGGGATCGAGGGTGACAGTGATGATCGCCTATGGCCACATCACACTGAACGTGCCCGATCTCGTCTGATCTCAGAAGCTAAGCAGGGTCAAGCCTGGATAGTACCTGGATGGGAGACCGCCTGGGAATACCAGGTGCTGTAGGCTTTTGGCTTTTCCTTTATTCGTTGGCTTTCTTTCTGTTTCTCCTGAGGTGCCATCTTGCCATGGCCAAGTTCAAAGGGGTCGATGGTGGCAGTGGTGATCGCCTACGGCCACATCACTCTGAACGCGCCTGATCTCATCTGATCCCGGAAGCTAAGCAGGGTCGGGCCTGGTTAGTACCTTAATGCGAGACCGCCTTGGAATACCAGGTGCTGTAGGCTTTTGGCTTTTCCTTTATTCGTTGGCTTTCTTTTTGTTTCTCCTGAGGTGCTATCTTGCCATGGCCAAGTTCAAAGGGGTCGAGGGTGGCAGTTGTCATCGCCTACGGCCACATCACCCACAACGTGCCTGATCTTGTCTGATCTCAGAAGCTAAGCATGGTCGGGCCTGGTTAGTACCTGGATGGGAGACCCCCTGGGGATACCAGGTGCTGTAGGCTTTTGGCTTTTCCTTTATTTGTTGGCTTTGTTTTTGTTTATCCTGTGGTGCCATCTTGCCATGGCAAAGTTCAAAGGGGTCGAGGTTGGCAGCGGTGATCGCCTACTGCCACATCACCCTGAACGCGTCCGATCTTGTCTGATCTTGGAAGCTAAGCAGGGTTGGGCCTGGTAGGTACCTGGATGGGAGACTGCCTGGGAATACCAGGTGCTGTAGGCTTTTGGCTTTTCCTTTATTCGTTGTTTTTCTATATTCGTTGGCTTTCTTTTTGTTTCTCCTGAGGTGCCATCTTGCCATGGCCAAGTTCAAAGGGGTCGAGGGTGGCAGTGGTGATCGCCTACGGCCACATCACCCTGAACGTGCCTGATCCTGTCTGATCTCGGAAGCTAAGCAGGATCAGGCCTAGTTAGTACCTGGATGGGAGACCAGGTGCTGTAGGCTTTTGGCTTTTCCTTTATTCGTTGGCTTTCAAGATAACTGCATGTGGTAACCAATAGCCTGAAAAAATTTTGGGGTCAAAATGACTCTATTTTGGTTTTCAAATGTCTAAAAAGCCTTTTTTAGTCAAGATAACTGCATTTGGTCACCAAAGGTCTAAAAAGAAGTTTTAGACAAAATGACTGAATTTTCGTCTTTTAGAGTCTTAAAACGCCGGTTTTAGACAAGATAACTGCATTTCCTAAACCAATGGCCTGAAACATTTTTTTGTTCAAAATTACTCTATTTTGGTCTCCAAGTGTCTAAAAAGCCTTTTTTTTTAGTCAAAATAAATGCATTTGGTAACCAATGGCCTGTAACATTTTTTTGGGTCAAAATGATTCTATTTTAGTCTCCAAGTGTCTAACAAGCCTTTTTTACAGTTATCCAAAAAAATTCTCTTTAGACACTTGGAGTCCAAAATAGAGTCATTTTGACCAAAAAACTTTTATCAGGCCATTGGTTTACCAAATGCAGTTATCTTGTCTAAAACCAGCTTTTTAAGACTCTAAAAGACAAAAATACAGTCATTTTGACTACATTTTTTTCAGACCTTTGGTGATCAAATGCAGTTATTTTGACTAAAAAAAGGCTTTTTAGACACTTGGAGACCAAAATAGAGTCACTTTGACCAAAAACTTTTTTCCGGCCATTGGTTACCAAATGCAACTTGCATCTTGTCTAAAACCGGCTTTTTAAGACTCTAAAAGACAAAAATTAAGTCATTTTGACTAAAAAATATTTTCAGACCTTTGGTGACCAAATGCAGTTTTTTTGACTAAAAAAGGCTGCTTAGACACTTGGATACCAAAATAGAGTCACTTTGACCAAAAACCTATTTTCAGGCTATTGGTTACCACATGCAGTTATCTTGTCTAAAACAAGCGTTTAAAGACTCTAAAAGACAAAAATACAGTCATTTTTACTAAAAACATTTTTCAGACCTTTGGTGACCAAATGCAGTTATTTTTACTAAAAAAGGCTTGTTAGACACTTGAAGACCAAAATAGAGTCATTTTGAACCAAAAAAATGTTTCAGGCCATTGGTTACGAAATGCAATTATCTTGTCTAAAACCGGCTCTTTAAGACTCTAAAAGACGAAAATAGTCATGTTGACTAAAAAGAAATTTCAGACCTTTGGTGATCAAATGCAGTTATCTTGACTAAAAAAGGCTTTTTAGACACTTGGAGACCAAAATAGTGTAATTTTGACCAAGACATTTTTTTTCAGGCCATTGGTTTACCAAATGCAATTATCTTGTCTAAAACCGGCTTTTTAAGATTCTTAAAGACGAAAATAGTCATTTTGACTAAAAAAACAAAACTCAGACCTTTGGTGACCAAATGCAGTTATTATGACCAGAAAAGGCTTTTTAGACACTTGGATACCAAAATAGTGTAATTTTGACCACAAAATTTTTTTCAGGGCATTGGTTTACCATATACAGTAATCTTGTATAAAACCGGTGTTTTAAGACTCTAAAAGATGAAAATACAGTCATTTTGACTAAAAACAATTTTCAGACCTTTGTTGACCAAATGCAGTTATTTTGAATAAAAAAGGCTTTTTAGACACTTGGAGACCAAAATAGTCATTTTGACCAAAAACATTTTTTCAGGCCATTGGTTACGAAATGCAATTATCTTGTCTAAAACCGGCTTTTTAAGACTCTAAAAGACGAAAATACAGTCATTTTGACTAAAAACTATTTTCAGAACTTTGGTTATCTTGACTAGAAAAATACTTTTTAGACACTTGGGGCCGGATTTAAAGAAACTGCAGCTTCAAACATCTGTGACGTGTTTCAGTTTCTCCGCTTTCAAATCAATTAACTTGCGCTGCGGCGAATTGGCTAGTGAAACAGCAATAATGAATTCCGCCGTCAGCGGTATTCACTTACGATTGCGGCTTCGCAAATTCGCAAACTTATGTCTTCGTGCTTATAGCAGTTTCACATAGCGATGTGGGCTAGTGGATTAGTGCACACATCACGTCTGTAATTCATCTCCCTCTGCTGTAGGTTCGAGGCTTACCATCTCCACCTAACATTTTTATTTTTTTTTTTGTTTATATTTCTAAAATGTAACGGATTACATCATATATATTGCTAAATAATGTTACACTCAGAAGCGCTTGCCTACCTAACAGCATTTTAAGTGGTTTTATGATCTTGTCTGTGTGTCGAATCGATCTTATGATTGAAAGTAGCAAAGGCAAGTGACCAAACCCCTACACTACTTCAGGGCAAGATGAAACCTCACAATTTTACCATGGTCTTCTTCCCAGATTCCATACAATGTTTAGTTCTTTAGCTATATGTGCTTTTTAGCCTTAACACACTCCTTTTTTTCCACCATACAGCTTTATTCTGCACAATAGCTAAGTGCTTTGCAACTTCACTGCAGTTAACAACGTCATGGGTTCAAATCCCAACAATCACTACACTTGGGATCTCTATTCACTCTCATTTTTTTTTACAGTTTTTTTAAACTATCTTGAATTTGGGGGGGGGGGGGTGGAGGGGGGGGGGGGTGTCCTACCCAAATTTCAAGCACATTAATGGAAACAACACAATTTTGATTTTATGAGTGTGGTCCTAGTTTTCTCGAGATGCAATTCTTTACATATTTACCATGGTTCTTACAATTTCTTGACCAATAAACATAGGTGTCTGATATTGGACTCTCTCCATATTTCAACAACACAGACCCTCATAGTCCAAAACTACATTTGCCTCACACCTCAACACAACACTGTCACATCCCTACTCTAAATTACAACCCCTCACATCACCAGTACAAGCAGCATGCAAAGTGCAAAGCTCCGGCCTTGGCAGCTTAATGGGCCATACACTAAGAATTTTTCTAGACTTTTTCCTGTAGACTTAACCAAACCATATAATATGAGGTCAAACCTCAACACTTTCAATTTGGATGCAATCAGGCAGGCCCTTGCACTACATAGAAAATGTCAATCTGAAGGATAAAGTCTTCTGTAAATCTTACAGTGTGGATGGCCCTTTTGTCTGTAGGCACCCACACAAAACAAAAAACACATGTTCAATTCTAAAGTCTTTATTTATTCTAGAATGACAGCATAAGGAGGGATGCAGCAAGATAATATTGTCACTCTCCAGTCCGTGTGCCTTTACAGCGCCAGCCCACGATCTTTGCTCCATGGCTACGCGATTCTGATGTCTTCCACAACTTCAGGCAGAGTTCAGAATCCATTCTGCACCTCTACCAGCTCATAGGGGACAGGCATGGCCAGGTTGCTGGTCAGCTTCCAAGCCACTTTGGAAGTTCCAGGGTGTTCATGTTGGTCATCGATGCTGCTTTTGGCCATGTGCCTTACCAAATATCCACTGACCACAAAAGAAGATGAGTGGAGTCCATCAAGGTGGGTTTCTACCACCTACAACCGCAAGCAGTACCACTCCTGCAAAAATAAAAGAAAGGATAAGACATTTCATTATGAAAATCACATCTTAATGCCTGTTTGCTTCATTCTGAACTTCATTTAATTTCGACATCACGAGTGAAATAACACATTTTCTGCCAACTTACACAAACCAGAAATCATTAATGTAAACATTTGAATACACACCTGTGACGCCAGACAGCCCATCACCACAGGCTTCTCATGGTACATGCCATGATTCCAAGATGTTGACGTTCTGGAAAATTAGAACACCATAAGATACCAGGCAGCCGTTCATGTTATCAATAACTACACAGGTGGCATAGACACAAATAAACACCTGCCAGCTCTTCTCAGCCCTTTCCACTATTCACAATACCAACATGTTTATGGTTAGAGGTGCATGTTTTTGCTCAAGTAACACAATTTTACCAATGTTGACTACACTTTATCTACAATGGCAAGTGTCATTGGCAGATGATAATGACCCTCTGTCTCCCTGTGAGTGGCACCTCTGCTAACTAGCTAATTAATACACATGCCCTATCTTGACCGGTTACAGTACTTACATGTAAAGTGGCTAGCAACCAGGGTATTCCGGGTGGCCATACCTGCAGCGGTGCTCCGCCGCCTGGGGGCCGCCGGCTGACGGACCTCTTGCTCCCTCTCCTCCGTCAGCTCCCAAGATTTATCCCGGGCAACGCACATGTTGTGCAACACGCAGCACGCCAGGATGATCTTGGAAGTCTTTGTAGGAGAGTACAGGAGTTCACCCCCAGGCCGGGCCAAGCAGAGAAACCGGGATTTGAGAAGACCTATGGTCAACTCGATGATACTCCGGCTTCTCCGCAAGGCCCTGTTGTAATTCATTTCTGCTTGGCCCTGGGGGTACCTGATTGGAGCCATCAGCCACGTCAGCTGCGGGTAACCAGCATCCCCTGAAAAATAAGAAAAATATACATTAGTTCTTTATATCATGTGACTTTAGATGACTCCTCAAAATGGGAGACAATTATGCATTTTACTAAACAACCTGCTCGTCTGTTTGCAAAAACTCATATGAAACATCTCAACTCTGTCTAACTGCCTAAACCACTAATACAAATGGGAAAAAGGACACACAAAGTGGTGTGTTTCTCTTGCAAGTTCCAACTTGGCCCCTATTTTGTTCCTATTACATTAGCCTAGGTATTACTTCTGGAATATATCTGCAACTAGAGTGAGGAAACCAATATTGACTCACTTATGCAAAGTACTTTGGGGATATGGCAATACCATTGGAATCATTTGTAGGTTTTCTTTGGGTGGCTAGAGGACACCATTTACACATTGGTTAACCACCTTCATTGGACTCAAAGACAACTTTGGAAATCTTTCTTTTGTGAGCTGCTAAGCTGCTGATCTGGTTGTGTGTGAACAGCCTGCCAACTCCTAACACATCCATTTTAGGTAGGCTTTGCTTAAATCAGGGTGTACACCGATGTAGCTTATTCCTATGTCTATGTAATCTCACAGTTTATGTTGTTAAGACAAAATACTTTACCAATAAGCCACCCTTGGGGCATTTGGCCACTTTCAAATGCCTCGTACAGAGTACTGGTTCTTAACATACTGGAATCATGGCACGACCCTGGGTGACCAGTGTTGACACTCATGATGCGCTGTTTGGCGTCACAAACTAATTGGACGTTCACGGAGTGGTACTGCTTGCGGTTCCGGTACTCAATTTCGTGGCTCCTTGGTGGCCTAATGGCTATGTGGGTGCCATCGATTGCCCCTAGTATTTGCGGCATGTGTGCCCGCAGGTAGAAACCCAACTTGACTTCATTCCACTCATTTTCATTCTGTGGCCAGTGGATAAAATTGGGCACTATATCGACTAGGGCATTAATGACCAACATGAACACCCTTGAAACTGTGGGCTGGCTAATGCCCATGATACTTCCCGAAGTGGCTTGGAAGCTGCCATGCCCTAAAATATACAAAGTGGCCAGCAATCTGGCCATGCCGGGCACCGCATGGCCGCGCTGTGTGTCCGGGTCAATTTTGTCTGCTATGAGCTGGTAGAGGTGGAGAATAGTTCCTCGCTCGAGCCGGAATTTCCTACTGACATCAGAATCCCGCAGCTTGTCCAAATAGATCCTTGGAGCAAAAATGCGTGGCTGGCGAGGTAAGGGCACACGGACTGGAGGTGCTGCTGGAGGTGGTGCTGCTGGAGGTGCTGCTGCTGCTGCAGCTTCCCCACCTTCTGCTGCCTCCTGTGCTAGGGCCTCCTCAAACAAGGCACCGATGAATGCCAACATTGCACCATCTAATGCGTCTGGGATATCGTCCTCCATTTTGAACGCGCAAATTCGCGAATGCGCAGATATATATAGAAACGGCCGCTAATTATCACACCTGTGAGCCAGCTATAAAAGGAGCACATGGCCAATATGGCTGCTGGATGTTATAGATCGATGTTTCTTATGTGCTAGCAAGACCCTGTGACCCACAACCTACATTATCTGGAGGTAAGACAATTGTATCTCTCTCTCTCCCAAAAAAAAACAACAAATTCTCTCTCTCTCTCTCTCTCTCTCTCTCTCTATATATATATATATATATATATATATATATATATATCTAGATCTGTCTGTTTGTGTGTTCTTGCTCACCGTTATTGTTTACTGAAGGAGAGAATTTGTACTTATCTTGGGTGTGCTTAAGTTGTCTATGGTGAATCCCCTCCAACCCACAATAGCTTGGGAACCCCTCAAGTGTCTTTTAATCATTGGCAGTTGGCCCCATGTGCATGTGTTTTTGACATGTGTTTTCTCATGTTTGTTAAAGGTGTGCAGTCTAGATTTGGCATCTAAACCTGCCCCCTTACCTTCCCAGCTTCCAAAGACACCATTTTTGCTTTCCTGATAACTGTAATTTATTATGTGCACGTATGTAGGTCATGTGATTTCTCATGTATGTTTAATGTTTGCAGCCTCCTTTGGCCTCTAAAAGATTACACCACCACCCCCACCAAGTCTGTTTGTGCCATTAGGTAAGTGTTTGGAGGGCCTCGTGTGATGTTTGACCATATACGTTTTCTTATGTGTTTTTTTCCATTTCTTTGCAGCCTCTTCTGCTCTTTGCCAACCACCACCACCACCACCACCAGCACCAGCACCAGCCGTGTTTGTGCCATTAGGTAAGTGTTTGGAGGGCCTCGTGTGATTTGTGCCCATATGCGTTTTCTTATGTGTTTTTTTCCATTTCTTTGCAGCCTCTTCTGCTCTTTGCCAACCACCACCACCACCACCACCACCAGCACCAGCCGTGTTTGTGCCATTAGGTAAGTGTTTGGAGGGCCTCGTGTGATTTGTGCCCATATGCGTTTTCTTATGTGTTTTTTTCCATTTCTTTGCAGCCTCTTCTGCTCTTTGCCCACTACCACCACCACCACCACCAGCACCAGCACCAGCCGTGTTTGTGCCATTATGTAAGTGTTTGGAGGGACTCGTGTGATGTTTGACCATATGCGTTTTCTTATGTGTTTTTTTCCATTTCTTTGCAGCCTCTTCTGCTCTTTGCCCACTACCACCACCACCACCACCACCACCACCACCACCAGCATCAGCACCAGCCGTGTTTGTGCCATTAGGTAAGTGTTTGGAGGGCCTCGTGTGATTTGTGCCCATATGCTTTTTCTTATGTGTTTTTTTTCCATTTCTTTGCAGCCTCTTCTGCTCTTTGCCAACCACCACCACCAGCACCAGCACCAGCACCAGCCGTGTTTGTGCCATTAGGTAAGTGTTTGGAGGGCCTCGTGTGATTTGTGCCCATATGCGTTTTCTTATGTGTTTTTTTCCATTTCTTTGCAGCCTCTTCTGCTCTTTGCCCACTACCACCACCACCACCACCACCAGCACCAGCCGTGTTTGTGCCATTATGTAAGTGTTTGGAGGGCCTCGTGTGATTTGTGCCCATATGTGTTTTCTTATGTGTTTTTTTCCATTTCTTTGCAGCCTCTTCTGCTCTTTGCCCACTACCACCACCACCACCACCAAGTCTGTTTGTGCCATTAGGTAAGTGTGTTCTGTAACTGTTCACTAATTATACTGTATATGAAGAGCAATCTGCAAATCATGTTTTTTTCTGTTTTATCTTTTGTCATTTCAGATTTAGGAGTTTGGGGCTCTTTGCTGCTGCTGGACAGCCAGATTCTCTGCCCACCTCGTGCTCCCATGGCCCCACCCACTGGAAGGCTGAGGAGAAGGGGCAGGGTGGCCAGGGTGGCCATGGTGGCCAGGGGGGGCAGGGTGGGAAGATCGTCTGGCTCTGGTGTGAGGGAGGCTCCAGCTGTATCCATGAGGGAGTCCACCATCCCCATCCCGGAGGAGGAAGCCGGGGGAGGTGGTAACACACCAAGTGGACAAGCTGGCTCTTCTGACAGTAGTCCTGGAGAGGGTCCATCCACCAGAGTCAGCTTGTCCAGATTATCCCGGCTTCCCCGTTTCACCCACAATCAGTGCTGTGCCCTGGTCCACGCCTATATGGCCAGATATCAGGCGATACATGGGACCAGGGCCGCGGCTCACTCAGTAACAGAGAAGAACAGATTGTGGGATGAAATCCGGGATGCTGTAAATGCACTGGGTGAAGCACCTCGCCACCGTGACAGTGTGCGGAAGAAGGTCAACGACATCTGCGGGTCCGTTCGGAAGAAGCTAATTGCATGGGCTGCGGAGGGTCTTTATGACCGACAGGGTCGGCTGGATGAACGTGCACGAAGTTCTCTCTGGGATTATCAATTACCTTTCTTGAAGATCATAGGACCCGATACCATCTTTCCCAGAGAGGACTTCGATTCGGATGCTTTGCACAGAGGTAGGATATTATCTTGGATGTCAATTGTGTGAGTTGTTTTGAAAAGATTAACTACTATCCTATGTGTGACATGAATAGAATTTGATACTTGCCCTTCCAATTGTCCTTTTTTTGTTTTCCCCAACCTGCAATTTGTTCATCTGTAGCACGGATCTCAGCCCCTCCACAGCCCATGCAGCTTGGCGACCCAGACGGACTCACGGGTGTTGACATCAGTGCTGACCCTCCTCCTGGTAGGTCCAATATCATACTGTGCCAAACAATGTAGATGTTTTTTTTTCCAAGATAGCTCATATTGCCATGTCCTTTACAGAAGATCCGCAGCAGGGAACACACCCAGTGCAGCAAGGCCTGGAGGAAGGTGTTGGTATGTCTAGCCAAATAATGTTTTTTGGAATCTTATTAACCCCATTAACACACATGTTTTTTCTTATGAAAGAGTGTTGCCTTTTAGATGTTTACCCTGCAAAACACAGTTGACAGCATTAATGGGTGCCGTCATTAGTAGGCAGACCAAGCCTTCTTAACCTTTGGGAGGGTTTAGCAAGTGTCCTATGAGCCCAGGAAAGCACTTTTGAATGTTTGGCCTCAATGCTTCATTCCTGAAGCTAGGAGGGCAATCTGGCCATAATCATTACTGCCTAAGGTTATGTACTAAACATGTTTTTTTTTTTTTTAAAAGAACATCAGGCCCCTCTTGACGTAGCAGCTGGAGTTGGATCAGGAGCTGGCGACGATTCTGCATCCAGTGCTGTGGTATGTGATATAAGGGAACAAGGTGCACATGTAACATTTCAATGGTAGTAATGATTTTGGGCTAGATGTGGCTTACATTGTGTGTGTTAAATTAGTGCTATGACATTCTGACGATGCACCAGCACAACAAGAGTTCTATCTTGAACATCAGGGAATTATGTTATAATTTGGTGTGCCACTAATGTTCCAAAAACATCCAGGATCTTTAAAGTCCGGCCAGTCTTTGATTTTCCAGGTCCAAATTCATGGGTATCGTTTGGTTGGGTTGTCCTGTAGCCGATTGATGGCAAGATTTTAGACAACATACGTAGATGTAGAAAGTCATTGGTGTAGTAACAGATTTACCAAAAGCATAAACAACCTACCACACCAGGGTTAATTGGGAACACCTTCATGTTGAAACTTTTTTGCCTTTGTCATATTAGTCCTACCAATATAATATGTACCCATTATCAGAAGTGTTGCTAGCTTGGATAATCTTACAATGAACAAGTACTTATTAGAAGCACATCAAACTTTTCAACGTTCTGCTTGGGGTGTTAAGTTGTCAAACTAATCTGAAATATTTAGTCATGATGTTTGATAATGATTTGGTCTATTTCTTCTGCTTTCAGGTAGCCTTAGATGCAGAGGGATTGTCACCTACCCAACCTCGTCCATCTATGCTGGATGTAGCCGAGAGGCTGCTTGATGAGTATCGGATCCAAAATGAGTTAAGGAGGCGTACTCAGCAATCTACTGAGGTAGTACGTCTGCTCGGGCTCATACAGGAATCTGTAGCAACAATGGTACAGGTTCAACAGGATATGCGTAACAGCTTGGTAAGTTTAGCAGACCAGCATCAACGTGATCGGCAAAGTGTTGACACTCAGGTGCTGGCCACACGCCAATGCCTGTTTGGATCTGAAGATGCCCCATTGGCAGAGCCCTCCCAAACATCTCACTCACCTGCCACTGCAGGTTGTGGTAGTGGGAGGGTAATGCCAGTGTTGGCCACTTGTCAGGCAGCTGGGGATGGGACAATTCCTCCTGTAGCCACTCCTAGCACTTCACACTCCGTTCGGACTCCCACACCCCTCAATGAGCAATCCTCCTGCACAACCTCAATGCGCACTGGTTCCACAATACCCCTTCCACCTGACTACATTCACTCCACACCTTTATCACTTCACTCCTCCCCAGGCCATCCTCCTTTTTTGTCACCAATGCGACATGTCGTTTCCCCCCGCACCGTGGACCACAACAACCAATCAACCACCACTCCCCACACATCTTCACAACCCTTGCACCACCAGCAGCATCAAATAGCCTCGGGGCAGCAACTATCACATCTCATGGTAATGGCACACGTTCCCCAAATTCTTAGGCTGAGCACAGAGCAGATGGGACTATTGGCACAAGATCTTCAGTCTGGGACATTTCCAGGGTTCAACACCCTGCATCAGCAGCAGCCTCAGACACAAGATCTGATCCTAATGGGCCACTTTACCAGAACTCTAAGGCTAACCCCAGAGCAGATGGGACTATTGGCCCACCATTTGATGGCAGGAACCTTTCCATTGCTCACCACACTGCTTCAGTCACCACCACCACCACCACCACCAACTTAATTTTTTTTATTTATTTTTTTTGGGTTAGTTTTGTTAATGATTGTTACATTGGCCAATTTGTGGGGCCATTTTTTTGTTTAATTTGAGGGGGGCACAATATGATTTATTATAGTGTTTTTTTTTGGTGATGAAATTAAATTTTATGCAAAATGATTAGTTTGTGTTTGATCTTTGGTTTTTTAGGAGTGTTGGTGGCCAAGTAATGGCCCTGGTTAATGTAGGCATTTATACACACGTGCTTCTCTATCTCCAAACATATGATTTCATGTAAATTTGGAAAAATCAATGTTCACATAATGACCCAAGAAAAGGTCTCCCTTCAAATGTAGCTTCAAAACAAGTCTCAAGGCTAACATAAACCAAAGCCAACATACTAACAATTACAGACCACACCACTCGACTAAACAAATACAACACAAAAGACATTCGATGTGTACACCAAAAAGAAAACTTTGGTAATAAAAGAAACTCTTTTTAATAACACATGTAGGTGTCTACCAACTGTAGCGTACAAAAAATATATTAAAATATATAATAGAATGAACTAAATTTTCAATGTAACATTTGTGTTGCAACGACCAACATACTATTATTTTATTTTTATTAAAATTTTTTTTTTTTTTACAATTTTTTTAGTTTTTCACAAAAAACAAGGGTTTTTTGTAAACATTGTTTGTTTTTTTTGTTCCCAAAACAAGGGTTATTTGTAAACATTTTTTCTTTTTTGTGTTCCCAAAACAAGGGTTATTTGTAAACATTGTTTGTTTTTTTTGTTCCCAAAACAAGGGTTATTTGTAAACATTGTTTGTTTTTTTGTTCCCAAAACAAGGGTTTTTTTATAATTTTTTTTGTTTTTTTTTGGTCCCAAAAACAAGGGTTTTTTTATAATTTTTTTTATTTTTTTGGTCCCAAAAACAAGGGTTTTTTTATAATTTTTTTTGTTTTTTTTGGTCCCAAAAACAAGGTTTTTTTTATAATTTTTTTTGGTTTTTTTGGTCCCAAAAACAAGGGTTTTTTTTATAATTTTTTTTGTTTTTTTTGGTCCCAAAAACAAGGGTTTTTTTATAATTTTTTTTATTTTTTTGGTCCCAAAAACAAGGGTTTTTTTATAATTTTTTTTGTTTTTTTTGGTCCCAAAAACAAGGGTTTTTTTTATAATTTTTTTTATTTTTTTGGTCCCAAAAACAAGGGTTTTTTTTATAATTTTTTTGTTTTTTTTGGTCCCAAAAACAAGGGTTTTTTTGAAAATATTTTTTGTTTTTTTGGTCCCAAAAACAAGGGTTTTTTTTATAATTTTTTTTGGTTTTTTTTGGTCCCAAAAACAAGGGTTTTTTTTATAATTTTTTGTTGATTTTTTTGTTAGGTTTTTGTTTATAATGGACAAATGTGACATTTCTTTGTAAAAGTAACCAAACAAATAAAAAAATAAAAACTAGGATCTTTTTAAAGGTGTCACATTCCTCACGAATGGCTCCTCAGGGTCTGGATCCACGCCACAAAGGTCTTCCAAATATAAAATTCTGTCTCCGCACCACCTCATGTAATCCAGGAGGACCTCGTAGGTGAGGTGGGTGTGCCCTGGGTAGAAAAAAACATGACAATTAGTTTTATGCAAAAGGATCCAAACAAGGATTGTAATTAATGTGCCTCAACAAATATGCTTAGGAGTCTATTGGTTGGCTTTTATCAACACTCTGAAGCAAATATGCTAAATTGCTGTTGTAAACCTTAAACTCAAACTTTCACAGCAAATTGTTCAAAAGGTTACATAAGATGGCTTGGAATGTTAGTAGCAGTTCCACCAAAGCTAAGTAAAAGGCTTTTCTGCATGTAAACACAAGCAATCATTTTGAAGAATGTAAGGTGTTTTGGGTTCAATTGGTCAACACGATACATGTGCACACATTTATCTCTATCACCATTGGAATCTGTGGAGCGTTCTCTCTCCCTCTTACTGTCTATAGATTGAACCTGACACATAGTAGAGACTCACCCTTAGGAATTTTGAGGGCCAGTTCTGGACGGAGCAGATGTGTCTGCTCCCCTGATGTCCTTTCCGCCATCCCAGCTGTGTTAAGAGAGAAGAAAAAGTTTATCAACAAATGGACTCACGCTAACTGTAGGTTACGCAGTCATGAAAACGCTCTAACACCCACTCATTACCCCTCCACATTTCCCTGAAAGTTTTATTTAGACTTTGATATGGTGGTGATGCAGATTTGTACAGTGCAAGCGTCATTCTTCTGGGTGAAGCTTGTAGCGTTAAGGATACGTACTCCCTGCTTTTGTGCTGATTGTGTTTTTCTGATGTTTTTGGTGCCTCAGCCCTGCCTGTTCTAAGTGTTGGAAACATATCATTTTTGGAGGGCTGCGGAAAACTAATCAGGTTAGACTTACACTCTCTAGGTTTTTGGGGACGAGAGAAATAACAATCCTCCTTTTTACATGGCCCCTGTACACACCTCTAGGCACCTCCCTCCTGTTGGTTGACCCCACAGCAGGCAGCTTGCTATGGAGGCACATGAGATGAAGCCAAGCACCCTGTGCCTGTTCAGGCACTAGGCTGTGAGCCAGCCTTGCCCCCCTCCCTTCCGATGGTCTCAATGATTAGGAGTGACAGCATCAGGAGGCAATATTGGCATGCTGTAACCTCAGTTAAGGAGGAGGGGGAGTCTGTTCCAGACAAGTATTTGTGCAAAATTTTAGACAGTAAGAAAATGGTCCCAGTAAGTCTTAGGGGGAATATGCACACCTATCACTTGGAATACTAATGCATAGAATGTATTCACATAAAGAACCTGCTGCCTTTAGAACAACTTGAAGCCTGATCGGGGACATACACAGTTAGCATTTCTCCACTTACTAAGTAGACACATTACTGCAAAAGCACACAACTTACCATCATCACGTTTTTTTTGGGCCCCCGAACGGGATGGGCTTGCTGGCTCAGGAGAAACTGCACAAAAAGAACACAAATTGTGAACTGGAATGTGGTACATTACCGAGGAAGAGTATTTATGAAAGATTGATAAACACACATTTTCAGTGTTGACTAAATCAGGACATGATTAAATTACAATGTCCCCAAAAAATTTACAAGTACAAAGCACACCATTTCCAATGTAGAGAAACTAACACCAATTTAGAATAGGGTGGCTTGAGATAACTTACAAAAGATAACATGTCCTGTAATGCTCCCCAAAACCACCTTTCAAACATGAAGGTTAAGCAAGAGTGTTTCATGACCAACCTTCCTGTCACATATAGCAAAACTACACTTGCTTTGACTCCAACTTAGATTATCCTAGATACACATCATCCTAGCACACACAATTCATGTGAGAATCTAATTTTAGGTACTTACAGACTAGTTCAGGGGAGCCTGGAGTGGGGGAGGATGGGGGAGACCCTTCATGGGGGGATGGTGTCCCTTCATAGGGGGATGGTGTCGTATCTCCTAGAAACACAAAGACACGGATACAATCCTTGAACAAAAGCTATTTGATAAAGGCACACAGAAAGTAGTCTGGAAACATTGAAGGTAGTAGTTACAGTGGACTGGGTAAGCAGTGGCCCCTCTTCCCCAGTCCTCCACAACAAACATCCTCAATGTCAGCTGGTACAAAACCCCAATGTCAAAATATATATATTACAACCCTTATATTTCCCAGGACACATTGAACACACAAACACATGTAGAATACTTACTTCCCATTTGAGGAGAGCCCAGGTCCTCATCTGAGTCAGACCAATTGGCCTCTTCTTGGCCAACAGTTTTTTCCTGGCCCGGATCCAGGCGACTTGGCCCTGCCTGAGGCTCCTCTCTTGCTGAAGTTACATCAACCACAAAAGAAAACAAAACAAACAATCATTCCTCCAAGTTCGACCTAATACACAACACAACAGCACATCCACATTACTTACACTGGGCCTGAGAAGTGTGAGGCTCCAGATCCTCATCACTGGTTTCTACAAAAATAAACCAAAAAATAAACAACAAAAATAATACATTATATATTATTTATGGACACAAATAGGCAGTAACCTCTCATCATGCTAGCACCATACTCAATGCCCCTACAATTCAGAACATAGAAGTGCACTTACACCAATGAGATGCATTGAGCATGTTTTAAAACAGGAGGGCACCATGCAAATTAAACGGTCGCCTAAGGGCTCGCACCTACAGGGGCCTTGCAGCCAGTGGCGGAGCACCAACATTTCGAAGGGCACAGTCAGGGAAATTGCCCAAGTCAAAGATTGCTTTCAATCCTCGGATCTAAAAGTTGCAGCAGTGTGCTGCAGTCCCTTCACTGCGTCTGCCAGGTGTCTGTTGTCCACTGACACTTACTCCTCCTTCTCTGACTGGGGATTGGCCGTCTGATCATGTTATCCTAAGATGTTGAGGAATCGGTAGGTGTGTACCTGCACCAGTAGGAAGTTACTGCCTGGTCAACTCACTCTGCTATCATCGGTTGTTGCTCTGGGAGGAGAGTTCCGCCCTGGACCCGTAACATACAGGTAACCAGGCCCAGACTTGATATTTTGCAGGCTGCTCATAGATTTGTGGTGTCTACTATGCAAAGGGGTGAGTAGCCCCAGGGAATTTGAAAGAGTCCGAAAATGGTTGGTGGAGGAGGAGGAGAAGAAGGCCCTGGGTGGCTGGGGGACAAGGAGAGGGCCCCTGGGTGTTTTCTAGAGGAGGAAAGACCCCCAATGACGCCAGAGTCAGTTGCCAGGGAAGAGTGTGGAGCTGAGCAAGTCCTGCATATCTGACATGAAAGCCAAACATGGTGGAGATGGAGCACTCTGCCCTACACAATGACAGCACCCGAGGTGGAAGGTGAGGGGTAGTGGGTCTTTGACATTATAGAGCATATGGACTCTGTCCATTATTGTTAGTTTGGTTTGGAGTTGTCCTTTAGATGTTTAACTCTGTTGTTTTTGCCCTGAGCTGTGAGGGACTGAGGTATGACAGCCCACTATGCTGGGACTTATAGTGCCCTAGAATGTGGAGGACTGAGGAATCCTTAGTCCCTAACAGAGGGCACTACAAGTCTTAGCATAGCAGGCAGTAGTTCCTTAGTCCCCTACAGAGAGCAGTACAAGTCCAAGCAGGTAGTCTTCTGCGTTGGGACTTGTTGTGCCCTTGACTGTGGTGGACTGAGGAAGGGAAGTGTAAGGGGGTCTGTGTAAGCTCAGATGTATGGGGGAGCTTTGGTGACCACAGAGTTCCCTTTTACACCAGAGTCCCCAGCTTTCCCACTCAAATAATGGTTCCCTGAACTCTCCTTACATCAGAGACTTCACACTTCCCTCTTACAGTGTAGTAAGTCTGGAGACTCCGATGTAAAGGGGGCTCTGTGAAATGTGATTAGAGATTAGACATTTCTAAAATGTACATTTTTCTACTTACGATCCACAATTTGTAGCAGCTCAAATGGCTCGCTGCGTCTGAAGGCATAGTTCAATGTGGCAGTCCTCCTCCTCCCCTTCTTCACCAAAAGTACAAAAGGGTGTCGCCTGTCTGCTTTTGCTAGAAGCAGAAGAGAAAAAATAAACATTAAAAAAAATCCTGTACATAGTAGTATTAAAGGTTGTGAAGAGACACTTGATGGAGGTAGGAAAGGTGAGAGGGAGGGGAGGGGGGGGGTTGTTGGTATTTGTGTTGTTGCATACCTAAACACATGTCCACCTACCCACAAAATTATAACCTATCTGGTCACATGTCATGTATATTTTTACTTACCGGAGATTTGCTCCACAGCCTTTTTCAGGAGCCTGGGTGAGCGCCTTTTGGCATCACTCCAGGCCCGCTGAAGATCAACCACCAGAGGCAGGAAGTTGAATCTCCGCAGCAGCCTCATCCGGAGACGACACATCATTTTGTACTTTTGGTGAAGATGCACGTTCACCTGATCATACCCCCAGAGGAGGAGGAGCTGTGGAAAGAGCAATGTATGTTTGAGTCCAAGTATGTCCAAAAAAGTACAGTCTTACAAAAACATGCTAGGTCGTCTTTGAGATTTTGTAGAACAAAGAATACCATTTCTGGGGATACATAGACATCGATGTCAAAATCTACCTCCATGACATAGGTTGCCCCAACTGATGATTTCCTCTACATGATCTATACATTTTGACAATTGTCCTTTCATTACACACCCAGGGCCGCCATCAGGGGGGGGACAGCCAATACACATGTAGGGGGCCAGAGTGCCTGTAGGGGCCCCTGACCCACCATCCATGAAGTGTGCAGGAGACAGTAGCCAGTTGACACATAAGGCAGGAGAAGCGCCGAAGGATAAATGCATAGTAAGCACACTAAACTAGCTGGAAGGCCTGGGACTCAGGAGATGTTAGGAGGAAGGGACTTAAGAGCCTTTCAGCTACTCATTGGCTGAGGAGGTAACAGGAGGCAGGCTGATCCACTTCCTGCTTCCTCCTTAGCCAATGGATACACAGGGTGCACTGTCCATCACTGCACAGCCTTGTGCTTCCTCTGCTGATGGGATAGAATTCCTCTGCCAAAATAACATGCAGCAGAGATGGAGATAAGAGAGATGTAAATTAAATATTTCCTAATGAAGCTGCTATATTTAGCTAGAATACATGTACAATTCATAGCCCTTGGCATGTTAATTACAGTCACTGTATTTACAACCTTATTGCTGTCCATTTAGCAGGGTAACTTTACACACATGTAGCATAAGTATCAACTTTTGTCACCATGTTAAAAGGACAGCAGTATGGGTAGCATTACAGTGACTGTTATTAGTCCAGGCTCACTAAACAAGCCAATGCTTAGAAAAGCAAGCCATGCAGATTGCTTTTCAGGTCCCTTTTAACATGAGCTGTCTGATTGGGTGTGTCTGTTCATTATGCTGTGCTGAATTACCCTGGATTCGCTATTCCTGCAAGAGGAGCACATGGGATGTGGGAGATGTGAATTTAATGTGTCAGAATTATCCACACAATCACACATAATCCTTTTTAAAGTTCCCCAGCAGAATTTGATGGCATAGTGGTGGACAGCAGTGCCATCAGATTCCAGTTATATCTGTAAATTAACAAAGCAATGGGATCTGGGGGCGTATTTAACTTGCAATGGACACCCCCATTGAAACACATATGGCAGTGTGAGATGCGTGTGCTGGGAATGTGATCCATTAAGACAAGTGATTATACACTCATGTGTTTCGTTTAGAGGTAATTTGTCCAATGCAATCCTTTGAAGACATGACCAGTCCATATTTTTGTGAGCACTGATTCCATCTCAGGTGAACAAATTAGCTGCTGTGTGCAGATCCAGCTTATGATGGCAAGTCTCCGACAAGACAAACGGTGCAGAGCTTGCAGTGTGTATGGATGTATGTAAGGCAATAATTTTTGGCATTATGTATTTAGGGAATATAATGTTTCTAATCTTGCATATATGAAAAGGGTAAATACATTTGTCTTAATCTAGACAGATTCCAAAGCGTCAGAGCAATCTGTCACAGATAATTGTGTTTCATTTTGTGTAAAAGTAGAAACTAATAAAATCTATCTATATACAGGCATACCCCACTTTAAGTACACAATGGGACCAGGGCATGTATGTAAACCAAAAATGTACTTAAAGTGAAGCAATCCCTTTTTTCTTTTCTCAATGCATGAAAATACACCAGCTCCATTGTAAATTTTGGCCACATTGACATGGCCTTGCTCCCAAACCATGTGGGAGCATGTTAAGGGGATCCAGGACTATGACATGATAGATTACCTAGGCAAGCTGGCCAGCCACAAAATGGATATGGTGTAGTCCTGGGTACCCTCTCGTTGCTCCCTAAGTTTGTTATCCCTGTCACTTATGGTTTGTGAGCAGTGTCATGGCAAGCTGAACAAGCTGTGTCCTTACTCACGATTGTATATAAAGTGAGTCTACTTAAAGCAGGGTATGACTATCTATATAGAAAGTTCAGAGATATGAACCTGTTCCCTATTATATACACTAATATATGGATGTATATATATTGTCTATAATGTATATATATTGTATATAATATATACATAGTATATATATTGTCTCTAATATATATATATTATATATATTTTCTATAATATATATTGTGTGTGTGTGTGTGTATATATATATATACCAAATATATATATATATATATATATATATATATACCAAATATATATATATATATATATACCAATTATATATATATATACCAATTATATATATATATACCAAATATATATATATATACCAAATATATATATATATATATATATATACCAAATATATATATATATATATACCAAATATATATATATATATATACACCAAATATATATATATATATATATACCAAATATATATATATATATACCAAATATATATATATATATATATACCAAATATATATATATATATACCAAATATATATATACCAAATATATATATATATATATATATATATACCAAATATATATATATATATATATATATATATATATATATATATATATATATATTTACACCAAATATATATATATATATATACCAATATATATATATATATATATATATATATATATATATATATACCAAATATATATATATATATATATATATACCAAATATATATATATATATATATATATATATATATATATATATATATATATATATATACCAAATATATATATATATATATATATATACCAAATATATATATATATATACCAAATATATATATATACCAATATATATATATATATATATATATATATATATATATATATATATATATATATATATATATATATATATATATATATATACCAAATATATATATATATATATATAACAAATATATATATATATATATACCAAATATATATATATATATATACCAAATATATATATATATATATATATACCAAATATATATATATAATATATATATATATGTGTGTAGGGAACAGGTTCACAACTAGGAAGTTTCTATAACAGGAAGCTTCTAGATCACGTCTAATAGGCAGAAAGTGCATGCGCAGATCAGCAGACCAAAAGTTAATTGCACACCTGCTAGATAAGCGACCCACCCAGCCCCCCAGCCACCATCCCCCATCCCCCATCTCGCACATTCACACCCCCTCCTTACCTTACACACAAATGCCACTATTTCGGCAGTAAAGAGCGCAGGAGCCATGATGCACACACTTGAGAGGGCCTGGACAATTTCCGGAAACATGTGCACGCACCAAAAGTTTCGTTTCCGGTTGCATGTATAAATGTGATAACGCGGTTTTGTATATTAGCGAATTCGCGAACAATAGTCACCTTACACAACCATTAAGCATATTTAACTTACAAAAAGAAATACAAATACATACATTTGTGGACAACAGAAAACTTTATTTAGACACATGAAGACATTTGAAAAAAAGATTGGAAACATGCTGTTTATTACACAAATACACAGCTCAAACATTTCACATGACACATTTTTGGCACAGTCTCCACAGTATCCCATTGAAGCCACTGATTTGTATTTTTAAAACAAAAACAACCTTTGTACAACATTTAGACCATATACATCGACAAAGAGCCCATAATCAACAGATGCATGTGCAGATTGACAGAACAATACACAATTATGTTAACAGCAATAAATACTTACAGAGAGTCAACACACAACACAGCCAAATCGCACCTCCTTAAATAACAAAGGCCCCCAAATCTTAACTATAAAGCATGTGACACACAATATATTGGACCTCTTCGTAGGTCAAATCTTTCCTGATGTCTGAGTGAGCTATATATAATCAAAGCAAACACACACCCATAATGTTAACTCCCAGCCAAAAATGTAACTGTGTGTGTCCTGTGTGTTTTGGAGCATGCTCAGTTGCCTAAAAAAGGGAAATAGAAATGAGGAGGAGGAGAGAGACCTAAACAGCCCAAATCCATGTATGTATGTATGTAGGTGTGTATATATGTGAATTGATAAAATTCTCTCTTCAAGTTTGCTAGTCATTATTTAGAATGTTTAGATACAGGAATACATACATATATATACAATTACATGAGAGAGCGAGAGAGAGAGAAATATATATTTAGGGAAACAATTGAAACACACCTTTTGGGATTTGGGAAGTGAGATTGTGACGATTGACCAGATATGTAAGCCAACAATCTGACTCATCACTCATGAACATCCCTAATTTTGGCTTGGCAATTATATCAGGCGTTCTTATGGGCGTTTTTGCTGGCGTTTTCACAGGCGTTTTGACATGCATTTTTTGGGCAGGCATTGTTATATGAAATCACCTAAAAAAAAAACAAAAACAGACCACAAACACGTACATGTGAACGTAGCCCGTTTGGGGGCGTTTGAGGGGGATTTGTACAGCTCAAGGATCAACTCCCAAAACAGCCAAAAAATCCAATCCTATTCAGTTCAATGGCCCCTGTTCCCATGTGAGCATTTTGACGGCATGAGCAAAACACCCAACGCTCACTGAGAAATAGCACAATGATTAGGGAGTCTGCCTTCCTGCTGTAGGTTTGTAAGTTCGAATCCAGAAGGAGCCCTCTGTATGGGCAACACTTTGATATCTCCAATCCTCCAAATGTTGACATCATTAATTTTGTTCAGGTTTGAAAAAGGCATGTGTATCAGCAAACTTTTAAGCTAAAGACGTGAACAAAATACAAAAGATGCCACATAAAGTCAATATGTAGCAATATTGTGAGCTAAAGCTATATTTGTTTGTTGGGCATACTTTGCTAATTAGCCAAGTATTAGGGATATATATATATATATATACCTTCAGTTAAATGTGTAGTAATATGGTAACACTTGGCCATACCCATATGGAAGAAAAGGTAGTATTTGCAATATATTTCGAAAAAAATTCTTTTGAAACACATAAAATATTGTCAAAATTGTGACATTTCCTTGATATGTGTGAAATGCTAATAATATTTCTTTGAAATATGTTTTACATCTATTTTTGTTCTATCTGACGACCCGTTCCCCAATGTAATATTTTGTTGGTTTTTTCAGATAATGTGGATGTTCTATATAAACACTGTAGATTTCACTGTTATGATTTCTGAGTTAGCAGGAAAGGTGTATGGAATGTGATGGTGTTTACTAAGGGATCCCTTGTTGGAAGTGTGCATGTTTTTTCAATTCCGCCGGTTTTTGCCATTTTCTATGGGCGAGACAGCGGATTTCCAAGCGGTATTAAAAAAAAAATTTGCCCAAAATCGCGCTGGCGGAATTTTTTGAGCTTATTTGGCGTTGCGCATGCGCACATTCGCGCGTTCGCAGCTCGGGGCTGGAGGAGCTGTTTAACCTTTCTACACTTTCGCAGATATCTCTCTTTCTAAGTCAGTTTTTGACATTTTTTAAAAGCAAGTCATCTCCAAATTGTCTTCCACACCTTCCACAGTGATTTGGGATTTTTGGGGGTACAGGGGGAAATTTGGCAAAACTTTAGTCGAGCTTTTAGCTGGCGTGTTTTTAAGTCGCGCTCTGGCCTTATTGCATCTTAATGAATCTCACACTAGGCGCTATTTTCCGCCCGCCGTTCTTTGAATACCAATTTCAGACTTAAAACTTCGCCGGTTCGCAAAATCCCGCCGAAACGCCAATTCGCCGTACTATGAATCAGGCCCTTGGAGACCAAAATAGAGTCATTTTCACCAAAAACAATTTTTTCAGGTCATTGGTTTAGCAAATACAGTTGTTGCCATATTGAATTTAGGCGTAATCTCCCTTACCGTTTTGTGATGATGAGGATGAGTTATGTATAAATTCCCATTAGAGATTGTAAATATATATATACATGTATGAGATATTGAGTTTGATTTTACATTCAGTTGAGAGATGATTGTCACTTATATGAAGTTGTGTGATTTTAAGTTGGCACTCAGTTCTAGGAACCTGTTTAACTAGTCCATTTAAAATGCATGCCTGAGCTACAAGGGGGCAACTGCTATTTACATGTAAACACATAGATAGTATCATGTTGTAACTACATCTTTGGAAGGCAGACTTTCTGGAGCCAATGCACACAGGAAGGAGTAAATTCCCCTCCCCAACAGAAAGGAGTGGTTAGAAAGAGGCGTAACTATGGGAGGGGGAAATGGTCCTATCCTGAACGAGATACGCCCAGAGGAAGGGACAGAGCATGATAGCAGAACCAATGAGAATTGCCCTATACTAGGCTATGGGAGATGGGTTTATATTAGCCAACGTGAGATAGAGTGACTTCCTGTTTGGCATGGGAAAGCAAGAGGATGCACCACGGGTAATTATGAAGGAGTAAGGGTACAGTGTATATTCTATTTGTGTCGGTCATAGTGTGTGTGTATATGAGTCTATACTCTATGCATTGTATTTGTTCAGTTAAAACTAGGAATATTATACATTTTGTAGTATGTACAATAGTTGGATTGTTGTAAATTACGTAGGCTTTTCAAACCATATACAAATAAATAATCGTTGTGTTAAAGTTTTCATTCACAGTCATAGAACTCTCATTTTTAACCCAAATATTGTCTGAGATAAATTAACTCTCATATTGTTAGGGTAACATAATTGGCAACCATGAAGCATTGAACAGTCTGAAAATATTTAATACAGCAAATTTGTGTAAGGTTATTGAGCTGGGTTTAAACTGAGGCAGTTTCCTGGTAGTCTGAAGGCCACAGCAATTAATCTAGGAAAAACAATGAAAAATTGTTTTAGTGGGTATTAGAAAAGGATACACCACAGAGTTTTGTTTTTTTTTTAAATTCCCATAATTATGGTTATATATATCAGATGAACTTTTGCAGACCGGACACTGTAATTGGGAGGATATATCTTTTGACGGGAAAATTTTGTTTTTATTTTTTGTTTTGTTCTGTGAAAGCTTACCAAGCATCATGTCTTGCGGTGGCTTCATGGATGAAGTTGTTATTTGAAAACCACTGAAAGGGTGTCGTTTTTATTGTTGAGTTTCAAAAATCTCACAATTTCTAGTTTTTGTTTTAAAGACACAAAGGACTAGCTTGATTCAGGCTTTCTCTTGTGTTCTTTTGTTGAAGAAGGTTCAACAAATCTGTGTTCTTAGTTTTAATAGTTTTTTCCTTCAATGGTTTAATATTTTGTTTTTTTTTTTTATTATTTGTCTTTTAATTATCTTGTTTTTGTTTTAAAGACACAAAGGATTAGCTTGTTTCAGGGTTCCTTTTGTGTTCTTTTGTTAAAGAAAGTTCAACAAATCTGTGTTCTTGGTTTTAATAGTTTTTTCTACATTTTTTTTTTAAATTTTGGTGTTTTTTTATTTTTTTTATTTATCTCTTTATTTTGTTTTCAAGGAAAATCATTACATGTACATTGTATTACAAAAAACAAGGTTGGTTCTCTAACAAATCATCATATACTTTAGGCTTTTCTTGTCTCAGAGGACTATTCTACTCCTCTGTAAATTCCAATCTAGACATTTACTATCACTTAACCAATATTATCCCTGGGGCAAGGCAATATCAAGTTAGCAAGTCTCCTTTTTGCTCCTATTCATTTTATCCTTACCTTCCTTCCTTATATTCTTATCTCAATTATTACTTAGGTCCTAAATTCATCTATAATCCCCTTATCTTCTTCACCATATCTTCCCTTTTCCTCCTTTTCCCCTAAAACCCCCTTCCCCCCTCCCCTCCCCCTCCCCTCCCACCCCTCTCATTCCTAACACTCCCCATTCAATCCCATTCTTCCCCTCCAACATACTCCACTATCGTTCCCCATCAACACAGAAACCGGGGAAGAAAAAAAAAAATAGGAACTCCCCCCTTCCCCTCTCCTCCAAGTCTAGCATATAATTTCCTCATTCTGAGGTGGAGACCTTAACATTTGCCTCCCCTCCTCTGAGCTCATAAACAGGTTCCAATTTCTCCATACCATTTTATATTGATCCTGTTTATGTTGTGCCGAAAGCACTAGATCTTCCATTTTATTGATATATTCTAGCTTTCTAACCCAATCAAATACCGCCGGAGCTTGTCTTTTTCTCCAAAGTAAAGGTATACACGCTCTTGCAGCGTTCATCATGTGAGGCAAAACTGTTTTTTCATATTTCCCTACTGGCCACTCCGATATATGCAATAGACAAAAAGCCGCATCTTCCTCAATTTTATACCTTGTTACTTTATGTACTATTTGTCCTATCTCTATCCAATATTTTTTTATCTCCGGGCAGGTCCAAAATATGTGAAACAATGTACCTTCTCCTTCTTCACACCTCCAGCACCTGTCCGATTCCTGCGTGTACCATTTATGTAACTTGTCTGGTGTATTATACCACCTAGTTAGAATCTTGTAATTTCTAGCCATCCTAATCTTGGTTGATTTACAGGTATATTCAACGTTTTATATAGGAAAGATAGGGATCTTTCTATTCCTCCTGTTTTCTCACATAGCTTTTCAAAAGATGTTAAGGGCCTCTCAAATTTTTCCGGGGCTGGTAGAGATTCAAAAAAATGTCGGAGTTGCATAGCTTCCCATAGGCAAAGACCATATGGTCCTTCCTTCTCTAT
Source organism: Pelophylax lessonae (assembly GCF_965119305.1). Classification (NCBI taxonomy): domain Eukaryota; kingdom Metazoa; phylum Chordata; class Amphibia; order Anura; family Ranidae; genus Pelophylax; species Pelophylax lessonae. The sequence continues at coordinate 142,386,221 of NC_138773.1, read as the reverse complement.
TAACTTAGATATTGGGGGCCACCTCCGCTGATTTATATATGATTTAACATCATCTTGTCCTGTTTCCCTTATTTTTTTAAAATGTTGAATGTTTAATCCAGGTACAAAATCGGATACAGTGGGGATTCTGCTGTGGTAAGACATTGTCTCAGGGACTGCTGGTGACCTATTTTTAGCGTATTTCCTATTAAGGGATGTGTCCTCAGGGTTTTAGGAAGTGTCTTATAACACCAGATCGCTCTTTTTAATGTTACTGATGTCTGCGCTTGCTCTAATTGAACCCATCTTTTTGAATCTACCTGATGCCACCAATCTAATATTCGATTCAAATGAATAGCGTGGTAATATCTGCGTAGGTCAGGCACTGCTAACCCCCCCCATATTTTTTGGTAATGTCAGACTGTTACGGGCTATGCGTGGTTTTTTACCGGCCCATATATATCTACCAAACAATCCATTTATTATTTTAAAGAAGTTATTTGGTATTTTAATTGGGAGAGCCCTCATTATATATAGATATTTTGGTAGGATGTTCATTTTTATTAAATTTGCTCTACCAAACCAAGATTGAAGGCCCCCTCTCCATTGCTCCAATGTTTTTTTTGTTTCTTCCATCAGGGGTATTAAATTTAGTTCATATAACTGGGCCAGATCTGCAGTTATACGAGTTCCTAGATATTTTACGGCCTTATCTACCCATGCGAAAATCGAAATTGCTCTTTAATCTAGCTTTTTTTACGTCTGTTATTCCTATACCTAGCGCTTCAGACTTCCCATAGTTTATTTTGAAATTTGATAGTTCACCATATTGTTTGAATTCTTCTAAAAGTACCGGTGTAGAAATTTCTGGTTCTGTTAATGTGAACAATAAATCGTCCGCATATGCTGCAGTCTTGTATTGTTCTTTCCCTACCTTGATGCCTTTTATATCCGGGTTTAGTCAAATCTTATTCAGAAATTGTTCTAATATTAATGCAAAGAGCAGGGGGGACAATGGGCACCCCTGCCTTGTACCATTTTTAATACTGAAAGGTTCTGATAACGTCCCATTTGCCTTTACCCTTGCTGTTGGATTAGAGTATACTCTAGCTATCCTTTCTCGCATCACTTCCCCCACTCCTATGTGTCTGAGCACCGACTGCATAAAGGCCCACTCGACTCTGTCAAAAGCCTTTTCTGCGTCGGTGCTCAGTATAACACACGGGGTACCCGATTTGGTAGCTATATGTATTAGATTTAGAACTCTAGTGGTACTGTCTCTGGCTTCTCTCGATGCCATGAATCCCATCTGGTCAAGATGTATTATTTTTGCCATTACCTTTGCCAATCTGGTTGCTAGGATTTTTGTATAAATTTTTAAATCCGTATTTAGGAGTGAAATAGGCCTATAGCTGCCGCAGTTCGCTGGGTCTTTTCCCTCCTTTAGTATCAATGTTAAATATGCTAAAAATTCTTAAGGAGGGGCTTACCCGTCATATTTACGTATGTGTCAAAAAGTATGCATATTGTGTCAAAAAAAAAAAAAAAAAAGAAAAGGTATATATGTATTGTGCTCCTCACATTTTGTGTATGTGCTAAACCAAAAAAAAAAAAAAAAAAAAAATTCTTAAGGAGAGGCTTACCCCTCATATTTACGTATGTGTCTAAATATATGCATATTGTGCAAAAAAAAAAAAAAAAAAAAAAACCCTCCAAGGGGAAAGAGAACCACACCACCATTCCATATACCCATCAATTATCTTAAATAGATCTCACTTCCTACTCTCTCCCTCCCCCTCCCCCCTGTAATCCCTAGCTAATTCCCTGGTAATCTTCCCAGCCAATTTGGAACCTCTATAGGTGGAACCTCCAAAAAATCAAAAAGGGCTATTCTATCTTGAAAGTTATGTAACATAAAAAAGCGTCCATCCCTGTTAAATGTTACTGCAAATGGGAAGCCCCATCTATACATGCAGCCTTTACTTTTGGCTAATTCCAAAATAGGTTTCAAGACAGCTCTTCTCTGTAAAGTCCCTTTAGAGATGTCCGAGAACACCTGTATGTCCATCTCCTGCAATTTCCAAACTCTAGATTCCCGAGCTTCTCTCAAAATCTTCTCCTTCTGGGAATAGCAGTGCAGCTTACAAATTACATCTCTAGGTTTTTCCTGATCTTTCTTCCTTGGGCCTGGTATTCTGTGTATCCTATCCAGTTCTATTTTGCCCAGGTAATTCACCCCCAGGATGTTTTTAAATTAGCATATCAACTGATTCTTCCAGCTGTGGACTCTTTAATGATTCTGTTAACCCTCGTATTCTCAGATTATTACGGCGACTTCGATTTTCCATGTCTTCCACCCGTAGCTGTAACTTAGCATCTCTGTCGCCCTGCTGTTCTGACCTCTTCTCCAGAGCTAACAGTCGTTCTTTTATTGAAGCTATTTCTACGTCTTCCTCTCGTAGTCTGGTAGACAATACCTGAATCTCATTTTTAATAAGTTGGATCTCTTTTTTGTGTGTCTCCTCAACTCGCCCCACCAGCAGTTCCATGTCGGCCTTGGTTGGAAGGGAACATATCATTGCCTTAAATTCAGCCATTTGTGCGGCCCATTGGGCATTCAGGGTGGGTATGCTCCCTTCTTTCTGTGTTTTCAGGTTGAACCCCTCATCTCTTTTTTGTAAGGGAGACGTAACCCTAGAATCTGTCATACCACTTGAGTCCCACTCTGTCTGTGTATCTCCTGCCTCCGCCATTGCTATTGTTGGTGTCTGGTTAGTAGATAAAAATTTCCTTATTTCTCCTTCCGATTTTCCTGAGTTTTTTACAGTATTCTTTTTAACCTTCCTCTTTTTTGTGAGGGTCATATTGGCTTTTTTTTTTTTTTTTTTTTTCTTTTTATCTTTTTTTTTATTTTACAAGGTATTGGGCCGCTGATATTGGGTTTACAAGTCTATGAATCTCTCTCCACTTTCTGCGATATCCTTCTAGGTCAAACTTCAGCTGTATATCCTCCACAACTCTATTCCATACACCAAAAGTTATAGCAGGTGATAACAGGTAACTGATGGTAACTATCACAGTCTGAGGAGGTTTTGTCCCCTCTTCCCGCTGATCCCACAAGCAAAGTAGGTAGATATAATCAGTTCAACAATGATACAGCGATTACCTTCTCCTGTTAGATGTTCTCTCTTTAGTGACAGGTTATGCTGCTTTTGCCATTCTCCCTTCCTCCTCTTTCGTTCTCAACTCCACCGACCAGCTACACGTTCCAGCTAGGAGGCGGTGCGGCTCTGTGGCTTCAATACCGCCGCTTCCCACGGCACGGAGCATCCAGCCTCCACCAGCGACACAGGCGAAGGGGCAGGGAACCGAAGCGCTCTGCCGCCTCCGCAGCGTCACGCCGTACAGATCCCCCGCCTCCCTCCTTGCCGTCTCCAAGTGCGGTCTCCAGCCAGCAGCGCCTCCCACCTTCAGAGCCAATCCTGCACCCTACCTCGTGAGTGTCTCGGGAGGGGAGGTACTTCCTGGGACAGCCGGTCCACCGAGGAGACTGACCTCCTCTCCGTGAACCAACGAGCCGCCAAGCGAACCTCCAGTGGAGCCAGGCAGCGGATCCGTGTGGCTCGCCGCTCACATCTCCTCCCAGTCATCCGGTCCCCTGGTGGTCCTTCGGGTAGGTTTCCCAAGCTTGCAGGGAGGGAGTCTCTTGCGAGGTTTACGGAGTGCACCCGCTCATGACCGCTTCATGACGGCCACACCCCTCAAATTTTGGTGTTTTTATTATTTGTCTTTTAATTATTTTGTTTTTGTTTTAGAGACACAAAGGACTAGCTTGATTCAGGCTGCCTCTTGTGTTCTTTTGTTGAAGAAAGTTCAACAAATCTGTGTTCTTGGTTTTAATAGTTTTTTCTACAATTTTTTTAAAATTTTGGTGTTTTTATTATTTGTCTTTTAACTATTTTGTTTTTGTTTTAAAGACACAAAGGACTAGCTTGATTCAGGCTGCCTCTTGTGTTCTTTTGTTGAAGAAAGTTCAACAAATCTGTGTTCTTGGTTTTAATAGTTTTTTCTACAATTTTTTTTAAATTTTGGTGTTTTTATTATTTGTCTTTTAACTATTTTGTTTTTGTTTTAAAGACACAAAGGACTAGCTTGATTCAGGCTGCCTCTTGTGTTCTTTTGTTGAAGAAAGTTCAACAAGTTTTGGTAGGCTTTGTTCATCACTGTGGTCTGTTTACCCTTCTATTGTCTACCTAGAGGCTTGTTTCTGGGGAACTCCCTAGTGTGTAGCTGGCTACGTGCTCTATTGTACGTGACCTATTGTGTTCCGGGTGGAGACTCAGACAAGAGAGGCTATAGATTATTGTGATAATTATCTGTATGTCTCCAAGTTTCTAAAAGTTACATTTTAAGTTTTCAAAGCTGTTTTTCTCGGTTTGGGTTTCTATCTCTTTATTTTTGTTTTTCTCTCTTCTTTCGAATATTATTTTCCTTCTCTCTTTCTTTCTTCTTCTTTCTCCTACTTGCCTTTACTCTAAGTGACTGTATAGTACAGGGGAAAGGTGACTTTATTTTTAGCCTACCAATTGTGCATACTTTCTGGGGGTGATGGCGGCCATGTCCAGTTTAGAAAGTTTTGTAGCAACTTATACTCTTAAACATAAGAGTAATGATTTTGCCTGTGATGTTAAAATTAAAGAATCTCCTTGGGCCTATGTCCAGGAGTTATTTGAAGAACAAGTAAACACCACCAAAAAGAATAAAAAGCTCAAAAGTCTAGCCATAGCAGGCATGTATGCTGCTTGCATGGCCATGAATGCTAAAATACAACAATTGGAAAAGTCAGCTGATAATAACCATATTAAAAATTTAGAAAAGGAAAAAGAGAACACAGCTTTATTTTGTGTTTTTTTTTTGTTCCTTTTACCAACAGAATATATGTGGGTGTGTCTTTACATGTTTTTTAATGAATGTACTGTCGAGACTGATTCAGTACCTCTGCTGGAAGTCTGTTATTAAGAACCTCTCATAGAGGTTGAGTAAGGTGTTATTAATCATTTCTTAGTCTTGTATTTTAGGAACAATACACAAACCAACATCGGTGGACAAGGCAGACATGTCCCAGACATGACAACATTGTTTAGGAATAAAAATAACACAGAGGACCGTATAGCATGTTTTTTTTTATGCGTGCTTTAACCACTTAAGCCCCGGAGGATTTGGCTGCTAAAGGACCAGGGGTTTTTTTGCGATTTTTTACTGCGTGACTTTAACGGACAATTGCGCGGTCGTGCGACGCTGTACCTAAACGAATTTGACGTCCTTTTTTTCCCACAAACAGAGCTTTCTTTTGGTGGTATTTGATCACCTGTGCGATTTTTTGATCACGCGCTATAAACAAAAAAAGAGCGTAAATTTTGCAAAAATAACAATATTTTTCACATTTTTTTATATGAAATTCCCCCAAAAAAAAAGTAAAAATCAAAATTTTTTAACATTTTTCGGCCAATTTGTTTTATGCTACCTATGTTTGGTAAAAAAAATCGCAAAAAGCGTATTTTGATTGGTTTGCGCAAAAGTTATCGCGTTTACTAACAAAGAGAAAGATTTTTGTCATTTTTGGTGTTTTTTTTTTAACGCGTAATGGCGGCGATCTGCGATTTTTTTTTCGGTACTGCGACATTGCGGCGGACAGATCGGACCCTTGACTGACATTTTTGACACTTTTGGGGTTACCAGTGACATTACTGCAGTAATCAGTGCTATACATATGCACTGTTACTACAAAAATGACACTGGCAGGGAAGGGGTTAACTTTATTGGACAGGGAGGGGTTAAGTGTGTCCTAGGGGCGTGCTTTCTACTGTGTAGGGACATTGCTATTGGTGTAAAAGCAAAGATCAACCGTTCTACATAGTAGAACGGTCAGATCTTCACTTTTACACAGGGAGAACTGACAGGCAGCTTGTTTACACAAGCTGCTCTGTCTTTCTCCCTTCACAGGAGCGATCGCAGTGTGACTGGCGGACATCGAGTCCGCCGGTCACACGCACTGACTTGCCTGTGAACGAGCCGCGGCGGGCGCGCGCCTCGGCGGGCGCGCGCCCGCTCGCTATAGGCTCGCAAGTCAGTGACAGGCGAGTGACGTACCGATACGTCACTCTGCCTGGCCGGGGCTGACCGCCGCAGTATATAGTCGTGCGGCGGTCGGCAACCGGTTAAGGAGAAGCCTCTGAATCTGAGTAATTACCGTCAGGCCTACCTACATTCAAAAATATATATATATATATATATTTTTTTGTGTCTCTTTCATAAACCAGAGTTTCTCTCTGTACGTTTTTTTGTTTTTCAAAGCCTGAATTACACAGGGGTTGTTTTGTTTTTTTTCAAAGTCTGACTTACACAGTCATGTTAAAAGAATGCTAATTGATATGGTAATTCCCTACCATACAGGGAGTGTCTTTTTGAATAACTGCAAAGTTTACAAGCATTTTGATTTTTTTTGGTTTTGAACAAACATACCACTTCATTTCTCTGTAAAAAGAGAAAGGTGTAGGGCAAAGGTAATGTTGAGCCAGCACCAAATCTGTACGTTTTTTAATTTTAATTTTTTTAAATTTTTTTATCTTTATTTCTTTTTTTTTAATATCATTTTTTTTATTTTATTTTTTATTTTTACATATTTGTTTATTATTGATTGTATTTTTAATTTTTTATTCTCATTTTTTGGTAACTATTTCTCCTTCTTTCCTTTATCACCTTAATTTGTAGGGTGATTCCATATTTTTGGTTTTTGCTATAAAAAAAAAAAGAGGGGAGTATGGGGAACATTATAGTGAGAACATTGAAATATTGGTATAGCATATTAAAGCTTCCATAGAGCATTGTGTTTATGGGCCAGTTCACAACAGTTGTGTATCCCTTCCACCCTTCCATATACATTTATTGAAGCTCCCTCTTGTCATTTAGCTATTACCAACTATGGCAATAGGAACAATAACACCAGGTTTTGGGCAACAGTCACTCAACAATTGTTTTTTTTGTACATGGTACACAAAGTCTGCTCTACAGCTCAAATATGTGGCACATATTATGTACTCACATGTAGTCAGTTTTTTTTCTTTCTCTCCAAATTAAAATCATTTGTCAATTTTTTTTGGGTGCCATGATTAAGTTCAAAGAGCATCGCTTGCATATCATATAGATATACTGGGACTTGTGAGACTCATAGTGATTGGCAAATAGCTGACCTGGTATAGTACAATTGTACTTAAAAGTAATGTAATTTAGTTTAGTGATTCCCGAAGCCATGAGTAACTGGTGACATCACACTTATCTGCATTCTGACATTACGTCATTTTGTCTGCTTGGTTGACACTGCCTACTCTGTTCGGAGCCTGCTAAAGGAATGACCTCTGTCTCACAGCCTGCCTTTGCATGACTCCTACAGTAGCTACATACGTTAGCAAAGGACGAAACTACGTGCACAATTGTGTGGCACCAGCGAAGAGCCCACTGGGGTTTGGATAACTGAACACAGTTTCAGTAAACAGAGTCAGTGGTGAGTTGCGGGTAGCAACAGAACCCCCCTGGAGACTTGAAGGGTCACACACCACACAGTGGTAACCAGCAGAAGGCAGGGCAGAGTTATCTGCAGGCATATGACAATGGATGAATAAAGGGGGTGATGAAAATCTAGAAGCACCTGGCTGAAGGGGGTAACTATTCAAATTGATAAACATTTCAATGAAAAAGGGTCTCACTATTAGGTCACAGTAAATCTATAGCAAGGCTAAACAAAGGTCCTTACTACTCATAATTACAAGATAAGCAGTCATTTGAATGCATATGTCTGAAAAGTACACGTGTTTCTCTCCCTACCTGTGTCCACAATAATAAAGTATAATCACAGAAAGCCAGGAAAGCTGGTCCATAGCCTTATACGGAATACGCTTTATCCATTTGGAATCCCCATGGAAGGCCGTCCCAGAAGCAAGAGCAACAGGACCAGATTTGCATTATGGACTTTCATACTATTATTATTGGACTATTGAGAACTCTTATCCTAATTTTTTTTGTGGTTTGGACTCTTAGTTTTTTTTATTTTTATTTTTTTATTTTTCCATCATTATGGAGGTATTACATCCAGAACAAGTAATGAACTGCTGACACTGAGATCCAGGAATGTGGGTCTGTAGAGACGGAGAGTTTATAGAGTTTTTTTTTTCAACTAGTTTTATTCCAGATAGAGTGACACACGCTCAAAAGGAGATTACACCTAAACCATTATGTTATGTGGGGCCTTGGCTTTCTGCAGGCCCCAAGCGGGCATCTGTTGCCATATTGAATTTAGGCGTAATCTCCCTTACCGAGTTGTGATGATGAGGAGGAGTTATGTATAAATTCCCATTAGAGATTGTAAATATATTAATGTAAATATATATATACATGTATGAGATATTGAGTTTGATTTTACATTCAGTTGAGAGATGATTGTCACTTATATTAAGTTGTGTGATTTTCAGTTGGCACTCAGTTCTAGGAACCTGTTTAACCAGGCCATTTAAAATGCATGCCTGAGCTACCAGGGGGCAAATGCTATTTACATGTAAACACATAGATAGTATCATCTTGTAACTATATCTTTGGAAGGCAGACTTTCCGGAGCCAATGCACACAGGAAAGAGTAAATTCCCCTCCCCAACAGAAAGGAGTGGTTAGAAAGAGGCGTAACTATGGGAGGGGGAAATGGTCCTATCCTGAACGAGATACGCCCAGAGGAAGGGACAGAGCATGAAACCAATGAGAATTGCCCTATACTAGGCTATGGGAGATGGGTTTATATTAGCCAACATGAGATAGAGTGACTTCCTGTTTGGCATGGGAAAGCAAGAGGACGCACCACGGGTAATTATGAAGGAGTAAGGGTACAGTGTATATTCTATTTGTGTTGGTCATAGTGTGTGTGTATATGAGTCTATACTCTATGCATTGTATTTGTTCAGTTAAAACTAGGAATATTATACATTTTGTAGTATGTACAATAGTTGGATTGTTGTAAATTACGTAGGCTTTTCAAACCATATACAAATAAATAATCGTTGTGTTAAAGTTTTCATTCACAGTCATAGAACTCTCATTTTTAACCCAAATATTGTCTGAGATAAATTAACTCTCATATTGTTAGGGTAACACAGTTATCTAGTCTAAAAGCGGCTTTTAAAGACTCTAAAAGACAAAAATACAGCCATCTTGACTAAAACATTTTTTCAGACCTTTTTTTAAGCAAATGCAGTTATTTAGACTAAAAAAGGCTTTTTTGACACTTGAAGACCAAAACAGAAGTCATTTTGACCCAAAAAAATTTTTAAGGCCAATGGAGACCAAATGCATTTATCTTGTCTAAAACAAGCGTTTTAAGACTCTAAAAGACAAAAATACAGTCATTTTGACTAAATTTTTTTTCAGATCTTTGGTGACCAAATACAGTTATTTTGACTAAAAAAAGGCTTGTTAGACACTTGAAGACCAAAATAGAGTCATTTTGACCCAAAAAAATGTTTCAGGCCCTTGGTTTAGCAAATACAGTTATCTTGTTTAAAGCGGCTTTTTAAGGCTCTAAAAGACGAAAATAAAGTCATTTTGACTAAAAAAAAATTTCAGAAATTTGTGACCAAATACTGTTGTTTTGACTAAAAAAAGGCTTTTTAGACACTTGAAGACCAAAATAGTGTAATTTTGACTACAAATTTTTTTTAGGGCATTCGTTTACCATATACAGTTATCTTGTATAAAACCGGAGTTTTAAGACTAAAAGACGAAAATACAGTAATTTTGAGTAAAAACAATTTTCAGACCTTTGGTGACCTTTTTTTAAACAAATGCAGTTATTTAGACTAAAAAAAGGCTTTTTTGACACTTGGAGACCAAAATAAAGTCATTTTGACCAAATAAAAATTTTCAGGCCATTGGAGACCAAATGCAGTTATCTTTGTCTAAAACAAGCGTTTTAAGACTCTAAAAGACAAAAATACAGTCATTTTGATTACATTTTTTTTCAGACCTTTGGTGATCAAATGCGGTTATTTTGACTACAAAAGGCTTTTTAGACACTTGGAGACCAAAATAGAGTCACTTTGACCAAAAACATTTTTTCCGGCCATTTGTTACCAAATGAAACTTGCATCTTGTCTAAAACCGAATTTTTAAGACTCTAAAAGACGAAAATTAAGTCATTTTGACTAAAAAAAAATTTCAGACCTTTGGTGACCAAATGCAGTTATCTTGACTAGAAAAGGCTTTTTAGACACATTGGTTTAGCAAATACAGTTATCTTGTCTAAAAGCGGCTTTTAAAGACTCTAAAAGACAAAAATACAGCCATTTTGACTATTCAGACCTTTTTTAATCAAATGCAGTTATTTTGACTAAAAAAAGGCTTTTTTGACACTTGGAGACCACAACAGAGTCATTTTGACCAAAATAGTCTAAAACAAGCGTTTTAAGACTCTAAAAGACAAAAATACAGTCATTTTGACTAAATTATTTTTCTACTATTATTATTTTTTTCAGATCTTTGGTGACCAAATACAGTTATTTTGACTAAAAAAGGCTTGTTAGACACTTGAAGACCAAATGACCCAAAAAAAATTGTCAGGCCATTGGTTTAGCAAATACAGTTATCTTGTCTAAAAGCGCCTTTTTAAGACTCTAAAAGACGAAAATAAAGTCATTTTGACTAAAAACAATTTCCAGACCTTTGTTGACCAAATGCAGTTATTTTGACCAGAAAAGGCTTTTTAGACACTTGGAGACAAAAATAGTGTAATTTTGACCAAAAACATTTTTTTCAGGCCATTGGAGACCAAAATAGTCTAAAACAAGCGTTTTAAGACTCAAAAGACAAAAATACAGTCATTTTGACCAAAATAGTCTAAAACAAGCGTTTTAAGACTCTAAAAGACAAAAATACAGTCATTTTGACTAAATTATTTTTCTACTATTATTATTTTTTTCAGATCTTTGGTGACCAAATACAGTTATTTTGACTAAAAAAGGCTTGTTAGACACTTGAAGACCAAATGACCCAAAAAAAAATTTTCAGGCCATTGGTTTAGCAAATACAGTTATCTTGTCTAAAAGCGGCTTTTTAAGACTCTAAAAGACGAAAATAAATTCATTTTGACTAAAAACAATTTCCAGACCTTTGTTGACCAAATGCAGTTATTTTGACCAGAAAAGGCTTTTTAGACACTTGGAGACAAAAATAGTGTAATTTTGACCAAAAACATTTTTTTCAGGCCATTGGAGACCAAAATAGTCTAAAACAAGCGTTTTAAGACTCAAAAGACAAAAATACAGTCATTTTGACTTAATTTTGTTTTTTCAGAGCTTTGGTGATCAAATGCAGTTATTTTGACTAAAAAAGGCTTTTTAGACAATTGGAGACCAAAATAGAGTCACTTTGACCAAAAACATCTTTTCAGGCCATTTGTTACGAAATGCAATTATCTTGTTTAAAACCGGCTTTTTAAGACTCTAAAAGACGAAAATACAGTCATTTTGACTAAAAACTATTTCCAGAACTTTGGTGACCAAATGCAGTTAGTTTGACTAAAAAAAGGCCTTTTAGACACATGGAGACCAAAATAGTCATTTTGACCAAAAAAATTTCAGGCTATTGGTTACCAAATGCAGTTATCTTGTCTAAAACAAGCGTTTTAAGACTCTAAAAGACAAAAAAACAGTCATTTTGACTAAAAACATTTTTCAGACCTTTGGTGACCAAATACAGTTATTTTGACTAAAAAGGCTTATTAGACACTTGAAGACCAAAATAGAGTAATTTTGACCAAAAAAAAAATTGCAGGCTATTGGAGACCAAATGCAGTTATCTTGTCTAAAGCAAGCGTTTTAAGACTCTAAAAGACAAAAATACAGTCATTTTGACTAAAATTTTTTTCAGATCTTTGCTGACCAAATAGTTATTTTTTTTTTCCTTTTTTTTTTTTTTTTTTTTCCTCTGTTTCCTTTATTTTCTGTTTTTCTTTTTTTTTTTCAAATGCTTTGTTTTTATTGAGAATTTATCCAATTATACATTATACATAACATTTATGATATCTCAAACATTTCTAATTTAGCACATGTTATACTATCTCTACTTTTCCTCTTGCTGTTTCTTTTTTTTCTATTTTCCCCCTCCCCCCTCCCTCCACCCCCCCCCAAAAGACAACAAAAAACACCAAAAAAAAAAAAAAAAAGGAAAGTAAATATAGTCTCTCCCTCCCCCCTCCTCTCTCCTCCTCTCCCCCTCCCGTCTCGAGTCCTCCACGGTTATAAGAGATGGTGGGCCCTTCCCGTCCTCCCTTCCTTTCCTCTTATTTTATTCATTTTGCCATATGTTGTCTCCCTTCTTCAGAATTTATGAATTGATTCCATAATTCCCAAGTTTTCCTATGTCTATCCTGCCTACTATGTGCTGTGGCAACCAATTCTTCTAGCCTCCTATTGTCTTCCACCCTGTGTGGAGACCGAGGGTGGTTGTGTTTTCTTCCAGAATCTTGGGATACATGTTTTTGCCACATTTATTAAGAAAGGAATTATCGATCTTGCGTATTTGTTTACTGGTATATCAGATATATTTAACAGGAAAAGGCCTGGGTTTTCTTCTATTTCATATTCCGTAAACTTCTGGATTATATTTCTCACTCCTGTCCAGTATGTTTTTATCTTGGGGCAACTCCAAAATATATGGTATAATGTGCCCACTTCTCTCCCGCACCTCCAACATAAATTAGTTTCATTTGGAAACCAGTTATGGAGCTTCCTAGGCGTGACATACCACCTCGTTATAAGCTTATAGTTCATCTCTTGTATTCTAGTGCATCTAACTGGTTCAAATGCCAGCCTCAGTATCCTCTGGATCTGGTTGTTTGACAGTTCAAGTCTGCCTCCCACTTTCTTACCCAAGGTAGTTCTGGTTGTTTGTCTGGGTTTGTCAGTAGGCCATAAGTGATTGACAGGGTCCGTTGTAAATTTCCTGATTTTACACATGTTTGTTCGAATTTTGTTAATGCTCTGTCAAAATCATTTGGGGTTGGCAGTGATGCTAAAAAGTGGTGTAATTGAACTGCCTGCCAAAATGGCATATTTAATGGTCCTTCCCTGTCCGTCAGTCCGGCCACCGAAGGCCACTTTTTGTTTATTAAAAAAGATGAGGCCTGTTCCTGCCCTTTTTCCCTTAGTACTGTAAACTGTCTGTCGTCCATTCCCGGTAGAAACCGAGGATTGCCTAATATTGGGAATAAGGGAGATCTGTCCGTTGTCAATTTAGAGTATATGTCTGGTCTTGTACAAATACGTAGTGTGTTTCCAATTATTGAGTGATCTTTCAATTTCTTAGGTATATCTTGGTAACACCACATAGCTCTCTTCAAATTTACCTCTGTTTGGGCCTGTTCAAGTTCTACCCACAGTTTAGTGCCCGAGTGGTGCCACCAATCCAGGACTCTACTCACATGGGTAGCCTGGTAATATGCTTTCATATCTGGGATAGCTAAGCCTCCTATTTTTTTAGGTAACGTCAACGTTTTCCTGGCTATACGCGGTTTTTTGTTGGACCATATATATTTTACATATAAAGAATGTATTACCTGGAAAAACTTGCTAGGTATCTTCACCGGTAACGCCCGAAATAGATATATAAATTTTGGTACTACGATCATTTTCAGCAGATTGCATTTACCGAACCAAGACTGCATTCCTCCCTGCCATTGTTCTAGGAGTCTTTTAGTTAATGCTATCAAGGGAGCGAAGTTGAGGTCATACACTTGCTCTAGTTTCGCCGGGATGAGTGTTCCCAGATATCTCACTGCCGTTTCATTCCATTTGAAATTAAAGTTATTTTTCAAAGCTCGTATTTGGGTCGGGGACATCCCCACTCCCATTGCCTCCGATTTCCCAAAGTTAATTTTTAGATTTGATATTGCCCCATACCTTTTAAACTCCTGTATAAGGTTCGGCAGTGAGATACCTGGGTTGGTAAGGGAAAACAACATGTCGTCCGCATAGGCGGCTATCTTATATTGCTTCCCTTTTACTCTTACTCCCTCTATATCTGGATTTCGCCTAACTGTACAGAGGAATGGTTCCAATGTCAATGCAAAGAGGAGGGGTGATAGCGGACCCCCCTACCGTGTGCCGTTTTTTATTGGGAATGTCTCTGATAAAATCCTATTAGCTTTCACCCGCCCTGATGGGTTTGTATAGACTCTGGTTATCTTATCTACCATCGATTTTCCTAGACCTATATATTTGAGCACGGCGAACAGGAAAGGCCACCCAACCCGGTCGAATGCCTTCTCTGCGTCTGCGCTCAGCACTACACATGGCTTCTTTTCCTCATTTACTATTTGTATCAAATTGAGTATCCTTGTGGTATTATCTTTTGCCTCTCTTGCTATCATAAAGCCCACCTGGTCCAGGTGTACTAATTTTGGTAATACTTTTGCCAGCCTGTCAGCTAAGACTTTGGTGAATATCTTTAAATCTACATTTAGTAGAGATATTGGTCTATAGCTGCCACATGCAGCTGGATCTTTGCCTTCCTTTAAAATCAGTGAAATGTGTGCCGCTAAGGTGTCTCTATTTAGTTCCCCGTCTGACTCTGTTGCATTATACAATTTTACCAGGTATGGGCCCAGGGTTGGGAACAATAGATGGTAATATTGCATTGTTAAACCATCTGGTCCTGAAGCTTTCCCTGGTTTCATTGCCTTTATTGCCTGTTGTACCTCCTCTATAGTTATTCCTGTTTCTAGGAACTCCCGATCTTCCTCCGCCAATTTGGGTAGTTGTGACTGATCTAGGTATTTTCCAATCTCCCGGTGTGTAGGTGGATCTCTTTTTAGGTCATATAGGGTAGCATAGTATTCCTTAAACACCTCTGTTATTTGACTTGGTAGGGTTTTCTTAATCCCTCCTGCTGTTACAATATGTGGTATGTATGACCTCAACTTCTGCTCCCGTACAGTCCTAGCCAGTGTTTTCCCGCATTTATTTCCTGCCTCGTAATTCAGCCTACGACATATCTGTATATCTGCCTTAGCTTTATACTGTAGTAAATCAATGATCTGTTTTCTAATAGACGTTAACTCTACCAGTATGTTGTTTGATAGTGAGTATTTATGTTTTGTTTCTAATACTCTAAGTCTATCCAGTAACTGTATCATTTGTTCATTTCTTTCCCTTTTTATGCGGGCCCCATGTTTAATTAGGATCCCTCTCATCACTGTCTTGTGAGCCTCCCAGAGAATTCCAGTTCGACACTCAGCTTGATCATTAGTCTCAAAGTAGGCTTTAAGCTCTTGATTTACTTCTCTTAGAATTTCCTCTCTTTGTAATAGACTCTCATTCAATCTCCAACACTGTCTTTTCTGTAGGGCATTCGTTGTCAGGCTATATATTATTGTAATAGGTGCGTGATCTGACCAGGTAATGCTGTTAATGACTGAGTTTTTAACTGCCTGTCCCTGGGCATGAGGTATCATAAAGTAGTCTATTCTAGAGTAGTTCTTGTGTGGATTTGAATAAAATGAATATTCCTTTTCGGTGGGATGTAACCGCCAAACATCAATCAGCTGAGCTTTGTACAGTGCCTTTAATATTCGTCTACTTATTCTAGTCGACAATGCTGAGGTCCCCGAAGAGGTGTCTACTGCTGGAGCTAATGGAGCATTAAAATCTCCCCCCAGGATCAACTGACCCTCTGAGAAGCTCACAAGACTACTCAGTGTTTTCGATAAGAATACATCCTGTTTATTATTAGGAGCATAAAGTGTCGCTACTGTCACCTGTATTTCGCCTATTAATCCTTTCAGGAATAAAAATCTTCCCTCTGGATCTTGTCTGCTATCCTGTAAAGTCCAAGGGACATTTTTTGCTATCAGGATCGAGACCCCTCTTGATTTTGCATGTATGTTTGTAGAATGGTATGTATATGGGTATAGCCTATTTTTGAGGTAAGGTATTTTATCTGTCCTGAAGTGCGTCTCTTGTATTAATGCTATGCTGACGTTATGTTGCTTAATCTCACTCATTAGTATCCGTCTTTTTTCTGGGACATTTAGTCCTTTGACATTATACGAAGTAATTTTTAAGTCTTCCATCTTCAAATGTTCCTATCCCACTGGGAAATGAGAACTGAGAAAGGAGATACCAGAGGAGAGAGAGAGAAAGAGAGGAAGAGAAGAGTAAGGAAAGAAAAAAAAAAAAAACACAAACCACCCCACCCCTCTTCCCACCCGTCGGCAGAGGAAGAGATCCGAGCTCGTAAGAGATCGGGTCTGTCCCTCGTCGACTCGGATAGTAATCCTATCCTTTCCTCACACCGCACTGCTAAGTGCGTCCTGTGTGAGTTTCTTAAAATAAGGGGCTTGCACCGGTGTGACTTCCCGCCGCTTTCTAGCATCTCCTACCCTTTCTTCTTCAAAATAAAACACCCGGAGAGAAGGGGGAGAAAAAAAAAAAAAGCAATTCGATGCCTCTTTAGATCTATTTCCCCTTCTACCCATAGAAGTGGACCGAGTCCATGAAGAAGTGGAAGACAAGGGCGAGGAGGAAGGGAAAGGAGCAAAAAGAACAATAGAGCTATCATTGTCCCACCTCCCCCTCCCCCCTCTCAGCCTCCATATCCCATTATGTCCCTCTATTCAAACAGACATTCCTCTCCTATCCCTCTCTTCTTATATAGTTCTTGTCTTAATACAGCCTAATACAGATTTTGTATTATCTCAAACCTCCCCAACAGTTGAGAGAGAGAAAAAAAAAAGAAAGGGGGGGATTCTCCCCGGCGATTTAGTTAAAGTGATTATCCTGTACTACACTTAACATGTGACTTGGTGAAATAATACCATACAGCAGAGAAAAAAAAAAGAAAGGAGGTATACCAAAATCATATCTCGTGTGTTTATCTTGTAAGGGGTGTTGTTTCCAAAAGTAAAACCCTCACCCTTATTTCTTGTGTGAAAAAAAAAAAAAAAAAAAGAGATATACCAAAATTGTATCTCGTGTGTTTATCTTGTAAGGGGTGTTGTTTCAAAAAGTAAAACCCTCACCCTTATTTCTTGTGTGAGAAAAAAAAAAAAAAATCCTGTCCCTCACTAAACTCTATATGGGATATACTATAAATTACGAAAGTCTCAGTCCTATTTTTTAGTTCTTCGTGAATTACTCATCTTCTGCTTAAATCTTCTCCTCTTCTCGCAGTTGTCCCTTTCTCATGCTGTTGGGGATACTGAAGCGGTCCCTCTCTAGGTAGGGAACTCAACCAGTTACTGATCTGTATAGGTTCTGTTTCTATAAACCGGAAAAATGCCATTCGATCTTGATACGTCCTCAATTTGTAGTGCCTGTCATTTCTACGGAACGTTATGGAAAAGGGGAAGCCCCATCTATATGTGCACCCTGCTTTCTTAGCTAATTCCAGTAATGGCCTTAGAAGCGCTCTTCTCCTTAGTGTCCCTCTGGAGAGGTCTGCATATACTTTTACTGGTTCTCCTTTCACTGTTATGTCCTGGGCTTCCCATGCCGACTTCAAAATCATTTCTTTGTGCGTAAAATAATGTATTTTACAGATCACATCCCTAGGCCTCCTGTCCTCCTCACTTCTAGGGCCGAGAGTTCTATGAATCCTCTCTATTTCCAATTTTTCTGGATATCTGTCCTTCAAGATCTGTTTAAAGATCTCCTTTGCTGCCTCCGCTAAATTTTCATTACTAATAGTTTCAGTGATGCCTCGCAGACGAAGATTACTACGTCTACTCCTATTATCCATATCCTCCAACTGTAGTTGTATTGCGTCCTCTGTCTCCCTCTGTGCTTCACATTTTAGTTCTAAAGCTGACAGTCTCTCCTTTATCGAATTAATTGAGGCCTCTTCATTTTCTAAGCGGGTTGCAATAGTTTGTATATCTTTTTTAACTTCCTGGATCTCTTGCTGGTGCTTCTCCTCTATTCTATTGATCATTGTTTCTATATCCGCCTTAGTCGGTAGTGCTTGTAGTAAGCTTATCAGTTCCGAGTTTTGTGTAGCGGTCTGTGTAAGCATACAGGGTATCGGCGTCTCTCTATGGCTGCTCATTGAGCTATTAGGTTCCCCTTTAGCCGAGAGAGAGGTCTCTAAAGAATTTGGTATATCACTAGCCTCTGGGCTTGTGGGTGCCATTTTTTTACCTTTGGAAGCTTTCTGGCTATTAGAAAAAAAACGCTCAATTTCTCCCTCCGTTTTACTTGCTTGCGTCTTTCCTATACTCTTTCTTCCTCTCCGCCTTTTAGCCAGTGTCATCCTTCTCTTTTATCTCCTCAGTAACCAGGTTCCTTACTTTAGAGGTGTATTTTGGTAAGTTAAATTCTCTTACCCTTGAACACTTGTATAATTTTTAGGGATATTTGAGAATATTGAGAGTAGGGTCCCGCACCTCCGCCACCCAGCTTTAAGATAGGGTATCTTGCTTCCTGCTCAGCGTCACTCCATATGCCCCAAATACATCCTGATACTCACTGTTCCTGATGTAGTTACCACCTTCCTCAGACCCTCTTTCTCTTTTTATGTAAGGTCCGATATTTTCAGACTTTATAGGGAGCGGGAAGCAGGAATATTCCGGTGGAGGGAGGGGTGCAACAGTACCTATAGTCCGGAATCAAGATATATGTTCCCCAGAAATGGGGGTAGAGATGTAGGGTCTTTATCTATAATGCTGGTGTTATAAGATCCCTATCAGACAGAGCTAGGGTGCCGAGTCCCAGTTCGAGGGAAGCCGAGGGTGCAAAGTCCCTGTCTATAGATACAGAGGGACACAGAGTCTCTATACCTATCCACAGGTGTGTAGGGTCTGTGGAGGTGGAGGTACAGAGTCCCCTATAAGTATACAGGTAGGGGAGCCCAGTGGGGGTATGTAGTATTTAGAGGAGAGGTTTTGCATAGTAATGTCCAGGGTCAAAACAGCGGGGTCCAGACAGCAGGTTAAATCTGTACTGATATTCCCATAGCGCCGTGGCCCCAAGGAAAATTGCACAGTTATATGCCTTGAGCTTCAGAGCAGCATGAGCGGGTGGCTGAGCCAGCCCCTGGTGTAGCGCTATGCTTCCTGCCTGGAATGTATGTCAGACTCGGATTGAGTGTACAATCAATAGATGACTTACCGCTTTGTCCAGGGTCGATGCTGGTGTCTCGGCGGGTGCTCAGTCACCTCCGCTCCTCCAGATCGTCTCCACACCGTGTGGGGCTGCTCCGCTCGTGTCAGCCACGGCTTCGGCTTCAGCTGTGGCTGCGGCTGCGGCTTCGGCGGGTCTGGCTCTCCCTTCTCTCTCCGGGTTTGCTCGTGGAGATGCAGATCGCGGCGGCGCTCGTCACCCAGCGGCACTCACATTATCGCTTCCGGTGCACGCCCCCCCTAACGTCCTCCCAAATAGTTATTTTGACTAAAAAAGGCTTGTTAGACACTTGAAGACCAAAATAATCATTTTGACCCAAAAATGTTTCAGGCCATTGGTTACGAAATGCAATTATCTTGTCTAAAACCGGCTCTTTAAGACTCTAAAAGACGAAAATACAGTCATGTTGACTAAAAAAAAAATTTCAGACCTTTGGTGATCAAATGCAGTTATCTTGACTAAAAAAGGCTTTTTAGACACTTGGAGACCAAAATAGTGTAATTTTGACCAAAAAATTTTTTTCAGGCCATTGGTTTACCAAATGCAATAATCTTGTCTAAAACCATGTTTTTAAGATTCTTAAAGACGAAAGAATCTGACTAAAAAAACAAAATTCAGACCTTTGGTGACCAAATGCAGTTATTATGACTAGAAAAGGCTTTTTAGACACTTGGAGACCAAAATAGTGTAATTTTGACCAAAAACATTTTTTCCGGCCTTTGGTTACCAAATGCAACTTGCATCTTGTCTAAAACCGGCTTTTTAAGACTCTAAAAGACGAAAACTAAGTCATTTTGACTAAAAACAATTTTCAGATCTTTGGTGACCAAATGCAGTTAGTTTGACGAAAAAAAGGCTTTTTAGACACTTGGATACCAAAATAGTGTAATTTTGACCACAACATTTTTTTCAGGGCATTGGTTTACCATATACAGTTATCTTGTCTAAAACTACATGACTACTGAAGTGGAATATTTCTGCAGCTGAAAATCCACATCATACATAAAACGCAGGAGCGTTACAAGCACCCTGCAATCCTCGGCGGTATGAGATGCGCCCCAAAAATTGGAAAGGTGTATCTCACACGTACCGATACAGACTATCCCGCAATTTATTTGTTTTTACCCCAAGGGTGTAGATTGAATAGCGGAATAGAAAATATGATATCAAAAGGTGTATGTATCTCACACATACAGACCCAGACTAGGCCCCGATTACTATTTTTTGTACCCCCAAAGGCAGGATGAGGAGTAGGAGGAGTTCGGAAGCGGCAGGAGGCAAAGTGAAGAACCCTGCAATCCTCGGCGGTATGAGATGCGCCCCAAAATTTGGAAAGGTGTATCTCACACGTACCGATACAGACTATCCCGCAATTTAATTGTTTTTACCCCAAAGGGTGTAGATTGAATAGCGGAATAGAAAATATGATATAAAATTGGTGATTTTTCAATAGCACATGTGAACACAGCAGTGTCTCATATCAGTCAGCTCTGCTGCAGCCTATGAAGGAAAAAAAAAAGAAAATTCCCCTTTAAGTTTGTAATTTTTAAATAGATTAGTACAGACTATGCCACAATTTAATTTTTTTAACCCAAAAGGGTGTATATTGAATAGTGGAATAGAAAAAAGTGTATAAATTTAGAAATCACTCAATAATAGCACAGGTGAACACAGCAGTGTATTATCACAGTCAGCAGCACTGAAGGAAAAACGCTGCACACAACTGACTGATAAAAAAGATTTTTTTCTCCCTCCTCCTCAGCGGGCAAAAAGATTGTGTTCACACCACCCCACACACAGCAAAATCGATGTAGAACACTGACCCTGCCTATTCTCCAGCCTCGCCCCAAAATGATCGATAAGATCGGTCACTGGCACTGCAAACCCCCCACACAGCAAAATCGATGTAGAACACTGACCCTGCCTATTCTCCAGCCCTAATAACTCGCCCTGCCTGCAGCACTCCGACCTGTCCCTGAATTCTTTTTGGACACAATATAATTTTTTACTGTCTGTCCCTAATCAGCAGCCAGCACGTATGATGTGTGCTCTGTCCCTATACTACAGCAGAATGACGCAGCGGCGCTGGGTCTCGAACTTATAAAGACATGGTCACATGCTTCAGATGGCCAATCACAGCTACTAATACATTAGTAGGCATGGCTGGGATGGCTTAAGGCACACCAGTTAAACACTTGTTGATTGGCTGTTGAAAGCCCGCCAATAAAAGCGCGCCATTACATACAAACCCGGAAATAAAATGACCGAACACGGATTTTAAACCCGAACATACAGTAAAGTTTTCGGGTCCGTGTTCGGGTAACAAAAATCCAATTATTCGGTATAAACACGAATAATACAGTCTGTGTTCGCTCAACACTAGCTGTAGGCTTTTGGCTTTTCCTTTATTCGTTGGCTTTCTTTTTGTTTCTCCTGAGGTGCCATCTTGCCATGGCCAAGTTCAAAGGGGTAGAGGGT
Source organism: Pelophylax lessonae (assembly GCF_965119305.1). NCBI lineage: Eukaryota > Metazoa > Chordata > Amphibia > Anura > Ranidae > Pelophylax > Pelophylax lessonae. The sequence continues at coordinate 142,364,553 of NC_138773.1, read as the reverse complement.
GGCAGTGGTGATCGCCTACAGCCACATCACCCTGAACGCGCCCGATCTCATCTGATCTCAGAAGCTAAGCAGGGTCGGGCACCTCAAAGGGAGACCCCCTGCGAACACCAGGTGCTGTAGGCTTTTGGCTTTTCCTTTATTCTTTGGCTTTCTTTTTGTTTCTCCTGAGGTGCCATCTTGCCATGGCCAAGTTCAAAGGGGTCGAGGGTGGCAGTGGTGATTGCCTATGGCCACATAACACTGAACGCGCCCGATCTCGGAAGCTAAGCAGGGTCAGGCCTGGTTAGTACCTGGATGGGAGACTGCCTGGGAATACCAGGTGCTGTAGGCTTTTGGCTTTTCCTTTATTCGTTGGCTTTCTTTTTGTTTCTCCCGAGGTGCCATCTTGCTATGGCCAAGTTCAAAGGGGTCTAGGGGGGCAGTGGTGAGCGCCTACAGCCACATCACCCTGAACGCGCCCGATCTCGTCTGATCTCAGAAGCTAAGTAGGGTCGGGCCTGATTAGAACCTGGATGGGAGACCGCCTGGGAATACAAGGTGCTGTAGGCTTTTGGCTTTTCCTTTATTCGTTGGCTTTCTTTTTGTTTCTCCTGAGGTGCCATCTTGCCATGGCCAAGTTCAAAGGGGTCTAGGGTGGCAGTTGTGATCGCCTATGTCCACATCACCCTGAATGCGCCCGATCTTGTCTGATCTCAGAAGCTAAGCCAGGTCGAGCCTGGTTAGTAGCTGGATGGGAAACTGCCTGGAAATACCAGGTGCTGTAGGCTTTTGGCTTTTCCTTTATTCCTTGGCTTTCTTTTTGTTTCTCCTGAGGTGCCATCTTGCCATGGCCAAGTTCAAAGGGGTTGAGGGTGGCAGTGGTGAAGGCCTATGACCACATAACCCTGAACATGCCCAATCTTGTCAGATCTCAGAAGCTAAGCAGGGTCGGGCCTGATTAGAACCTGGATGGGAAACCGCCTGGGAATACAAGGTGCTGTAGGCTTTTGGATTTTCCTTTATTCGTTGGCTTTCTTTTTGTTTCTCCTGAGGTGCCATCTTGCCATGGCCAAGTTCAAAGGGGTCTAGGATGGCAGTTGTGATCGCCTATGGCTACATCACCCTGAACGTGCCAGATCTCGTCTGATCTTGGAAGCTAAGCAGGGTCGGGCCTGGTTATTACCTAGATGGGAGACCGCCTTGGAATACCAGGTTCTGTAGGCTTTTGGCTTTTCCTTTTTTTGTTGGCTTTCTTTTTGTTTCTCCTGAGGTGCCATCTTGCCATGGCCAAGTTCAAAGGGGTCGAAGGTGGCAGTGGTGATCGCCTTCGGCCACATAACCCTGAACGCACCCAAACTCATCTGATCTCAGAAGCTAAGCAGGGTCGGGCCTGGTTAGAACCTGGATGGGAAACCGCCTGGGAATACTAGGTGCTGTAGGCTTTTGGCTTTTCCTTTATTCGTTGGCTTTCTTTATGTTTCTTCTGAGGTGCCATCTTGCCATGGCCAAGTTCAAAGGGGTCGAGGGTGGCAGTGGTGATTGCCTACGGCCACATCACCCTGAATGCGCATGATCTCGTCTGATCTTGGACGCTAAGCAAGGTCGGGCCTGGTTAGTACCTGGATGGGAGACCACCTGGGAATACCAGGTGCTGTAGGCTTTTGGCTTTTCCTTTATTCTTTGGCTTTCTTTTTGTTTCTCCTGAGGTGCCATCTTGCCATGGCCAAGTTCAAAGGGGTCGAGGGTGGCAGTGGTGATTGCTTATGGCAACAAAACCCTGAACGCGCCCGATCTCGTCTGATCTCGGAAGCTAAGCAGGGTCAGGCCTGGTTAGTACCTGGATGGGAGACCACCTGGGAATACCAGGTGCTGTAGGCTTTTCCTTTATTCGTTGGCTTTCTTTTTGTTTCTCCCGAGGTGCCATCTTGCCATGGCCAAGTTCAAAGGGGTTAAAGGTGGCAGTGGTGATCGCATACGGCCACATCACTCTGAACACGCCTGATCTCGTCTGATCTCGGAAGTAAAAGGCCCCAACAATTTGCCCACATGTTTTTACCTGACAGCTAAGAACGTAGTATTCTGTGGCTGAAGGTACATTAGGCATTCACAGGATACAGAAGTAAGTGTCGGCCATAAAAGGCCCCAAAAATTAGCCCACATGGGTTTACCTAACAGCTAAGAATGTAGTATTTGGTGGCTGAAGGTATATTAGGCATTCACAGGGTACAGAAGTAAGTGTCGGCCTGTATAGGCCCCAAAAATTAGCCCACATGGGTTTAATTGACAGCTAAGAAGGTAGTATTCTGTGGCTGACGGTACATTAGGCATTCACGGGATACAGAAGTAAGTGTCGGCCGTAAAAGGCCCCAAAAATTAGCCCACATGGGTTTACCTGACAGCTAAGAACGTAGTATTCTGTGTAATGGGTATATGGTAAAAAGGCGCTGGTAATCTTTAAAGTGCTGTGTGTAAATACTTAAAAAAATAACTTAAAATATTTTTCACAAAGTATAAAGGCTTCAATAGTGTAATATATCTTAAATAATTAATAAAGTGCAAGTGCTATCAAACTTCCGTGCAAAAAATTAAAAAACTTTTTTCTTTTTTTTTTGAACCAGTGCTTACTTGTGCATCCACAAAGGATCAATAACACCGCAAAACTGGTGCATATATTGGATCAATAACTATTGTGCTCACAAAATTAAAGTGTTAAAGTGATGAAAGTGCTATATAAATAATTATATTTTAGTCCAAGTCAATTCATGCAAAAAGGTTATCAACTCAATCGCTTGGATCTTTGGTGCTTCAGGTGTAGGGGAGTGTCACTCGTTGCCTCTTACCAGATAAGGGCAGGTCGCAAGGACCCCCAACGCCTGTGATCCCTTTATTTAGGTGGATCAAACCTTTAATCGGCTCCTTTCTCCAGAGTATCTTTACTCCTATTCGTGCGTTACTCGTACATATGGGGGATACGGTCCGCATGTATAAAGATATATAAGATAGCCGAACAATAGTGTAATACTGTTGGTTTTTAATGGAAATATACAAATAACAAATAGTTGGCTTCTTACATTTTGTTGTGCCCTCCTGGCACTGGGCAATTTGTATAGATTGCTTGCGGGTATCAGGAAAAGAGTCCTCCAAGGATCTGCAGTATCCCCTTTGTGTCTCCTATTTCCCTGCTCGCATGCGGTGGTTGGCTTGCGTTCCAGCCTATGTGTCAAAAAGTCCTGCTTCCGGGTATCAGCAGTGACCACAATGCATTTCGCTTGTCTATGCGTCATCAGGCGGTCCCTGCTACCTGGACTATCGCTATTAAATACCGCTGGCTGCAATTTGATAGGCGCCTACTGGATTTCTCCAGAGCTATCATTTCTTGGCCAATCCTTTATCTAATGCGGCCTCGGTTGTGTTGCCATTTTACCAGCTGACACTATTTAAAAATGTAACATTACTTTATTTCAAATTACTATATAAAAAAATCATTAAAAAAATCGTTAAAAAGCCGATCGTATCAGCGCTGGCAGCTTTGGATTAGTAAAATTGTGCTGCTTGTTCCGTGGGATATCTTTCCTATTATCCGCATCAACCACTACAGTTTGACCAGGATGTATACATAATATATCCTAGTAGAATCATGTCATATCTGTACATATATATATCTATATATATATAAAACAATGATAATATATTACTTATCCTTTAAAAATTATATACTTTAAAAAGATATCCTTCTATTTCAATTTAAGACTATTTTGTACTCATATCGCCATCTAGTGGATAATTAGGGAGAGATTTTCTTGTTTTGTTTTCTACTCGTTCATAGAAGAGCTAGAATATTTTTTTGGTATGTTAATCATAGAACAATGGGGGACCAATTTGTTTATATTATTATTATTATAGATATTTGGGGGATATTCTATTTCTTTATATCAATAGTGGTTAGAAAAATCAATTATTTATATATCACTCAATATAAAAGAACAAGGGATATACATTTTTTTAAAATATTAAATATATTTTAAAATTATTAAAAATTTGTTAAAAATTATTTAAAAAGCAGTTAAGATCTATGTCTGCATTTAGCCCCAATGGTTTTAATGTTTTAAGTCTATGAATCCATAATGTTTCGTTCTGAGATATCATTTTTCTCATATCTGAGCCTCTCCAATGGGTAAACACTTTGTCTATCCCACAAAACCAGAGAAGGGAGGGGTCTTGGTTATGGTGTGTTCTAAAATGGTTCGATAGACTATGCTTCTTAAAATCTTTCCTTATATTGTCTACATGTTCCCCTATTCTTACTGCTAAGGTGCGTGTAGTGCGTCCAATGTATTTTAATCTGCAAGGGCAAATGCACATGTATGTAACAAATCTTGTGTCACAAGTAATGAATTGTTTGATCTCGAATTCACGATTATCTGATGAGAAGAATTTATGTTCTACCCTTTTCTTATGTTTGCTGGTTTTACATGCTTTACATCGTCTGCATCTGTAAAACCTGTTTTTTGCAAAGAACATCTGTTGTCTCTTCGGTGGATCCGGAACGTTTTTTGATAAAATATTACGTAGTCCCGGGGCTCTCTTGTAGATGAATTTCGGTTTCTTGGGGAGGAGAGTTTTCAATGTATCATCTCTTAGGAGGATGTGCCAGTTTTTCTTTATACAGTGTTCCACCTCTTTGTATTGCGTACTAAAACCCGCAATGAAGGCCAAATCGTAGGTTATATTCTTGTTCTTCTTCTTTTTCTTTTTTAGAAGGTCCTCTCTTTTTACTTCAGATATTCTTCTTTGGATATTTTTCAATTCTTTTTCTTTGTATCCTTTTTCTTTAAAACGTTCTATTAATTTATCTGTTTGTGTATTGTAGTCCTTCAGGTCTGTACAATTTCTTCTTATTCGCGTGAATTGTCCTTTTGGTATAGCTTGGATCCACGCCGGGTGGTGGCAACTTCTTTTAGAGATGTAGCCGTTTGTGTCCACCTTCTTAAAAAAGGTTTTTGTGTTTAAAGTGCCGTTGTGCTTGTAAATTTCCAAGTCCAAAAATTGGATAGAGTGGTTATTCATATTTCCTGTAAATTTTATCTGGTATTTATTTTTATTGATCTTTTTCAAAAATTGTGCAAGGGATTCTTGGGATCCTTCCCACACCACCAGGATATCATCCAGATAGCGGCGGTAATATTTTAGCTGCTGTGGGAGTTTTGCATAAATTTCTTCTTCTTCCCATTTTGCTAGAAATATGTTGGCTACGCTGGGAGCATAACGAGCTCCCATGGCTACACCCTTTATCTGGTTATAGTATTCACCTCTATACCAGAAATGGTGGTTTGACATAGCCATATTTAGGCCTTCAAGTAAAAATTCTCTTTGTGACTCTTTTAAATTAGTGTGTTTTCCCAAAGCCCATTTTGTTGCGCTCAATGCGTCTCTTTGTTTGATGTTAGTATACATAGATTCTACATCAATGGACGCCAATATCGTATCTTCAGTGATGTTTATGTTTTCCAGTGATGTTATCGTTTCCTTGGTGTCTTTTAAGAAAGATCTTCCAATGGCAGCTATCGGCTGCAAGAATATATCTAAATATTCTCCGATTCTCGCATATAGTGAATCTATGCCACTAATTATTGGCCTTCCCGGTGGCTGTTGTAGGTTCTTGTGGATCTTCGGGATCTCATATATCACTGGCATGCGTGGGGCCTTAATATTCAAATATTTTCCTTCTTTTTTATTTAAGAGTCCTTTTTGGGTCCCTTTCTTGATCCATTGTATCATTTTCGCTTTTAATTTATTTGTTGGGTTTCCAGATAATTTTACATAGGTTTCTTGGTCATTTACAATACGGTCCAGTTCTTTTATATAATCTTCTTTTTTCAGGATTACCAATCCACCTCCTTTTTCCGCTGTTCTGATAATGATGTTTTTCTTTTCTTCCAGGCTTCTAATACCATCCCAAATTTCTTTTGTATTTCTATTTGGCTTTCTTTTCAATGTTTGTACTTCCTTTTGGACAATATTCCTAAAAACTTGGATATATTGATAAGTACTAGATTTCGGATTAAATATTGATTTATTCCGGAGCTGGGTATGTTGGTATTCTGAGTCTTCTTCTTCTCCTATCCCTTTTTTCCGTTGTTCAGCAAAAAATTTCTTAATATTTAGTTTACGTGTAAATTTCTCTAGATCAATAAACGTCTCGAAATGATCTAGAGGTTAAGCAGGGGCAAATTTTAAACCTTCTTGTAGTACTTTTAATTCAGATGTCGTGAATTCTATCCCTGCTGAATTAAAAATCCCTTGCTCTAACCGTCCCTTTTCCTTTTTCTTTCTCCCTCCTCTACATCCTCTTTTTTTGCGTTTTCTCGCATGTTGGCCCAATAATTGTCTTTCCAGGACCCCTCTTCCCCCTGTTGCTTGTGTTGCCCTGAAGGTCCTGGTTTTTGTCCGTCCAAAGGGTGGGGGTATTCATATTGTCCTGAAGGTCCTGGTTTTTGGCCATCAGAGGGATGTGGGTATTTGTATTGGTTCTTTCTGTAGTCTTGATATGAAGGGAGTCTCTCTTTCTCTCTATATGGTCCCGAGGGTTCCTATCTCTGTCTATCTGGAGGATAACTATAGTATTCCTGTTCATTCCTATATGGAGGTGATCTATCTCTTCCTCTAGGTTGTTGGTAGTTATTATAGTTGTTGTACTGATAGTTGTTATTATTTCTATTTCCTCTACCTCTTCCACGTCCTCTTCCTCTTCCCCTGCCTCTACCTCTGGCTGGTTTATATTGAGGTTGTTGGTAGGTTTGCTGCGGCACGTAGGGTGTAGAATTTGAGTTCCTCCGTTCATATTCATAGTTCTCCCTGTTTTTTGGTATTCATTATATCTTGGAGTTGAAAACCCTTCTCTATTTTTTAAGGGTGAAAATCTATTACTTGTAGGTACCAGAATAGTATTCACAGTAGTTTCTCCTTCATCTTCCTCACAAATAGTGGGTGTCATCTCCTCTCTTCTCAGGGTATTGTGTGGTGTAACCCTGAAGTCTCTCATGAGATTATGTCTCACCTCTGAATTACTGTATTCTGTGTATTCTGTGGCTGAAGGTTCATTAGGCATTCACAGGATAAAGAAGTAAGTGTCGGCCATAAAAGGCGCCAAAAATTAGCCCACATCAGTTTACCTGACTACTAACTAAGAACGTAGTATTTGGTGGCTGGAGGTACATTAAGCATTCACACAGTATACAGAAGTAAGTGTCGGCCTGTATAGGTCCCAAAAAATAGCTCACATGGGTTTAACTGACAGCAAAGAACGTAGTATTTGATGGCTAGAGGTACATTGGGCATTCACACAGTATACAGAATGTATACAGGCCCCAAAAATTAGCTCACATGGGTTTACCTGACAGTTAAGAATGTAGTATTTGGTGGCTGAAGGTACATTAGGCATTCACAGGATACAGAAGTAAGTGTCAGCCTGTATAGGCCCCAAAAATTAGCTCACATGGGTTTAACTGACAGCAAAGAACGTAGTGTATTTGATGGCTGGAGGTACATTAGGCATTCACAGTATACAGAAGTGTCGGCCTGCATAGGCCCCAAAAATTAGCTCACATATGTTTAACTGACAGCAAGGAACGTAGTATTTAAAGGATGGAAGTACATTAGGCATTCACAGGATACAGAAGTAAGTGTAGGCCTGTATAGGCCCCAAAAATTTGCTCACATGGGTTTAACTGACACCAAAGAACGTAGTGTATTTGATGGCTGGAGGTACATCAGGCATTCACAGTATACAGAAGTAAGTGTCGGCCCATTTAGGCCCCAAAAATTAGCTCACATGGGTTTAACTGACAGCAAAGAACGTATTATTGGATGGCTAGAGGTACATCAGGCATTCACACAGTATACAGAAGTGTCGGCCTGTATAGGCCCCAAAAATTAGCTCACATGGGTTTAACTGACAGCAAAGAACGTAGTATTTGATGGCTGGAGGTACATTAGGCATTCACACAGTATACAGAAGTAAGTGTCGGCCTCTATAGGCCCCAAAAATGAGCTCACATGGGTTTACCTGACTGCTAAGAACGTAGTATTCTGTGGCTAAAGGTACATTAGGTATTCACAGGATATAGAAGTAAGTAGAAAATGTTAGGTACCGACCCTAAATGCCAGTAAGCCAAGAAAGGTCCTGCCACATCCCTAAGGACATATGAGAAAAAAGTGTATCAAGTGGTATTGGTGTTCCAATACACCAGACACTAAATGAGCCCCACAGGGAACTGTGTATTCGGAGGAAACACCCAACCTGGGACTTTGTAGGCAGGAGTTACTTAGCATGAATAGATAAATAGAAGACCAATTTAAAATATAATGATTTTATTAATACATGTGTACAAAATTGTTAAAAAAGACACAGATGCGGGGGGGCGTGGCCGGCAGCCGAAGGAGATGGCCGCGTGAGATCCGAGCTCCGTCTCTCCCGGTATCTCCGCCGACAACGAAGCGACGTGGGTAAGCACCTCCGGGATCCTCTAGACCACAATGAGGAAGCGCAAAGACCGCCGGGCGCCCCGAAAACTGACGGACTTCTTTGCCACCTCTAGTACCCCGCGCTCGCAAGATGGCGCCGAGACCTCCTTGCAGGCCCGAGACGCCGGAGCTTCCGGCGGTGTGCAGCGGGACCACGAGCGGACCTCTGGCTCTGTCTCCCCCGCCGCAAGCAGCAAGTCATCCTAGGGGATCTCGCCTTCCCACAGCCCCCACAAATCGGCACCTAAGCAGTCTGAAAGCCACAGATGGGCCGGGGATGAGAGAGCGGAGAGGGATCCCTGAACAGCACATTGGAGTTTTATGAGAACTTTAACGACTTTCCCACAACAGGGCAGCCACTCACAGATGCTACTATGAAGGAAATGCTCCTCACTATTAACGGCGCTTTTCACAGGGAAATTGTGGCCTGTGTCAATGGGATCAAAACTGATGTAGTTGAAATTGGGGGCAGAGTGGATCATTTGGAAACCAAAATGGAGGAGTTCACCATTGCACATAACGAGCTGGTTGACGCTCACAATGAGAAGGAAGATGACCTGGAGGCCCTAAAAAGCAAAATGGCGGACCTGGAAGACAGGGCCCGCCGAAACAACGTTAAACTTCGGGGGGTCCCAGAGTCTATTCCCCCCTCTGAACTGAGGCCTTATGTACAAGCCATGCTTTTGGCCCTGATGCCTGACATGCCTGCGGCGGAAGTGGTGGTGGATCGAGCCCCCCGCTTGCCTAAACCGCAACATCTACCAGACAAGGTACCATGGGATGTCATTGCCCGCATCCATTTTTTTCATGTCAAAGATGACCTCATGAGGTTCGCGCGGAAGCATTCCCCGCTGCCGGACCCGTATCATGACCTATCTGTCTACGCTGACCTGTCTCAGTTTACCATGGCGGCGAGGAGGAAACTCCGGAACAACAATATTACATACTCCCGGGGATTCCCTACCAAGCTGCTTATAATCAAAGAGGGCCGCACACATGTCATCGGTTCAGTGCATGAGGGCTTTGCATTGACCAAGCAGTGGGGACTTATTCCGGATCAGCAGAGCTCGCCGCCGCGTTCAGATCCGCCAGCCCGACTCGAACCAGAGTGGCGTCGAGTCACCAGATGATTCTTCGTCACCCATCCGGATGGATGAGACGGTTCTATTGGATTGTCCCTTCCCACTGGATGTCCCATTCGCAGGTCTGGAGAGATCCTCGGGGGTCTGCCTTTTCTTCCCTGACCGGCATGCTGGAGTCCAGGGGGTACCCGGGAGGCCGGTGCTATTACCCCCCTCACCACTACCTGCGACTGAATCGCATGATGGGGTTTACCCCGAGTTACTGTTTTCTTATCTTTGTTACTTTCATATTCTGTTCTACCTTGTCTTTTTTGTCGTTCCTTCAGCCTCTCTGCAAGCTACTTATACCTGGAAACCACTCATCCTGTGACCAAGGATTCCCATGGCTCACTTCTGCCAGTGAGGACCAGTTGTTCAGATCTGAACTTGCTATAAATGGACTGCAGGTACTGTAAGGGCCTCGGCCCACTGTTGCCCTCCCTTTCCAGCTCGGTCGCTATTGCCCGAGACCACTCCTGGTCCCCCACTATCACTTATCGAGTCCTTATGTATGCATATTCTATAGCTGTGTTCACTGGATTGATCACTATTGTACCCTTTTAAATGGTAATTCAAATTGTTTCTATTAATGCTCATGGTCTGAACAGTCCGTTCAAACGTAGGTCCCTGTGGAGGGAAGCTCGCGCCCTCAAGGGTGATGTTATATGTGTTCAGGAGACCCACTTCACGCGATCAAACCCACCTAAATGCACAGATAAATCCTATCCTCATATATTTGTTTCTTCCGGGGAATCCAAAAAAAGGGGGTGCTCATCGCTGTTAAGCACTCTGTGGCCTTTCAGCTGCACGAGGCGGTGACGGATGAGGCAGGTCGGTATTTGATATTGATTTTCAACATCAACAACACTACCTATACAATTGTAAATCTCTATGCCCCGAACAAGGGCCAGATCAAGTTCTTTAAAGCACTGGTTAAAAAGGTGGATCGCGTGAAGAAGGGCCTAATGGTGTATTGTGGGGACTTTAACTGTGTGGTGGACCGGGAACTAGATTGCTCTCCGGCTCAGGGACGTGCAAGGGCTACTCTGCAATGGTTCTTGCATGCCTCTGATCTGTACGATGTGTGGCGTTGCCTTAACTCCACGGAAAGAGATTTTACCTACTTTTCGGCCCCCCACAAATCTTATTCACGGCTGCATTTGTTTGTGGCCAACTTGCAATTTTTAAGGGCGGTGGAAAAATCTGCAATTCATTCTATCACATGGTCTGACCACGCGCCTGTTCATCTATGGTGCAACAATGTCTCTTTGCTCCGGGACCCCGTCCATAGAGACCGACTGGGTGGTCAGATAAGGGACTACTTTGGGGACAACGACACCCCTTGGATAGATGTTTTTCAGTTGTGGTGCGCTCATAAGGCGTTCTCGAGGGGGTTGCTCATTCAGCAGGCTTCTAGGGCTAAAAGGGCACGAACAGTGGCGTTTAAGGCCTTAATGGAGAGACTTAAAGCACTAGAATCAGCTCATAAAGCAAATCCTTCTCAGCTCCTGTTACAAGAACTCACAGAGTGTAGATTGCAGGTTAGATCCAAGCTTATGGAGGAACATCAGCACCTCCTCTTCCGCACTAAAGCACGGTATTATTCTCAAGGGAATAGGGCGGGAAAAATGTTGGCTAACTACTTAAGAAAAAGACAACAAAAAACCAAGCTGGCCTCCATCACTGATCCCATCTCTGGCACACAGGTGCATCATCCTACTGAGATTGCTAACGCCTTCTTGAATTACTACACCCCATTATATAATCTACAGGATGATGTGGCCACCTCACAGCCTACAGACTCCCTTATCGCCAACTTCCTAGATTCCCTTCCTCTCCCAGGGGTAACGGACCACATGCTGCAATCCCTCAATGCTCCCATAACCAAAGAGGAAATTCAACTGGCCATAGATTCACTTCCCCCTAATAAGTCACCCGGTGAGGACGGCTTTCCTTCAGAATACTATAAGGCTTTAAGTCAGGTCCTTTCTCTATATCTATGTAAGGTGTTTAACGCAGCTGCTCAGCGCTCCTCCTTCCCTGAGGAGATGCTCCAGGCGGTAATTGTGGCACTCCCGAAACCTGGGAAGGCGCCTGATGCTCTTCAGAATTTTCGCCCCATATCCCTTTTAAACACCGACCTCAAGCTCTACGCCAAAATACTAGCTGTCAGATTAGCTGAGGTGACTCCTCATCTGGTTAAGGCTGACCAAGTTGGCTTTGTGAAAGGTAGGCAGGCGCCTGATGGTACCAGGAGGATGTTGGACCTGGTGCAGATTGCTGAGACTTGGAAGGTGCCCTCTGTGTTCCTGACGTTGGATGCTGAAAAAGCATTTGATAGGGTTCACTGGGGGTACCTTAGAGCGACACTCACTAAATTCGGGTTAACGGGGAACATCCTCTCAGCTATCTCGGCACTATACACCAGGCCCTCGGCTAGGGTATTTACATCTAATGCTCTATCCACTAGTTTCGGCATTACAAATGGGACCCGGCAAGGGTGCCCCCTCTCTCCCTTGATTTTCTCTTTGGTTATGGAACCTCTGGCTGAGGCGATTAGGAGCGACCCTAATATTACTGGGATTTCGGTGGGGGGTAAGGATCACAAAATCGGACTTTTTGCGGATGATGTGATCCTGACCTTGACTTCCCCTGTGAAGTCCTTGCACTACTTACAACAACAGCTAGACAGGTTTGGGACAGTCTCCTACTACAAGCTTAATGTCACTAAGTCCATGTGCTTGCCACTCTCCTTGACCCCTCCGATCTTGAAGTTCCTGAAATCGAAAAATATCCCTTTCAATGGACTAACAAGTCCCTTCCGTATCTGGGTATCTCTTTAGTGGCGCCGGCATCCTTGACTTACCAGACTAATTTTGCTAAACTACAGTCACTTGTTGCGGGGGATTTGCAGCATATTGCGTCCTACGATCTTTCCTGGCTGGGCCACATAGCTGCCCTCAAGATGATAGTGCTTCCTAAGATATTGTATTATTTTAGGACGCTCCCTATATATCGGTGCCAGAATCTTTCTTCCGCTGCATGGATAAGCTATTTCGGAAATTTCTTTGGGAGGGTAAAGTACCTAAATTGCCATACTCCACGTTACTTAAATCTAGGTCTGATGGGGGGGTGGGTTTCCCACATCTTAAGTCCTACCACTCCGCTGCCCTTTTGGATCAGGCGAAAGCTTGGTTTGACCCGGCTTCGGACAAGCTATGGGTGTTGCTAGAAAGGGCAATGGTGGCGCAGTGAGATCTACCATCTTTGCTCCAGGCCGCATTGACGAAGAGAGAAGTGCACATTCCCAACCTGTCCTCACTGCGGGCCACACTGGGTGCTTGGGGGGAGGTGCAAAAGCTAGGGGGAACCCCGACAGCTAAGAGAGAATTGACACTGGCGGCTTATCAGTTCCTACTTCCCTCCCTGAGAATTCCGCGGACATCGTTCCCGGATACCTTCACATATTATGATGTTCGTAAGCAGGTCGGAACCCCGTCCTCCTTCTTTCATGCACAACTACACCAGGGCTTTTTTTCTGCCGGAACGCATCGGAACGCAGTTCCGGCACCTATGACAGACTCTTTTTTTTTTTTCTATCCGCCCTGCTGTTCAACACTGAAGCCGGCCGAGGGATCAAGTGTCTGCATGTCTGCAGTAGCTTGTGAGAGGGAAAGGCGGAGCCGCGGAGTGATCTGTACTCTGCCCCGCCTCTCAGAAGAAGGCAGAAGCTAATTTTGGCGCTCTTCTCATCAGTCTCCAGGGAAATTCGGGAATCACACAGCAGGAAAGATCGTGGTGGATGCCAATGTCTGCGAGACCGTGTGGTGACTTATGCAGCCTGCAGGTAAGGACTTGTAGATGTTTTTTGACTTCCTTCCCTTCCCTGATCAGCATAGATAGTCAATTCAAACAAAGAGTCTAGTGAAAGAAAAGGGTCATTTAAATAGTTCCTTTTTTTCTTCTTCCAGTACTTACTGTCAGTAGTGGGGGATCTGGTCTGGGGGATACAGGCTGCCAGCTGAGGAGGATAAAGTTAACTAAACTAGCCCTGAAGCACTGCACTCCCCTATCTGGCCACTGGGATCCAATGTCTGCACTGCAGCAGCTTGTGAGAGGGGAAGGCAGGGCCGAGGAGCGATCTGTACTCCGCCCGCCTCGCAGAAGAAGAAGCTATGTGAGTCATCACACAGCAGAAAAGATCATGGATGGTGTGAGTAGTGGGGATGGCCTGGGAATATAGCCAGGCAGGCAGGCTGTATCCTCCTCCTCCTCCTTACTAGCTAGCCTCATGTTAACTGTCTGTTGCACTGTGCTGTCCCTTTCCTGTTGCACTGGGCTGGGCTGTCTTTTTCCTGTTGCACTGGGCTGGGCTGTCTCTTTCCTACACCGGGCTGGGCTGTCTCTTTCCTGGACTGTGCTGTGTCAGACAGCCCAGCACAGTGCAACAGGAAAGAGACAACCCAGCCCAGTGCAACAGAAAAGATACAGTCCAGCCCAGTGCAACAGGAAAGAGACAGCCCAGCCCGGTGAGGGAAAGAGACAGCCCTCCGCAGTCCAGGAAAGAGACAGCCCTCTGCAGTCCAGGAAAGAGACAGCCCTCCGCAGTCCAGGAAAGATATGGGGCTGTCTGTTTCCTGCGCTGGGCTGTCTGTTTCCTACGCTGGGCTGTCTGTTTCCTACACCGGGCTGGGCTGTCTGTTTCCTACACCGGGCTGGGCTGTCTGTTTCCTACACCGGGCTGGGCTGTCTGTTTCCTAAACTGGGCTGGGCTGTCTGTTTCCTAAACCGGGCTGGGCTGTCTGTTTCCTACACCGGGCTGGGCTGTCTGTTTCCTACACCGGGCTGGGCTGTCTGTTTCCTACACCGGGCTGGGCTGTCTGTTTCCTACACCGGGCTGGGCTGTCTCTTTCCTGTTGCTCTTCGGACTGTGCTGTCTCAGACAGCCAAGCACAGTGCAACAGGAAAGAGACAGCCCAGCCTGGTGTAGGAAAGAGGCAGCTCAGCCTGGTGTAGGAAAGAGACAGCCCAGCCCGGTGTAGGAAAGAGACAGCCCAGCCCGGTGTAGGAAACAGACAACCCCGTCTCTTTCCTGGACTGCGGAGGGCTGTCTCTTTCCTGGACTGTGGAGGGCTGTCTCTTTCCTGGACTGCGGAGGGCTGTCTCTTTCCTGGACTCCGGAGGGCTGTCTCTTTCCTGGATTGGACTGTGGCAGTGTTTCACCTTCTAGAGGTGAAGGGTTTGGGGCTGGTCAGAAGTTATGTCATGCTGTAGGGCTGTGTTTGAAAGTCAGCTCTGCAATTATTATTTATGTGGTCTCTTCCAGGATCTCTATAGTTGGAGGCCCCCTACAGTCTGTCCGCCAGCAACCTTATGTGTGTCCGGCTCAGCGTGTGAACCCTGCAACAGGTATGTAAAGCTGTTTTTTTTTTTTTTTTTAAGGTGCAGTATTTGGGCCTGGTCTGAGTTCAGAAAGTGAAGAGTGAGTTATTAAAGCGGAGTTCCGGGCACAGATGTCATTTTTTAAAAAACATACCCCCGGGACAGTCAGGGCTAGTACATTCCACAATGGCTAGCCTCTGATCTGTCCCGGTTCGCACTTACCTTTTAGAAGAAATACTTACTTATAAAATTTCTTCCACAGCGTTTCCATCTCTCTTGTGGGCAGCTGAAGCCGGCGCGGTCCTCTTCTGCGTCTTCTTCCGCGTCTTTTTCTCCCAGAATGCGCCGCACCGACCCCTCTCGTCACTTCCGGTGCGGCGCCGCATTCCTAAACAGCTTCTGGGCATGCCCAGAAGCTGTTCAGCAGGGGAATGCGGCGTCGCCCGGAAATGACGTGCGGGGCCGGTGCCTTCGCATTGATTCCTGGGAGCGATGACGTTCAGCTCCCAGGAATCATTGCGAGACAGGAAGTGACAGCGGAGCCGCGGCGCTGAGGGAGGAAGTACCCTGAGGTGAGTATTTATGATCTTCAATTACAAGGTGAGTTTTAAAAAAAAAAACCCTAACTATCCAATTCCTTTTCAGGTTGTGCAGAACTAGCGGACGGGCACAAAAAAAAAAACATTGATTTTGTGCCCGGAACTCCGCTTTAATATTTTTTTGCGGTTTCTTTCAGGATCTTTATAATTTTGAGGCCCCCCCCCCTACAGTCTGTCCGCCTGCAGCCCCCACGCCACCATTCTTTGAGTGAACCCATCAACAGGTATGTAAAACCTCCTGGTTGTGTTTTTTTTTTTGGAATAACGCATATGCAATGGAAGAGTAGTTTATGTTAAAAAAAATAGTCTGTTTAGGGTTGTCTGTCACTTGTGGTACAGACAGTAATTAGGCTAAATTTGTTGGTAGAAGAACTATGGCATATGTGTAGCATAAATTTCTGTTTAATGAAATTCATAACCCTTTCAGCCACTCCCATTGTTAGGCAAATTTTGGGGGTATATTTATTGATCAGGATTCTTCCTTACTACATTTACTAAAGTAAAGTAACTGATTACTGGGGAGATTGTCTTGAGGGGTATGTCACTAATATGGAGTCTTACTTTATCCTGTTGTTGCCATGCCGCTTCTGTGTGTGTGTGTCTGTGTGTGTTTTTTACATGTGATGGTACTAGTGTTTGTAGGTGCATGTGGAAATGCAGGTTGTGAAAATGTATATGCAGGGTCTAAAAGCTAAGTTTAAAGCGGAGTTCCGGGCACAAAATCGACCTAATCGATTTTGTGCCCATCCGCTGGATCTTCTTCACCTGAAAAGGAATTGGATAGTTAGGTATATTTTTTTTTACTCACCTTGTAATTGTAGATAGAAAATACTCACCTATTCTGCACTTCCTCCCTCTGTGCCGCGGCTCCGCCGTCACTTCCTGTCTTGCGATGATTCCTGGGAGCTGAACGTCATCGCTCCCAGGAATCAATGCAACGGCACCGGCCCCGCTCGTCACTTCTGGGGCGACGCCGCATTCCCTGCTAAACAGCTTCTGGGCATGCCCAGAAGCTGTGGAGGAATGCGGCGCCGCACTGGAAGTGACGAGAAGGGCCGGTGCAGGCGCATTCTGGGAGAAGAAGACACCAAAGAGGACGCAGAAGAGGATCGCGCCTGCTTCAGCAGCCCACAACAGAGATGGCAACCCTGGAGAAGAAATTTTATAAGTTAGTATTTCTTCTTGCAGGTAAGTGTGAACTGGGACAGATCAGAGGCTAGCCATTGTGGAATGTACTAGCCCTGACTGTCCCAGGGGTATGTTTAGTGAAAAAATGTTTTCGTGCCCGGAACTCCGCTTTAACATTGTTAGAGTATCGCAATCTTTTTAGTTTTGATGTGTATGCAATTATACAGGTTAAGCGATCAAGTTTATTCTAAATAATGTGAAATCCTTATTAAAAAAAACTTTGTACATGTTGTGCGTTTTTTTTTTTTTTTTTTATTATTGCTAAAACATAACCTTTTCTAGTTTATACTTAGACCTTGTTCCTTTTAGCTATCTGTGTTTTTCCCAATGATGACAAAAGTAAGAAGCATTCTTCCCACTGACTGTCACACCAAATTGTCATGACTTTTAGATTTTTCATTTTTAGCATGGGTTCCCCGAGACCAGAAATGTATTTTAAGGGTTCCTCTGTGCTGAAATGGTTTAGAATGGCTGACTTATACCGTGCTTTGCAATATACAAAGCCATTACCCATAGTGAGTTAGTTTTGCAATCCTCTATATTTTCAGAGATCATCATCCATCCATCCATCTACTCTACTCCTTTATCAAGAAGTAAAACCCTTATCATTTTTACCATGAAAAAGATAACTAGCTTTTTTGCCCATGGCAATAAAAAATTACGAATAAGTGAAGTGGGACAGGGAATGCGGAACAGTCAAGCTATTTTACAGTCTGCATCTCGTTCATGTGTTTCTTCACCAATTGAATTGGACTCTGTGTCTTCTGATGAAATTTGCCCTTCTACTTCAGACAACAGTCAAGCTATTTTACAGTCTGCATCTCATTCTTGTGTTTCTTCACCAATTGAATTGGACTCTGTGTCTTCTGATGAACTTCAGCCTTCTACTTCAGACACACTTGATGGTCCTTCTTGCACTGATCCAGGTTGTCTTGAAAGTCCTGAAACAGCCTGGACAAGTTGCTGGACTTTGGAACAAAAAAACTCTTTTTGTGAGAAGTACGATTGGCTTGACTTCCATGATCAGAAGCTTGGGTGCAAGGTGTGCAGAAAAGTTGGTATTCTTGGCGTAGAAAAAAAAATGGCATGAAGATATCTAGGGAATGGGCAAATAATGAGGTAACCAGTTATGGCACCAAACAATCACAGCAGCTCACTTCTTAAAGAAAAAAAATGTATGAGCACAAAGAAAGTTCTGCACACAAGGCCGCCTTAAAAATTCTTTTGGAACGAAAAAATGAACATCTGGAAACTATTTGTTTAAAAAACTTAGCCCAAGAGAAAGAAATAACTAAGAAGATATTTCGCACTGCATACACAATAGCCAAAGAAAACCAGTCGTTCAATAGTTTTTGCTCTGAAATAGATCTGCAGGAGTTAAATGGCATTAATATGGGCAGAATTCTTCACTCAACAAATGCCTGCATTAATATTGTGAATCATATGGCACAAGAAATGCGAAAAAACCTGGTCAATGAAATCATAAGATCAAAAAGTAAAATCGCCCTTATCATTGATGAGTCAACCACCTTAAGTCAAAAATCTACACTGATTGTATATATTAGATTTCTTCTTGCACATAATGGATTCCCAAGCAAATATCTTTCTTGATTTGGTTCAGCTTGAAAGCGTGAATGCGCAAGGAATTTGCACATCTCTGCTTAACTGCTTGCATTCTTATGGGATGTTGGACGACTACTTAAGACAACATTTAATCAGTGTTACATGTGATGGTGCAGCCGTGATGTTAGGAAATAAGAGTGGTGTTGGGAAATTGTTGAAGGAAAAATTTCCTTCAATTATTCTGTGGCATTGTGCTAATCACAGATTAGAATTGTCAGTTGGAGACACAGTTAAACATACATCAGGAATTAATAGATTTAAGGCCTTTATGGATAAATTGTATGTACTATATCATGCATCTCCCAAAAACTGCAGAGAACTGCAAGCTTGTGCTAGCTCTCTAGAGGCGCAGCTTTTGAAAATAGGACGAGTTCTTAGTACAAGATGGGTGGCATCAACTTTTAGATCTGTGTCAGCAGTGTGGGAAAGCTACAGAGTTTTGGTCCATCATTTTGAAGAGGCAAGGCAAGATATCACACGGGATAAGACTGAAAAGTGTATGTATGAAGGCCTATTGAAAAAAATTACCAGCACAAACTTCATATTGGATTTGGGACTCATGTGTGATGCTCTACAAGAGTTGTCTGAATTAAGCTTGGTGTTGCAAGAGTGAAGAATAAATCTCTACAGGGCAAATAAACAAATACAAACGGTTGTACAACTCTTTGAAAGCAGAGGAACAGAGCCAGGTTCTTATTATAAAGAAGCAGCTGTTGCCTCTGAAAAGCTCTGTTTCCGGGGAATCTCCCTTTACAGAAAAGAAGCAAAGAATGACCCTCCTATAGATCCTGATGCTTTTTATGAAAAATTAAAATCTTCAATAGAGAGTAGACTACTCACTGAAAATGATTCTGCTCTTGCCAACTGTACCAGGGTTCTTGACTCCAAACATTAGCCTGACAATGTTGAGCAAAAGCTTACTTTTGGAGAAGAAGAAATTAGAAATTTGTCCATTAGATTCCAGTTGAATGAAAGAAAAATGATTCATGCTTTCAGAGAATATTTGCTTGACAAAATTTTGCCTGATGACCTGTACCCTCTTATAAATGCCATCGAAAGTGTCCCAATTTCATCCAGCGAGTGTGAAAGAGGATTCTCTCAAATGAATTTAATAGTTACTCCCAACAGAGCTTCTCTTCTGATAAAAACCATTTCAGGACTACTGTTTATCAGAGTTAATGGTCCTCCTCTACGTTGTTTTGACCCCTCTAAATATGTTGACTCATGGCTACTTCGTGGTCGTCATGCTGCTACTGATGTAAGAAGCAAGGAGAGACGCAGAGAAGATGCATACGACAAGAATGCTGAAATCATCTGGAAGTGCCTCTGACCTTACTTTGGTAAGTGCTGGATTTTGTTCTAGTTTTTTGCACATTTCACTGCATTGCTTTTTATTTAAATTTTGTACAAATAACTTGTATAGCCCCCAAATTATACTTGGTTCCCTGTTCTCTAAAGGGGGCGGTCATGGGGGCGGTCCTAGGGGCGGTCCTAGGGGTGGTCCTAGGGGCGGTCCTAGGGGTGGTAGGGGCGTGACCTAGAAGGGGGGGTGAGTTCCCGCACCTTTTCTCTGAGAAAAAAAGCCCTGAACTACACCATTACCACATTAAGTATCCTAACCCAACTATTGAGGTGCACTCTGAGATCTGGGACTAGTTGCACAAAGAGTACCGTAAAACAAAGGGGTTATCATGGTTTTACCACCGTTTGCACCTCCAGCGTGGGTGGGTTAAGTCGGCTGGCATGGTGGCCTGGGAGAGCTACCTCTCAGTGACGTTTTCGAAGTGGGAATGGCGGCTGGCCATTCGCTCCTTTTACACATTTACGCATTGCACTAATCACTGGGAGGTGGCTCTCAAAATCCTCCACCGTAGTTACCTGACACCAGCGAAGATGGCAAAGATGTTTAAAGATGCACCCATCTCATGCTGGAGGGGCTGCGGGGGGAAGGGCACCCTATTCCATCTATTGTGGCAGTGTAGGATGCTGAGAGGGTATTGGGCAGCGGTGTTTGCACTACTTATTTCCGTAACGGGAGTATCGTTGTCCATGTCCCCAGCCCTGGCTCTATTGAACTTGGGTATTGATAAGGTTCCACGACCATTTCGTTGTGTAGCCTCACACATACTCACAGCTGCTAGGATGTCTGTCACTGCGGCATGGCGGTCTGCTGCTGCACCCACGGTGGTGGACGTTATATATAGGGTGAAAACCCACTACTCCTACGAACAGTTCTTTGCCAACTCCAACAATAGAAGCCTGCTGTTTGATCGCGAATGGAATCCTTGGTTACTAAAGTACCCGAACTGAGGGGGTTTTCCTCTCGTTCGGGCTTGATCTTTACTTGATTACATTGTTAATGATGACATATGCTTATATCTGAGGCTGTTGTTTAGACCGTCCGGTTGATGGTCCCCACGCCCAGTTGCGTGGTTAATGTAAACGTAATGAGCTGAGGTGTACTGGGGTTAAGGCCCCTTGTAGATGCTCCCTTGCTAACCTCAGGAAGGATTAGGGGTACTCTGGGGGCTGGCTCCTGGCTCCTGTGGAGGGGGGGAGGGGGGCGCAGGACCACAGTATTGATCCCCTTGGGGGTGGTCCGGCAGCCAGACCCTTCGGCTCACCGCGGGGGTTCTAGACCGGGGTCCGGCCTCCGGAGGGCCCTGCTGTTGGGAACTGGGGGCTCTCAGCCCTTTTCCACACGGTCTTTGCATGGTACACTCTTGTGATGTTATTGCTTCTGTTCCTTGCTATATAGCCATTACGTGTAACTGTAACTGTACTGTATTATGTTTGATGTTTTGAAAAATTCAATAAAAACTATTGAAAAGAAAGTGTAATAGTATAGTACTAGTGTCCACTCCACTCCAATCCATTCCACTGTCTAGCTTTTGTTTAGCTTTTTTTCTGGCAGTTTTGCACTGACTGCGGTGCACTGCGGTCGGTGCAGGGCTGCTAGAGAGGGGGCTGGACAGTGGATTGGAGTCGGTGGGCTGCTGCTGCAGTGGTGCGCCACTCACTGCTGCGGTTATTTTGAATCACTGCTGCAGTGCAGTCACTGCAGTAATGCAGTGGTGGTTTGGAATTATTGCAGTGGGTGAGTACTGCTGCAGCAGTGGTCCACTGACTCCCCGCTGTCTAGCTTTTTTTCTGGTGGTTTTGCACTGACTGCAGTTAGTGATTTGGAATCATTGCAGTGGGTGCACTGCTGCGGCCTTGGTCTGCTGGCTCCGGTCCGCTGTCTAGCTGTTTGTCTAGCTTTTTTTTCTGGCAGTTTGGCACTGACTGCACTGCAGTAGTGATTTAAAATTATTGCAGTGAGTGAGTGCACTACTGCAGCAGTTTATGTATTATTCACAATCAAATGATGTGAAACTGATGCCCCTGCAAGTGTGGTTTTCCTATCAGTTTTCATGCAGTTAAGGTGTGAAGAACAAGCCCTTAAGGTTAAAAATGTTAATAAACAAACATTAACATGTTCAGTAACAGATTTGTGTCGAAAATTGTGTTTATTTTGCAAAACTTTAAATGTTGGAAATATCGGCCCATATCGGCCGATACTGATATGCAATGGCCAAAATATTGGTATCGGCAATGAAAAACCGATATCGGTCTATCCCTTAATATACACACACACATCTATTTACAGTTGCTAATGGAGATTGCAACTAAACTCCTCATAAGGCAACACTATACAGAATTTATAAAAAACAAGGGATGACATTACTGCAGAGACAGGTATCTGTAATTTAGTAGATACCTAAAGTAAGGTGTTTTTGTTCCCACAGTATTAAATGTGAGGTTTATTATAATTTGCTTTACATTTTGTACATCTTTCTCTCTTTTTCTGTACCATGGTTTTCCTGAATAACCACTTTAAAGCACCACTAGAGGTCACCATTGTCCCTCCTGGGTGAATGCACGAGTGTCAATATTTGGGGCCTATTCACCCCTGCCCCTTTACAGATGGAATTGGGTAGAAGTGCCCACCCACACCATTATCTGCATCCTCAGCCACCACCCTTGCTCTTTTGCAGCCCTTATGGGTTGAGGATATCTGCCAAAGCCAGAGCTGTGTCACATGTCACTTTGCTTCAGTGTAGAGCAGGGATATTTAAGGGAAAATGTGGGACCCCCTTAGGCAGGGAAGGACTGTGTTTTTACTCAACCTAGGCTAGATATTGAACTACCTTGGATTTTTTTAGAGTGAGGTAAATATTCCCTGATTTTAGCCTATATACTTGCTGATAGCTTAACAAGGAACACTAATGATTTCTAATATTTTTTCTATTTAAATTGTGTGTATGTGTTTTTTTTTGGGAGGGTGGGCGCTCAGATTTTTTTGTCCTATATTGATATTTACCTTGTTATAGCTTGTTGCTTACATATGGTCTGCCTAAGACTATCAAGTTCACAGGGTGACAACATGGCAAATGGTTCACTACAGGATGGATTTAGATTTGTGTGCCCTACATTGATATATAAAGCATGTATTTTACTGGCCAATAACCTTCTTGTCAGTATTAGGTTCAGTTACAACCTGTTATACTCTAATGTGTGACACCCTCCCCTGAAAGATGTCACTGAACTACCAGGCTTTGTTTTAACCTATATATGCAAATGATATGAGATTTATTATTGTACTTTTATGGCAGAAGTAATTTGATTTTTAGTGGTTCTATCTGGTCTAGTTGCACCATCAACTCAATGTTGATGAATCTCAAAGAATCCCTCAATGTGACCTTTATATAAAGAAGTATAATTGACATTTCTGTTGTCGTCTGACTTCTACTTTTGCTTAGATATTCTGATATATGGATCCTCATCTGGTTACATCATGTATTTATTTATAATATACATTATCTAAATCTTTTCCCCAGTTACTACAATAAGTCTAGGATCCTTGATGATTTGCTCTTTCTTTGCTTGCCCCTATATTCATCATTGGGCATTTTTATGGTATTACCAATGTTGTATTTGACTGACAGACATGTATGTTATGTATGTACTGTAAAAAAAAAAAATTATTAACAATACTGTCAATTTGTTTTACTGCTTATGTACATCTAATATTTTTCCAAGTATGCCATATATTACCCCCATTACACTATTGATGAACCAAAAATTGTTGTGTCTGGGAAACGGTTGAAGCCACCATTATTCCAAAAGATCAGCATTATGATGTGGGAGTCATTTTTATGTAATACATCTGGATAATCCAATTAAAAGAACTATTGCTGACTGGTTATGTGTGGGGTACTGTATATGGAGGTCTAACACCATGGGGTTGGTTTGCTAGGACTGGAGAGTGCAGAGTCTGGTGCGGCTCTGCGTGTAAGCCAGTCGGCTTCCACATTTATTTGTTTTGAATTATTTGAACAAGCTGAAGTTAGAAGCTGGTTGGCTGCCGTGCGCAGCTGCGCCAGATTTTGCGCTCTCACGTTTTTTGTAGATCAACCCCCCATGTATTTACATTTATTACATTTGCTTTATAATGCTATATCCTGTTATTTTATATAAATCAAGACCAGTGCTCAAATATTCTGTCCCAATGTTTAATATAGTCCACATGGTTTGCTCTTACCAGATGAAATGACCCTTCACACATATGGGTAAGAATAAAGCTTGATAAGAACAAAAAAAAAAAAGACACAGATGCAAAGGCATCAAAAGACAGTCAATATAGAAAATATGTGATACATAAAATTATGAACCATATCCTAGAGTAGTGGGGTCACCCAGGTCCAACATGTTTCGCCGACTCTGCAGAGTCGCAGACCCGCAGACTAAAAAAGGCTTTTTAGACACTTGGAGACCAAAATAGAGTCATTTTGACCAAAAACATTTTTTCAGGCCATTGGAGCCCAAATGTCTAAAATCTTGTCTAAAACCGGCTTTTTAAGGCTATAAAAGACAAAAATACAGTCAATTTGAATAATTTTTTTCAGACCTTTGGTGACCAAATGCAGTTATTTTGACAAAAAAAAAAGGCTTTTTAGACACTTGGAGACCAGAATAGAGTCATTTTGACCATAAAATTTTTTTCAGGCCATTGGAGCCAAATGTCTAAAATCTTGTCTAAAACCAGCTTTTTAAGGCTCTAAAAGACAAAAATATAGTCATTTGGACTAAAAAAAATTTTCAGACCTTTGGTGACCAAATGCAGTTATTTTGACTACAAAAGGCTTTTTAGACACTTGAAGATCAAAATAGAGTCATTTTGACCAAAAAGTTTTTTTCAGGCCATTGGAGCCCAAATGGCCGGTTTTAGACAAATCTTGTTTAAAACCGGCTTTTTAAGGCTCTAAAAGACAAAAATATAGTCATTTTGACTAAAAAATTTTATCAGACCTTTGGTGACTAAATGCAGTTATTTTGACTAAAAAGGGCTTTTAGACACTTGGAGACCAAAATAGAGTCATTTTGACAAAAAACATTTTTTTTCTGGCCATTGGTTAACATTTTTTCAGGCCATTGGTTACCACATGCAGTTATCTTTTTTAAAAGCGGCGTTTTAAAACTCTAAAAGACAAAAATACAGTCATTTTGACTAAAAAGATTTTTCAGACCTTTGGTGACCAAATGCAGTTATTTTCACTACAAAAGGCTTTTTAGACACTTGAAGATCAAAATAGAGTCATTTTGACCAAAAAGTTTTTTTCAGGCCATTGGAGCCCAAATGGCCGGTTTTAGACAAATCTTGTTTAAAACCGGCTTTTTAAGGCTCTAAAAGACAAAAATACAGTAATTTTGACTAAATTTTTTATCAGACCTTTGGTGACCAAATGCAGTTGTTTTGACTAAAAACGGCTTTTTAGCCACTTTACGACCGCTTACGTTGATACTACTGCGGCAGTGTGGCACGATCCTGTCCAGCGACGTAGACCTACGTCGGGCGCGATCTCGGCTCCCAGAGCGCGCTCCTGCGCGCCGCGGGTCTCGATTCTGATCGGATCTTTGAGCTTCCCAAAACGCACAGTCCTCCTCGTTAAAGAATTTCTTATGAAAATTGAGATATGTGCCTGATTACTATATGTACAGACAAAAGAAATGATATGCTCCAGACGAAGCTTTTCTCCTAAGAAAGCGAAACATGTTGAGCAAAGGTCATATATTATATGGTGAAAGTTAATTTATACTCTCAGTTGACCCCGCTGACCGGCACCTTATTGTTCGGGTGTCCGCCGGTGGTCTCCTTCTGACATCGAGTAAACGGTTTTGAGAATTATATGACTACTAATGGTCTTGTACTTTGAATTGTATGTAAATTACTGCCTCAAATTTTATGTACTGAGATACTTTACAGTACAGACCATTTATTGGTCTCACTGTGTCCTCAATACACAATTATTTGCCTGTATTTTTCTATGATTTTAAACTATTTTTGTTGAATAAAATAATAATTTTTTTAAAAAAAAAAACTCTTGTGTCCGAAATCCTTGTTTCCCAATCCTTCCAATCAAATTAGTTAATTGAGGATAGGGGCACACCCTAATTGGATACCTCATGGCCCAGATGGCTGCTGTCTGTGGACACATGACCTATAAAATAATTCTGATCGGATTCGGTAGGGAACCGATCAGTCACCAGATACTGACCAATGATTTTTGGTCAGTGTCTGGCGATTGGTCCCAGCCAATGGAAATCTGTCCCCTGTCTGTGTAATGTAAACACAGGCAGGGGAAGTGATGTCACTGTCCCTCCTGGAGTCCTTTCGATTCCAGGAGAAGACAGAGAGACATCAAAAACATGAGTTCCACCAAAAAACACACTGACACACCTCACATAGGCACATTTAACCCCTTGATCACCTCTGATCACCCCCTGATCACCCCAAACCCCTCACAGTGAACATTATATACAGTGGTATACAGATATTTTACTGATCACTGTATAAGTGTCACTTGTGAGCCTAGTTTGCGCCTGTGTTAGGCCCAAATAGGGTTAGGGCACCTGCCACCTATCCCCTAATAAAGTTTTAACCCCTTGATCAGCCCCAATTAACCCCTTCACTCCCTATTACTCTGTGCACTAAATACAGTATATAGGTAAATACTGATCACTGTATTTAGTGTCACTAGTGACCCTAATTTGCGCTTGCGCTAAGCCCAGATAGGGTTAGGGCACCCGCCACCTATCCCCTAATAAACTTTTAACCCCTTGATCTCCCCCAGTTAACCCCTTCACTCCCTATAACACAGTGCACTAATATATACAGTAAATCAGATAACTAATGATCACTGTATTTAGTGTCACTTGTGACCCTAATTTGCGATTGCGCTAAGCCCAAATAGGTTTAGGCCACCCGCCATCTATCCCTTATAAAGGTTTAACCCCTTGATCTCTCCCAGTTAACTCCTTCACTTCCAATCACACAGTGCACTAATATATACAGTATATCAGATAACTACTAATCACTGTATTTAGTGTCACTTGTGACCCTAATTTGCGCTTGCGCTAGGCCCAAATAGGCCACCCGCCATCTATCCCCTATAAAGGTTTAACCCCTTGATCTTCCCCAGTTAACCCCTTCACTGCCCTGTCACAGTGTTCACTATATACAGTGATTACCGATCACTGTATTAGCGTCACTGGTGACACAACTTAGGCTAGCTAGTTAGCGTCAGGGTCCCACTACATCACCGTTACTTAGCGTCAGTTAGAGTTAAGTACACTAACACACATACACACACACACACCTCCATTACTAGTATAGTGTTTGAACAGATCAATAGCTGATCTGATCAGAACTATACTAGCGTCCTCATAATTTAGTGTTCCCAAAATGCAGTGTTTGCACAATCAGCGCTGATTCCTGCTAGCACCTGCGTTTAGCCCCCTTGCCCAGACCACCTTACCCAGGCAAGTGTAGTAATCAATAGATTACTGACACTTCCAAAAAACACAAATCACACAAAACCGCTGCGTTAGCAGAGTCAGGCCTGATCTCTGTTAGCACTAGCAGTTTTTTTTGTAGCGACCAAATAGTCCTCGACAACCAGGTGCTTTTATTACCTAGTAGTCGCACTACTGTACCGGTAAATTTAGTTACTAAAATGACAAAACGTAAACCAAAGGAGCAAGAGTTCAAAACACTAATACGTGTAAAATTGCTTACTCACCCAGCGCTAAAAAACACTATAAGAACAATTAATTGAAGTAAAAACCATAAAGGTAAAAGCTGCTGCTATACAAAGGAAAAATCTGAAATAAGGTGCAACAAATAAAGCTTACATAAACTAATTTGTGATACTAGCAGCGCTAAAAAATAAATATCATAAGTAATAAGTGCTAAAACATTATGGCTGGAAATGATAAAATCTCAAACAATCAAAGTCCATCAGTGGTCAAAACTCCTGCTGATGTAAAGGTAAGCATTCGGCCAAAGTACAGTCCCATGTACCCGTGCAGTAGTAACATGGAAAAGAGTGCGGCTAATAATAATGTCCGTGTGCCACCACCAGCAAGCCGTGATCACTCGTCAGATTGGAAACTTACCAAATCAAGGATAAGACAGGCATGTACATATCAACACTGGCTCCTCCACTCAGAGCAATAACAACCACCGCCTGGCTCTTTCATGCGAAACCTTGTCCTTAACGCTCATGTCACCATGTGGAAGTAAGCATAACAAGGGGATACATAGCGTAATTCCGTAAAGAATGTTTATTGAAGAAACAACCCCCGTTCCCCACACATATGTACTCACAAGCACATCAAGTAGTCAGGCATAAGCGAATGAATAAAAGCGTCCATCCACCTCTGTCACATTCAAACTGGCTGCTTTGGCGGCAAGCGGACCGGATCGGACAGTACGGCGTGGCGTCCTCTGTTGCTAGGCGACCGCGCACTCACGGCTGATGCGCTTCGTCATCAAAGACTTCCACTGAGGGCGTGAGTGCGTGGCGCGATCGCCCCGTCTAATAGTCTCCCGTGCGCATGTGCAGCCAGACTTCCCCACGCCTACTTCGGGAACAGTCCGCACTTCCGCCCTTACTGCACGGGGATCCTTTACTGGTGTCAGCAAAGTATGTATACCCATTGGCTATGCAGTTTACAATCACGGGTCGTCTCACAGACTCCACTTGCATGCCAACACCAGACGCTGAGATCGTTACTATATATAGCAGAATAATGTCAGAAGGTTCCAAATTAATAAAACCCAGATAATTGCGGCTCGAATTAAAGTGCTTAATATGCATTGGCCATATGCCTCACATATTAAAAAAGTGTACAACACCTTTAAAATCACATTCCATATAGTACCATTAAATCATATAACAATAAAATTGATAATACACCAATAAAATTGATACAGTGCCATAATGTCCATTTAGCCTTTAAAATCATAGTCTACTACAAATAAACTTGATACTAAGCATAGACATTAAAACCATGATAATTAAAATATCTATTAAAAGGGATAAAATACAAGAATTAGATTTATAAATATAGATGCTCCTAATGTTTAAAATAATGATGATATGAACACAACATTAAACAGCCAATAGTTAACACATGTACTCATATTAGAAAAAACCGAGAAGGGTAAAGGATAAAACAATAAAACAACACTCAATAATTGCTGATAAAACAGTTTATGTCCAGGTCAATATTCAACCCCTTTGGATGTAAAGAATCTGTCAGAAAAATCCAATATGTCTCCCGTTTGGAGAGTTCTCTCACTCTATTTGAACCTCTCCAAACAGGGTCTACCCTTTCAATCCCCCAAAATTTGAGGTGAGAGGGGTCCCTGTTATGATGTTGGCGGAAGTGAAGAGACACATTATTGGCTGAGGATGTAAAATCTTTGAGGAATTTCACCTCGTTTGCATCCTCAGCCAATAACCAGACCTTTGATATTAAAGATTTTATATCCTGTAATAGCACACATGTGGTATATGGCTTAGAATGCCCGTGCGGCCTGATCTATATTGGTAGGACCAAGCGGACATTGGCCATAAGAGTGTCAGAACACATTGCCAACATATGCAAAGGTTTTAAAGACCATAATGTGTCTCTTCACTTCCGCCAACATTGCATAATTGGCAGCCCACAGATTCCACAGCGCCAGTACTTCCCCCATTCACCGCCCAACCCGGAATCCAAGTGGAAACAGCTGGTTTTAATCCCATAAACTTTTTTGAGCTGTTTTTCACTGAAGATCTTTTCAGATCTATAATGGACCAATCAAATTTGTACGCTCAACAATTCATCGCCGCCAACCCAAATTCACCCCTTGTCAGACCATTCGCCTGGAATCCTATTACGATTCCCGAGTTTAAAATCTTTCTGGGCCTTTCCTTCAACACGGGCATTACAAAAAAGAATGAATTGCGGTGATATTGGTCCACTGACCCAATTCATCAAATGTACGTGTTCTCTGCTGCTATGTCCAGGGCTCGATATGAACAAATATTTCGGTTCATGCATTTCAACGACAATGAACTCTGTCGTCCTCGGGGAGACCCTGCATATGATCGGCTCCACAAAATTCGGCCCCTCGTAGACCACTTCAATCAGCGGTTTGCAGCCTTGTTTACCCCCCAACAAGATGTCTGCGTTGACGAGGCCCTGATTAAGTTTACTGGTCGCCTTGCTATCAAACAGTACCTCCCCAGCAAGCGTGCCAGATGCGGGGTCAAGTTGTATAAGCTTTGTGACAGGGCCACAGGCTATACAGTTAATTTCCGTGTCTACGAGGGAAAAGATAGCACTGTGGAGCCCCCCGACGGCCCAGGCTACATAGGGAGCAGCGGCAAGATAGTTTGGGACTTGGTGTCACCCTTATTTGGAAAGGGGTACCACTTGTACGTGGACAACTTCTATACAAGCGTGCCACTTTTTAGACACCTCTTTCAATTTCAAATTGGCGCTTGTGGCACCGTGCGATCTAATCGCCGGGGCTTCCCCAACGGCTAGTAAATGCCCCACTGAGCTCGGGGGAGAGAGCCTGCTTGAGGTGCGAGGAATTGCTTGCAGTGAAGTGGAGGGACAAAAGGAATGTTTTAGTTCGGTCCTCCATTTACCCAGACACAGCAGTCCAAATTACTACGGTCTCCGGTGTTGTTGTTGAGAAGCCCCTCTGTGTCCATGACTATAACCGTAAAATGGGAGGGGTGGACTTCAACGACCAGATGATGGGACCGTACTTAATTGCCCGTAAGGCCAGACGCTGGAACAAAAAAGTGTCTGTATACCTATTTCAATTGGCTATTTACAACGCTTTTGTCTTATACAAAGCGTCTGCCAGAACATTATCCTTCTTTCAATTCCAAGAAGAGATAATCAGAGCCCTCCTGTATCCAGCTGGTGCTCCTGTCCCAATTCCCCAACCAGATGCAGTGAGCCGGCTGCATGAGAGGCATTTTCCCAATAGCTCCCGAGTACCCCTACCCAACAATACCCCCAAAAAAGATGCTGTGTCTGCAGCAAGCGCGGATTGAGGAGTGACACTCGGAATTATTGTCCCGACTGTCCTGACCGACCTGGTCTTTGCCACGGTGACTGTTTCCGTCGCTACCACACACTAGTGGATTATTAGAGTAGGGTACAGCACGGCACAGTTTAGGGCACATTTACACAGGGTCTCAAAAGATGTTCGATGGCTATCGTCATTTTGAGAGACCCCAACCTGGAACCTGGAACTCTAACGTTTGAAGAAAAAAAAAAATACATAAAAGCCAAAAATAGTTGTCGTCTCAGTAATTTTTTATGTTC
This sequence comes from Pelophylax lessonae, assembly GCF_965119305.1. Classification (NCBI taxonomy): domain Eukaryota; kingdom Metazoa; phylum Chordata; class Amphibia; order Anura; family Ranidae; genus Pelophylax; species Pelophylax lessonae. The sequence goes on along the minus strand of NC_138773.1, from coordinate 142,333,418 downwards.
TTCTACTTCTTTTGTGACCTGTTTCTCTTGCAGGTACTCGTCGGATGCCATGGCATTGATTTTATATATTCTGACACAAACAGTGTTTGCGCTCAGCATATATGGAAACCTTTGCTGGCAGCAGCTGTGGTGATTTTCTGATTTCAGCACTGCAGTTAAAATCCTATTTTGGTATACGTGGATAGTGTTGTGTATACCCATCATTAAATTCAGTGGGTGGTTGTTTGGGCGGTTAATGATGAGTAATACTACGCATTATTCCTGTGCTGATTTCTGATAGGTTCTCTTTTTTTCCTTCAGCCCACAGGCTGCATGAAAAAAAAAAAACCTATATGCGAAACAAGGACCAGCAATGTACTGGTACGTTGCTGGACTTTGAGTGGTTATACCAGGATGATGCCTGCAGATTTAGGCATCATCTTGGTATCGTTTTTTACAGCCAGCGATCGGCTTACATGTATAAGCAATCCTAGCGGATAATTGGCTGCTAGACTGCTTTTACATGCAGTGGGAGGGGACTCTCCCCCTCCTGCCGCCTTCCGCCGCCTTCCACGGTTTTTCTCGGGCTCTCCTGTCCCACCGGTTAACCCGAGAGTGCAGCTGGTGGTTCAATTATCTAACCATAGAGCTGATTGGAGATGAGAATGGCTCCAATCATCTCTATGGCCTAAGATACCGGAAGCTACGAGCAATTCATGACTTCTGTTTCGCCAGAAATAAACAGCACCATTGGGAAATTGGGAAAGTATTTTATCACACCAATTTTGGTGTGGTCGGATGCGTTAAGGTCAGAGGAAAGATCTAGAGTCTAAAAGACCCCAATTTTTTTTAAAAAGAGTACCTGTCACTACAGATTGCTATCATAGGGGAAATTTAAATTCACTGCGATAACAATAAAAATGATTAAAGAAAAAAAAATGAAAGAAAAGGTGTCAAAATAACATAAAAAAGCAAATAAAAAAAAAATCAACCCCCCCTGTCCCCCCGTGCTTGCGCGCAAATGCGCACACAAGCGTTGGTCTAGTGTCATATGTAAACCGCAATTGCACCATGCATGTGAGGTATTGCCGCGAACGCCAGGTCGAGGGCAGTAATTCTTGCAGTAGACCTCCTCTGTAAGTCCAAAGTGGTAACCTTACAGACTTTTAAAGGCTTTTAAAACCGTACGTAGTTTGTTGCCGTGACACGGGCGTGCACAATTTTTAAAGCATGTCATGTTAGGTGTCTATGAACTCGGCATAAGATCATCTTTTAAATTTTACCAAACAATTTGGAATTATATAGTGTATTTCTGCATTAAATATAAAAAAAGTGTTTTTTTACGCAAAAATTGCGTTTGGAAAATGTGTGCGCAAATACCGTGTGACAAAAAAAATTGCAACATCCACCATTTTGTTCTGTAGTGCCTCTGCTTTAAAAAAATATATAATGTTTGGGGGTTCAAAGTAATTTTCTTGTGAAAAAAAAATATTTTTTCATGTAAACAAAAACTCACAGAAAAGGCTTGGTTTTCAAGTGGTTAGAAGAGTGGGTGATGTGTTCCTAAAATTGAGCATAAAATGCCAGGACTGTTCAAACACCCCCCAAATGACCCCTTTTTGGAAAGTAGACACCCAAAGCTATTTGCTGAGAGGCATATTGAGTCCATGGAGTATTTTACGTTTTGCCCTAAGTTTCAGGAAAAGGACAATTTGTTATTTTTTGTTTTTTTTTTTACACAAAGTTGTCACTAAATAATATATTGCTCACGCATGCCATGGGTATATGTAAAATGACACCCCAAAATACATTCTGCTGCTTCTCCTGAGTACAGGGATACCCCATGTGTGAGACTTTTTTGCAGTCTAGCCGCGTACAGGACCCGGAAAACCACTCCCCACCTTCAGGCTTTCTAAGGGCGTAAATTGTTGATCTCACTCTTTACTACCTATCACACTTTTGAAGACCATGAAATGAAAGATGGAACAAACCCCCCCAAATTCCCTGTATACTAGCATTAAGCAAAAGGATGGACTGAAAGGGGTGAAAAGAGCACTACATCTAGATTCAGATCTTAAACAAACACAGATAAAATATATTTTAGAGGGTTTACAACTGGCCATGTCCCACAATTATTTTTGGCACTCAAAGGATTTCTATGTCCAAACCAAGGGAGTGGCGATGGGAGCGAGATACGCACCAAGCGTAGCAAACGTATTTATGAACCTACTGGAGGAGGAACTCATTTATTCCACCCATAGACCGTACCTGAGCTTCTACCGCAGATATATAGATGATATCTTTATGATATGGAAAGGACCTCAAGATACATTAGAAACCTTTATCAACGAGTTAAATAACAATCAATATGGCATCAAATTCACGGGACACCAGGATCCAACACAAGTAGATTTTTTAGACTTACAAATTTTTAAAGATAATGGGAAATTGAGCACACGCACTTTTTTCAAACCAACAGATAAAAACGGGTATATCCCTACATCAAGTTGCCACCATCCTAAGTGGAAACAAAACATACCCAAAGGACAATACATGCGACTGAGAAGAAATTGTGGCAAAGTCGAGGAGTACGACATACAAGCAAATATACTCACCGAGAAGTTCATCGAAAAAGGGTATAATAAGAAAATACTGGAGACCACAAAGGAGAAAGTTAGAAATATGAAGAGAGACGAATTACTAAAAGAAAAGCCTAGAGATAACAATAACACATTTGAAATGGCCTTTATTACCGGTTTTAACCAACAACACAGACAAATGGAGAAAATCGTCAAAAAATACTGGCCGATTTTGAAATCAGACAGGACTTTAGCAAAAATCTTACCTAGACAACTGAAGTTCATATATCGAAAAGCACCAGCACTTAGGAATAGGTTAGTCCACAACAGGGGAGGGCTGGCAGCCTTAGGCCTGGGGGGCAAGTCCAGTCAAGTGGCCCACTGAACCACCGAATGAGCTCACCATCCATCTGCTCCACATTGCCTGCACAGAGAGAGAGAGAGACCACTCAACATTGTGCAGGCTATGTGGAGCGGTCTCTCTCTCTCTGTGCGGGCAGCGGTAACTCTCTGTGCGGGCAGCGTGAAAGCGGTCACTCTCTGTGGGGGCTACTCTCTGTTTGGGCAATCATGTGGAGCAGTCTCTCAGAGACTGCTCCACATGATTGTCCCAGAGAGAATGAGACAGAGAGCCTGCCCCTTCCCCACACTCAGTACACAGACCAAAGAGACTGCAGGAAGATGAAGACTAAAGTCTTGGCAGTCACTGCTGCCACACTAAAGTCCCGTACACATGCAACGATTGTTGGCCGTATATTTTCGGCCAACGTCTGATCGGCTGATTGTCGGCTTGTTAGTATGATGCTTCCGACAACCGACTCAGACTTTTCGGCCGAACAAAATCTGGTGTGCATGCTATAAAATTTTTGTTGGCCGTCAACACAACGGCCGATTTTCGTGCAGTCAGTACAGATTTCGGCAGACAAAATTCAGATGAGCAAGACTGGGCATGCTCAGAGAGGAAAAAACACACGGAAAGTTAACCATCACATGACATCACTTCTGAAGTAGATTTTTGTTGGCCGAGAAAATTTGTGTGCAGTCTAGAGCACATTCCAACCAACAAAACACCACTCTGGACAAAAGATGGCCGATAATCATTGCGTGTGTACGAGGCTTAAAGCTACTTGTGGAGTTTGGATCTTCTCTGGTGAGTGAGCACCACACCACTGGGCAAGCCAAGCAAGCAGTGTAGCCGAGAGTCACAGTTAGGCTCCGTTCACATGTAGGCGTTTTGGGGCGTTTTTGGGGAGTTTTTCTGCTCTAGGATCAGCTCTCAAAACGCCCAACAAGACAAATCCTATTCATTTCAATGGCCCCTGTTCACATCTGAGCGTTTTGATGCTGTGAGCAAAACGCCCAACGCTCAAAAAAGTACATGAGCTTCTTTTTGGGCAGATTACAGGCGTTTTCCATTGGTCTCTATTAGGGCTGCCACGGCTCGTCGACTACAAAAATTCGTCGACGTGCGTGAAAGGCGTTGACGCGTCACGTCACACGCCCCCTGCTTGCATTGCCGGCCGGGCCGCTACATTGATTGGGGTCACTGCAGGCTGCACTGCCCCGCCCCGGCCCCCGCTGCGCTCCAGTCCAGAGTGTCTGTGATCGGCATGGTGTCCCGAAGGCGAGCGACGCTCTACACACTGAGGCAGTGATGTGGTTGCAATGCTCTGCAGGTGATTGTTGCCACATTTTTTACATTTGTTATAAGGGCGGACAATGACTTTACCATACAGAGAAGTCTCAGTCTTTGTTCTATGAAGTGTAATAGAACACCATGTGACCCTCATTTTCATCTCTCATTGGACTCAGCTGATAGTGATTGCCTTAGACTGGTCTTTATTACTTGTCAATGGACTATGTATGGTGGATTTCCTGCGCATTTCTAGCGATTTCAGTATTTCAAACACAACTCCTGGGTAGGCAGTACCCCCTCCCCCCCTCAGTCACATGGTCCCCCCAACATGATTATATATATATTTTTTAATATACAAAATGTTATCGTCTCTTTAAAGCAAACCTATCCATAGAGATGCATGGAGACTGTCATCCCCAATCCACTCCTGAAGATGCAGGTTGTCTGGCTGTCACAATGCTAAGATGATGTATATTTTTCCTATGTATATCCTGTCCCACATAAAGGATACCATGTATTAAAGCAGGAGGATAAACATGACAGCCAAGTAACTAGCATAACTGGATCACTTTTCAGAGGAGTGTAAGTGCCTGCTGTAAGTGCATACAAGCCTTTGGGCTCACACGGTGTGCTGTGCTTTGGCTGCAGTGCTGGCACTTTTCCTTAGCCGCAGGACCTTAGACTCTTTTAGGTTGTGCGCTTTTGCTGCATTTTCTGAAATTCCACCAAGGAAGCAGCATGCAGGATTTTTTGTGCACTTTCAGAACATGCAGTAAAAATGTGCAGTCTAATAGGAGGTCTATGGGACTGGGGGTGACATGCAGGAAGGCTGCCAGTACACCAGCATTGCAGCCAAACCCCAGCATGCCAGTGTGAGCCCAGTACATAGCATAGGGCAAGGTACTGTAACAGGCTGAAAGAAAAATCTTTCTCTGCAGTGAAGGGGAGGGGGAGGGAGAGGGATTTGGGAGAGAAAGGGAGGGAGGAGAGGTTACACTCACTTACTTGGACGTTCACTCACTGGAGCTCTCTATCTGTTGAGCTGACAGCTTAGTTTGAACTTTCCCGCCCGCCCCACACATTCTCCACATTCTCTTCACCGACTGCACTCGGCTGATCGGAATGTGGGCGGGCAAAGAGAGAGAGAGAGAGAGAGGTTCCAGCCTCGAGTCTAGCAGCTGTTCCTGTGGAGGAGAGAGGGGCTGGGTAGCTCCTTCGGTAATGCAGTCACTCAGCCCTGTGACAGAACACTGCCTCTGCCTGCCTCGCAGTCCTGGATGGAGTTACTTGTGTACAGCCGCACTCGGCCAACTCCGGAACTGCGCGTGCGCAGTTCTGAGCTGGGGACACAGCGGCCTTTTTTACAAAGCATCAGAGCAGCCCAGGGGGAAAATGCATCCCTTCCCCCCGGCCCAGTCCGCCCCTGGTCCACAATGTGGTGGACCCACCTAAACCTATAAAAAATTTTCCAGATCTAAAAGGATTCATAAGATGCAGGAAATGCCTAGCATGCAAAAACAACACAACACAACCAAGGAAGATGACAGAATTCAGGTCTTGTTTTAATAAACGGAAGTTCAAGATCAATGAATTAATTACCTGCTCCAGTACACATGTGACATATGTCATAGAGTGCCCATGTCACAAACAATATGTGGGGAGAACCACAAGACCATTGTATGTTCGTATTAGAGAGCACATAAAAAATATTAAAAATGGCTTCCCTAAGCATGGTCTTTCAAGACATTTCCTTGAAACACATAACAAAAACCCAAAAGGTCTATTATTCTATGGCATCGATACCATCAAAGCTCACTGGAGAGGAGAGAACAAAACTAGGAAGATCTCGAAAAACGAAACAAAGTGGATATTCCAATTAGAATCACTCCAGCCTGGGGGACTGAATCTTGATGTAGATCTTAATTGCTTTATTTCCAATTACTAAAAAATCTTTGGTCTAGGCTACCTACATATCCTCCAAATAGTAGAGATATATTAGGCCACAGTATATATACAATTATGAGAACCCCTTCTTTTTACATCTTTTTATAGAAATTTTTATACATTTTAATTTTGATTCTATGTGCAATATATATTAAGATTATTATATACCTCTAGGTCCTTACAGTAAGACATTTCATGTCCTAGGACCATGTCACTTCCAACGAAGTGGTTAGAATGGTAATTAGGTACTAGGATATCAATCCATTGGCGTATATGGGCTGAGGATTCAAGCAAGATGTCTAGCAGGCCTATACATGGTTTTTTTGAGACTCCTAATACCAGGACGAATTACATTATGAGGTTATAGTGATGATTTTACACATATACATTGATAGACATGGGTTGGTTTATGATTATCCTTATATATATACACATATGAATGTACAGATTATATATCTGATCATGATATAATAGTCGTTCTGCTACAAGATATGTATTAGAGATAATAATATATGAATTAATTAAGTGTTGAGTGCTTACCAGACCACCGGTTATATTATATATTTATTATTACCACTCATCCTATTTATAATTACAGTTAACGGTTGATGTTTTAATCATTTTTAACACCACTTTCTGTAGATTTTATTACACACATGTTGTCCCCTATGCCTCTTCAAATACTTTGTTCTCCTTTTTAGACTCCACTATATACATATTTATTCAATTTTTATTTATTCATATTAATGAGTACATCACTTCCCTTATTGCACATACATATATAGATTCCGTCACATATATATTAATTTGCCTTTAATTTACACTTATTCATCTATATACATCAATACTAATGAGCACATTATTCCCGTATTTCACATAATTGGTGTCCCCCATGAATTTTACATATATCGATTACATGAAATATTGTAACTTCAGATACTTTCATATTTATTAGCACATTGACTCCATTTAATTACATTTTAGTGTATTTTTACCTTCACTGGAAATAAGTTTTAAACTAATATTATGTCTTAAATTACCCTTATGGCTTTTAGATGAACATCACTTCCCTTTTAAAACTGTCCGATAGGAACATTCCCTAACATATCTCTCTAGTGTATTTATGTTAATAACATACCATACATTCCTTCTTACACATTCCGATATATAATTAAAGATGCCTCCCATGCACTTTATCCGTGTTAGGGTTAAGTTCATATTTATTTCTCTTTCATTCTGATAGTAATTATACAAATCTGTCCCTATAGCAGACACCGATGTGCCTACTACATACACACGTAACCATTCATTTAGCCTTTCCACGTCTATTTCCTGCTTTCCAATTAATAAACCATATTTGCCCGGCAACTTCTGACAAATCTATCCCCTAATTTCCTGATTGGCCACATACACTTCTACTAGAATAGGATGTTTGAGATCCGTATTCTGCCTAGCAACAACTGATGAGCTATGGCTTGATTGGCTATAATGTCCAAGCTCAATATTTCCAGAATGGGTTGCCTGGTAACCACATTGCATTTAAGGAAACGGAGGCGACGTGATCGGCGCTTCTCCAGATGACGTCAGTGAGACGAAACCGATCGAGAGCGTGACCACGTCATTTCCGTTTTCCGAAACCCGAGGCCTGGAACGCACATCCGGCCGTTGACGCGCACGCCATCCCCTAGCGTGCACCGCAAGTGAGGAGGTTGCGGTTCCTATGCCAGACGAGCATACGATAGGTTACACTTTTATGTGAGTACATGTCCTTTTTTTAACAATAAAGTGTCTTTTAAAACGATATTACACTATAGGAGGCTCCTTCCCTTTTCTTCTACATACCCTGGTACTGAATTGGAATTCATTATATCTACTGAGCTGACACCTGAACACTATTAAAGGAGAGAGATCGAGATCTGGGGACATCCTTGATTGCCAGTGTATGGGAGCGATCCCTTATTATCGACCCGCTGTTTACCCCTGTAGGGGTAAGGGAATCTGGTAAGCGCAGGACCCCAGGCTCAGGGGAACACTTCTTCCTTCTGCCCATTCACCACACTCTGGGCATAGAGAAAAGAGTACCATAATCACTATATATGGACTATACAATCTAGGACTTCTCTGGATCTGTCAGAATCACCGAGATTGCACATGCGTTGTGATTTATTTGCTTCATAATCTATAAGGACACTTCAAATTTTTGTGCTGCCGTTTCTTTTGCACAGCTGTATTAGCAGAAAGATCTTTTTGATCGTTTTCACCTTTTTGCACCTTTGCACGTATTTTTTGGCAGCTATATATATGCACTCTATTTGCACTTATATTTATTAGAATTTTTATGGTTATATCTATTGATTGTGATGATATGGTTGCCTATTTATGATTGGATATTTTAACTAAATTTTTATCATTTCACTCCTGATATCCACTATTGCACTCTTTTGTTGCACTTTATACCCACCGATTGTACACATTGTATGTATATGCTGGTTTTTTATAATTTTTAAGATTTTTTGATGCTTTGATTTACACATGGAACACCATTGATTCTACACATAGATTGATCCAGTTTTACCAATTTGTCCATGCTGTTTTATATACCCTAAATCACAGTACATAGATTTTTTATATAACCTAATTCAGGAGGCCAGCAACCATAAATTGCATTCCCAATACCCCACCAGGCAGCGCTAATTACTTATTTTTTTCTTATTCATTCAAATGCCCCCCTTTCAGGGTTGCATTTTTTGAAGTGGGCAGCAGCCAGGTGCGGTATCATATATATATTTTTCCTTATATACCCCCTATCCTAAGCGCGGAACCACATAAATCCTTTCAAACCCCCCCAAATGACCCCATTTTGCAAAGTAGACACTCCAAGCTATTATCTGAGAGGCATGATGAGTCCATGGAATAGTTTATATTTTGCCACAAGTTTCGGGAAAATTATTATTTTTTTGTTTTTTTACAAAAAGTTGTCAGTAAATGATATAATGCTCACACATGCCATGGGTATATGTGAAATTACACCCCCAAAATACATTCTGCTGTTTCTCCTGAGTACAGGGATGCCCCATGTGTGAGACTTTTTGGCAGTCTAGCCGTGTACAGGACCCGGAAACCACTCCCCACCTTTAGGCTTTCTAAGGGCGTAAATTGTTGATCTCACTCCTTACTACCTATCACACTTTTGAAGGCCATGAAATGCCAAGATGGCACAAAACCCCCCCAAATGACCCCATTTTGCAAAGTAGACACTCCAAGCTATTAGCTGAGAGGCATGATGAGTCCATGGAATAGTTTATATTTTGCCACAAGTTTCGGGAAAATTATTATTTTTTTTTGTTTTTTTACACAAAATTGTCAGTAAATAATAAAATGCTCACACATGCCATGGGTATATGTGAAATGACACCCCAAAATACATTCTGCTGCTTCTCCTGAGTACAAGGATACCCCATGTGTGAGACTTTTTGCAGTCTAGCCACGTACAGGACCCGGAAATCCACTCCCCACCTTCAGGCTTTCTAAGGGCGTAAATTGTTGATCTCACTCCTTACTACTTATCACACTTTTGAAGGCCATGAAATTCCAAGATGGCACAAACCCCCCCTAAATGACCCCATTTTGCAAAGTAGACACTCCAATATATTTGCTGAGAGGCATGGTGAGTATTTTGCATCTCTCATTTTTTTGGAAAATGAAGAAAAAACAGGAAAATGCATTTTTTTCCTCTTTTTTCAATTTCCAAAACTTTGTGACAAAAAGTGAGATCTGCAAAACACTCAACATGCCTCTTTACAAATAGTTTAGGGTGTCTACTTTGCGAAAAGGGGTCATTGGGGGAGGGCGGGGGTTGTGCTGTCTTGGCATTTCATGGCCTCCGAAACTGATAGGTAGTCAGGAGTGAAATCAACAATTTACGCCCTTGGAAAGCCTGAAAGTGGTGATTGATTTTCGGAGGCCTGTACTTGGCTAGACTGCAAAAAAAGTCTCACACATGGGGTATTCCTGTACTCAGGAGAAGCAGCAAAATGTATTTTGGGGTGTCATTTCACATATACCCATGGCATGTGTGAGAAATATATAATTTAGTGACAACTTTGTGTAAAAAAGCAAAAAAAATAATAATAATATATTTCCCGGAACTTGTGGCAAAATATAAAATATTCCATGGACTCACCATTCCTCTCAGCAAATAGCTTGGGGTTTCTACTTTGCAAAATGGGGTCATTTGGGGGGGTTTTGTACTATCTTGAAATTTCAGGGCTTCCGAAACTGTGATGGGTAGTGAGGAGTAAAATCAAAAATTTACGCCATTAGAAAACCTAAAGATGGAGATTAATTTTGGGGGTCCCGTACACAGCTAGGCTCCCAAAAAGTCTCACACATGGGGTATCCCCATGCTCAGGAGAAGCAGCAGAATGTATTTTGGGGTGTCATTCCACATATACCCATGTCATGTGTGAGAAATTTATCTTTTAGTGACAACTTTGTGTTAAAAAACAAAAAAAATTTTTTTAGTCATTTTTCAAACACCTGTGACTAAAAAATGAAATATTCAATGAGGTCAACATGCCTCTCAGAACATTCCTTAGGATGTCTACTTTCCAAAAAGTGGTAATTTGGGGGGTCTTGTACTGCCCTGCCATTTTAGCACTTCATGAAATGAGATAGGCAGTCAGAAATTAAAGCTGCGTAAAATTTCAGTAGTTGTAGACGCTATAACTTTTGCGCAAACCAATAAAAATATGCTCCTTGAATTTTTTTTGTCAAAGACGTGTAGCTAAATATATTTTGGCCAAAAAAAATGACATAAATTGAGTATATTGGATATTTTTTAAAAGACAAAGTTGAAAATGTCTTTTTTTTGCAAAATGTTCGCTCTTTTTTTATTAATATCGCAAAAAATAAAAAGCGCAGAGGTTATCAAATACTACCAAAAGAATGCTCTGTTTGTGGGAAAAAAAGGACGTAAATTTCGTTTGGGTACCACATTGCATGACCGCACAATTGTCAGTTAAAGTTGCACAGTGCCGAAGCACAAAAAGTGGCCTGGACGTAAGACAGCAAAATCCTCCGGTGGTTAGACACTTGGAGACCAAAATAGAGTCAATTTGACCGAAAAAATTTTTCACGCCATTGGAGCCCAAATGGCCGGTTTTAGACAAATCTTGTCTAAAACCGGCTTTTTAATTCTCTAAAAGACAAAAATACATTTATTTTGACTTAATTTTTTTTCAGACCTTTGGTGACCAAATGCAGTTATTTTGACTAAAAAAGGCTTTTTAGACACTTGGAGACCAAAATAGAGTCATTTTGACCAAAAAAATCTTTCAGGCCATTTGAGCCCAAATGTCTAAAATCTTGCCTAAAACCCGCGTTTTAAGGCTCTAAAAGACAAAAATACAGTCAATTTGACTAAATTTGTTTTTCATACCTATAGTGACCAAATGCAGTTATTTTGACTAAAAAAGGAAGGCTTTTTAGACACTTGGAGACCAAAATTGAGTCATTTTGACTAGTGTTGAGCGAACACGGACTGTATTATTCGTGTTCATACCGAATAATTGGATTTTTATTTCTGGGTTTGTATGTATTGGCGCACTTTTAATGGTGGGCTTTCAACAGCCAATTAACAAGAGTTTAACTGGTGTGCCATCCCAGCCATACCTACAAATGTATTAGTAGCTGTGATTGGCCATCTGAAGCATGTGACCAAGTCTTTATAAGTTCGAGACCGAGCGCCGCTGCGTCATTCTGCTGTAGTACAGGGACAGAGCACACATCATACGTGCTGGCTGCTGATTAGGGTCAGACAGTCATAAATTATATTGTGTCTGAAAATAATTCAGAATCAGGGACAGGTCGGAGTGCTGCAGGCAGGGCGAGTTGTTAGGGCATTTTAGGGCGAGGCTGGAGATAGGCAGGGTCAGTGTTCTACAATCGAATTTGCTGTGTGGGGGATTTGCAGTGCCGGCAGTGACCGATCTTATCGATCATTTTAGGGCTAGGCTGGAGATAGGCAGGGTCAGTGGTCCACATCGATTTTGCTGTGTGTGGGGTGGTGTGAACACAATCTTTTTGCCCGCTGAGGAGGAGGGAGAAAAAAGTATTTTTTATCAGTCAGTTGTGTGCAGCGTTTTTCCTTCAGTGCTGCTGACCGTGATAATACACTGCTGTGTTCACACGTGCTATTATTGAGTGATTTCTAAATTTATACACTTTTTTCTATTCCACTATTCAATATTTTTGGGTTAAAAAATTAAATTGTGGCATAGTCTGTACTAATCTATTTAAAAATTACAAACTTAAAAGGGGAATTTTCTTTTTTTTCCCCTCCATAGCCTGCAGAAGAGCTGACTGATATAAGACCGCTGTTCACATGTGCTATTGAAAAATCACCAATTTTATATCATATTTTATATTCCGCTATTCAATCTACACCCTTGGGGTAAAAACAATTAAATTGCGGGATAATCTGTATTGGTACGTGTGAGATACACCTTTCCAATTTTTGGGGCGCATCTCATACTGCCGAGGATTGCAGGGTGCTTCAGTGTGCCTCCTGCCTGTTCCGAACTCCTCCTACTCCTCTTCCTGCCTTTGGGGGTACAAAAAATAGTAATTTGGGCCTAGTCTGGGTCTGTACGTGTGAGATACATACACCTTTTGATATCATATTTTCTATTCCGCTATTCAATCTACACCTTTGTGGTAAAAACAATTAAATTGCGGGATAGTCTGTATCGGTATGTGTGAGATACACCTTTCCAATTTTTGGGGCGCATCTCATACCGCCGAGGATTGCAGGGTGCTTCAGTCTGCCTCCTGCCTGTTCCGAACTCCTCCTACTCCTCATCCTGCCTTTGGGGGTACAAAAAATAGTAATTTGGGCCTAGTCTGGGTCTGTACGTTTGAGATACATACACCTTTTGATATCATATTTTCTATTCCGCTATTCAATCTACACCTTTTGGGTAAAAACAATTAAATTGCGGGATAGTCTGTATCGGTACGTGTGAGATACACCTTTCCAATTTTTGGGGCGCATCTCATACCGCCGAGGATTGCAGGGTGCTTCAGTGTGCCTCCTGCCTGTTCCGAACTCCTCCTACTCCTCATCCTGCCTTTGGGGGTACAAAAAATAGTAATTTGGGCCTAGTCTGTGTCTGTACGTGTGAGATACATACACCTTTTGATATCATATTTTCTATTCCGCTATTCAATCTACACCTTTGGGGTAAAAACAATTACATTGCGGGATAGTCTGTATCGGTACGTGTGAGATACACCTTTCCAATTTTTGGGGCGCATCTCATACCGCCGAGGATTGCAGGGTGCTTCAGTGTGCCTCCTGCCTGTTCCGAACTCCTCCTACTCCTCATCCGGCCTTTGGGGGTACAACAAAAATAGTAATTTGGGCCTAGTCTGGGTCTGTACGTGTGAGATACATACACCTTTTGATATCATATTTTCTATTCCGCTATTCAATCTACACCTTTGGGGTAAAAACAATTAAATTGCGGGATAGTCTGTATCGGTACGTGTGAGATACACCTTTCAAATTTTTGGGGCGCATCTCATACCGCCGAGGATTGCAGGGTGCTTCAGTCTGCCTCCTGCCTGTTCCAAACTCCTCCTACTCCTCATCCTGCCTTTGGGGGTACAAAAAATAGTAATTTGGGCCTAGTCTGGGTCTGTAGGTGTGAGATACATACACCTTTTGATATCATATTTTCTATTCCGCTATTCAATCTACACCTTTGGGCTAAAAACAATTAAATTGCGGGATAGTCTGTATCGGTACGTGTGAGATACACCTTTCCAATTTTTGGGGCGCATCTCATACCACCGAGGATTGCAGGGTGCTTCAGTTTGCCTCCTGCCTGTTCCGAACTTCTCCTACTCCTCATCCTGCCTTTGGGGGTACAAAAAATAGTAATCAGGGCCTAGTCTGTGTTTGTACGTGTGAGATACATACACCTTTTGATATCATATTTTCTATTCCGCTATTCAATCTACACCCTTGGGGTAAAAACAATTAAATTGCGGGATAGTCTGTATCGGTACGTGTGAGATACACCTTTCCAATTTTTGGGGCGCATCTCATACCGCCGAGGATTGCAGGGTGCTTCAGTTTGCCTCCTGCCTGTTCCGAACTCCTCCTACTCCTCATCCTGCCTTTGGGGGTACAAAAAATAGTAATCGGGGCCTAGTCTGGGTCTCTACGTGTGAAATACATACACCTTTTGATATCATATTTTCTATTCCGCTATTCAATCTACACCCTTGGGGTAAAAACAATTAAATTGCAGGGATAGTCTGTATCGGTACGTGTGAGATACACCTTTCCAATTTTTGGGGCGCATCTCATACCGCCGAGGATTGCAGATTGCTTCAGTCTGCCTCCTGCCTGTTCTGAACTCCTCCTACTCCTCATCCTGCCTTTGGGGGTACAAAAAATAGTAATTTGGGCCTAGTCTGGGTCTGTACGTGTAAAATACATACACCTTTTGATATCATATTTTCTATTCCGCTATTCAATCTACACCTTTGGGGTAAAAACAATTAAATTGCGGGATAGTCTGTATCGGTATGTGTGAGATACACCTTTCCAATTTTTGGGGCGCATCTCATACCGCTGAGGATTGCAGGGTGCTTCAGTGTGCCTCCTGCCTGTTCCGAACTCCTCCTACTCCTCATCCGGCCTTTGGGGGTACAAAAAATAGTAATTTGGGCCTAGTCTGGGTCTGTACGTGTGAGATACATACACCTTTTGGTATCATATTTTCTATTCTGCTATTCAATCTACACCTTTGGGGTAAAAACAATTAAATTGCGGGATAGTCTGTATCGGTACGGGTGAGATACACCTTTGCAATTTTTGGGGCGCATCTCATACCGCCGAGGATTGCAGGGTGCTTCAGTCTGCCTCCTGCCTGTTCCGAACTCCTCATCCTGCCTTTGGGGGTACAAAAAATTGTAATCGGGGCCTAGTCTGTGTTTTTACATGTGAGATACACCACCGTTTTGTAAAATTTTTCCTATATCCCGCTATTCAATATACACCCTGTTTGAGTGTACAAAATTAAATTACGGCACAGTCTGTATCGGTACATGTGAGATACACCTTTTTAAATTTGTTTGGCGCATCTCCTTCCACCGCAGAGGATTGCAGGGCGCTTCTGTTTGCCTCCTGTTCCGAACTCCTCCTACTCCTCTTCCTCATCCTGCCTTTGGGGGTACAAAAAATTGTAATCGGGGCCTAGTCTGTGTTTGTACGTTTGAGATACACCGTATTATAAAAATTTTCCTATTCCGCTATTCAATATACACCCTTTTGGAGTGTAAAAAATTAAATTACGGCATAGTCTGTATCGGTACGTGTGAGATACACCTTTTAAATTTGTTTGGCGCATCTCCTTCCACCGCCAAGGATTGCAAGGCGCTTCAGTTTGCCTCCTGTTCCGAACTCCTCCTACTCCTCTTCCTCATCCTCCCTTTAGGGTACAAAAAATTTTAATCGAGGCCTAGTCTGTGTTTGTACGTTTGAGATACACCGTTTTTTATCCTTTTTTCTATTCCGCTATTCAATATACACTCTTTTGGGATAAAAAAATTAAATTGCGGCATAGTTTGCATATTTGACTGTGAGATACACCCGTGCGATACTGTTGTTGTTTTGTTCCGCTATTCAATAAACACCTTTCTAGGGCAAGATCATAAATTACAGAAATATGAGGAGACCGTCAAATAGGGGCCGTGGCCTGGGTCGTGGTGCTGCTGGTAGAGCTCCTGTTGCAAGGAGAGGACGTGGTCGATCTGTGCCAGCTACACGCACAAGTGAAACACCTTCCTCAAGTGTGAGTAGGCGACAGAACCTGCAGCAGTATTTGGTAGGGCATCATGCGCCTCTATAAGTGATGAGGCCAGAAGAAGTACAGGCGATAGTAGATTGGGTTGCTGACAGTGCCTCCAGTTCCTTCCCATTGTCTCCCACCCAGTCTACTGCAGAAAGGTCAGAGTTGGCACCTGCAGCCAATGTCCAACCGTCTTTCACCTCACCCCCTTGCAAATCAGGCAAGCAGTCTGAGCCCCAAGTCATGCAGCAGTCTTGCGCTGTGGGAATCTTGAGGGGGAACTCCACGCCAAAATGGAAAAAAAACGGCGTGGGGGTCCCCCCCAAGGTTCCAAACCAGGCCCTTCGGGTCTGGTATGGAATTTGAGGGTAGCCCCATGCCGAAAAAATGGCGTGGGGTCCCCCCAAAATCCATACCAGACCCTTATCCGAGCATGCAGCCCAGCAGGCCAGGAAAGGGGAGGGGACGAGCGAGCGGCCCCACCCCCCCTGGACCACACCAGGCCACATGCCCTCAACATGGGGGGGTGTTGGTGCTTTGGGGCAGGAGGGGCTCTGGACCCCCCACCTCAAAGCACCTTGCCCCCATGTTGATGAGGACAAGGGCCTCATCCCCACAACCATGGCCGGTGGTTGTGGGGGTCTGCGGGCAGGGGGCTCATCGGAATCTGGAAGCCCCCTTTAAAAAGGGGGCCCCCCATATCCCGGACCCCCTCCCTATGTGAATGGGTATATTAAAAATCTTCATCCGACTCTTCTTGTCTTCTCCTCTCCGGGGTCTTCTCCTCTCTGGGGTCTTCTGCTCTTTTGCTGTCCGCTCTTGTCTTCTCCAGGGTCTTCTGCTCTTTTGCTGTCCGCTCTTCTTGTGTTCTTCTCTTCGGGGTCTTCTGCTCTTTTGCTGTCCCCTCTTCTGCTGTCCTCTCTTCTTTTCTTCTCCTCACCGGTCTTCTGCTCTTTTGCCGTCGGCTGTCGGCTCTTCTTCCTCTGGTCCTCCTCCGACGACGTCTCCAGTGATTATGCCAGTCTCCGGTCTCTGCAGCTTATTATATAGCCATTGGGGGCGTGGCCCTGATGACGTCATCAGGAGGCCCGCCCCCTCATGTCACAGAAGACGTCATCTGTGACATGAGGGGGCGGGGCCTCCCGATGATGTCATCAGGGCCACGCCCCTAATGGCTATATAATAAGCTGCAGAGACCGGAGACCGGCATAATCACCGGAGACGTTGGAGGAGGAGGACCGGAGGAAGAAGAGCCGACAGCCGACGGCAAAAGAGCAGAAGACCGGTGAGGAGAAGAAAAGAAGAGAGGACAGCAGAAGAGGGGACAGCAAAAGAGCAGAAGACCCCGGAGAGAAGAACACAAGAAGAGCGGACAGCAAAAGAGCAGAAGACCCCAGAGAGGAGAAGACAAGAAGAGTCGGATGAAGATTTTTAATAAACTTTCCAAAACGTCTCCTGTCCTTATTTCCATACACTGCCTTTTATGTGGTGAATGAGTAGGGGTACAGTGTACCCCATACCCATTCACATAGGGAGGGGGTCCGGGATATGGGGGGCCCCCTTGTTAAAGGGGGCTTCCAGATTCCAATGAGCCCCCTGCCCGCAGACCCCCACAACCACCGGCCAGGGTTGTGGGGATGAGGCCCTTGTCCTCATCAACATGGGGGCAAGGTGCTTTGAGGTGGGGGGTGCAGAGCTCCCCCTGCCCCAAAGCACCAACACCCCCCCATGTTGAGGGCATGTGGCCTGGTGTGGTCCAGGGGGGTGGGGCCACTCGCTCGTCCCCTCCCCTTTCCTGGCCTGCCGGGCTGCATGCTCGGATAAGGGTCTGGTATGGATTTTGGGGGGACCCCACGCCGTTTTTTCGGCGTGGGGCTACCCTCAAACTCCATACCAGACCCGAAGGGCCTGGTTTGGAACCTTGGGGGGAACCCCACACCGTTTTTTTCCCATTTTGAGGAGTTCCCCCTCAAGATTCTCACAGCGCAAGTCGCCCCGCAAGTCGGATCCGACTTGCGGTGTTGCGGTGCGACCTCCATTCAAATCAATAGGCTTCCATAGGGAACCATTGATTTTGAATGGAAGAAAAAAAACGCTGCTAAAAGCAACGTGGCAAAACATGCAATAACGTCAATGGAAAAAGCTACTGAAAGCACGTTTTTACAGCTGCTTTTTCCGGCTTCAGAAGTAACTTTGACGTACATTTTTTCTAATGCCCCGTGTGCATGGGGCCTAAAAGACAAAAATACAGTCATTTTGACTAAAAGTATTTTTCAGACCTTTGGTGACCAAATGCAGTTATTTTGACTAAAAAAGGCTTTATTGACACTTGGAGACACTCAAAATAGAGCCATTTTGACCAAAAAACATTTTTTTCAGGCCATTGGTTACCAAATGCAGTTATCTTGTCTAAAACCGACGTTTTAAGACTCTAAAAGACAAAAATACAGTCATTTTGACTAAAAATATTTTTCAGACCTTTGGTGACCAAATATAGTTATTTTGACTAAAAAAGGCTTTATAGACACTTGGAGACCAAAATAGAGTCATTTTGACCCAAAAAAATTTCAGGCCATTGGTTTAACAAATGCAGTTATCTTGTCTAAAACCGGCGTTTTAAGACTCTAAAAGACGAAAATACAGTCATTTTGACTGAAAACAATTTTTCAGATCTTTGGTGACCAAATGCAGTTATGTTGACTAAAAAAGGCTTTTAAGACACTTGGAGACCAAAAGAGAGTCATTTTGACCAAAAAAATTTCAGGCCATTGGAGAGCAAAATGCAGCTATTTTGACTAAAACCGGCTTGTTAAGAATCTAAAATACAAAAATACAGCCATTTTGACTAAAATTTTTTTTCATTCACAGGATACAGAAGTAAGCGTCGGCCGTAAAAAGCCCCAAAAATTAGCCCACATGTTTTTACCTGACAGCTAAGAACATAGTATTCTGTGGTTGAAGGTACATTAGGCATTCACAGGATACAGAAGTAAGTGTCGGCCATAAAAGGCCCCAAAAATTAGCCCACATGGGTTTACCTGACAGCTAAGAACATAGTATTCTGTGGTTGAAGGTACATTAGGCATTCACAGGATACAGAAGTAAGTGTCGGCCATAAAAGGCCCCAAAAATTAGCCCACATGGGTTTACCTGACAGCTAAGAACATAGTATTTGGTGGCTGAACGTATATTAGGCATTCACAGGGTACAGAAGTAAGTGTCGGCCTGTATAGGCGCCAAAAATTAGCCCACATGGGTTTAATTGAAAGCTAAGAACGTAGTATTCTGTGGCTGAAGGTATATTAGGCATTCACGGGATATAGAAGTAAGTGTCGGCCGTAGAAGGCCCCAAAAATTAGCCCACATGGGTTTACCTGACAGCTAAGAACGTAGTATTCTGTGGCTGAAGGTACATTAGGCATTCACTGGATAAAGAAGTAAGTGTCGGCCATAAAAAGCCCCAAAAAATAGCCCACATCAGTTTACCTGACAACTAAGAACGTAGTATTTGGTGGCTGGAGGTACATTAGGCATTCACACAGTATACAGAAGTAAGTGTCGGCCTCTATAAGCCCCAAAAATTAGCTCACATGGGTTTAACTGACAGCAAAGAATGTAGTATTTAATGGCTGGAGGTACATTAGGCATTCACACAGTATACAAAAGTAAGTGTCGGCCTGTGTAGGCCCCAAAAATTAGCTCACATGGGTTTAACTGACAGCAAAGAACGTAGTGTATTTGATGGCTAGAGGTACATTAGGCATTCACACAGTATACAAAAGTAAGTGTCGGCCTGTGTAGGCCCCAAAAATTAGCTCACATGGGTTTAACTGACAGCAAAGAACGTAGTATTTGATGGCTAGAGGTATATTAGGCATTCACACAGTATACAGAAGTAAGTGTCGGCATGTATAGACCCCAAAAATGAGCTCACATGGGTTTAACTGACAGTTAAGAATGTAGTATTTGGTGGCTGAAGGTACATTAGGCATTCACAGGATATAGAAGTAAGTGTCGGCCTGTATAGTCCCCAATAATTAGCCCACATGGGTTTTACTGACAGCTAAGAACATAGTATTCTGTAGCTGAAGGTACATTAGGCATTCAAATAGTATACAGAAGTAAGTGTCAGCCTGTATAGGCCCCAAAAATTAGCTCACATTGGTTTAACTGACAGCAAAGAACGTAGTATTTGATGGCTGGAGGTACATTAGGCATTCACACAGTATACAGAAGTAAGTGTCGGCCTCTATAGGCCCCAAAAATTAGCTCACATGGGTTTACCTGACTGCTAAGAATGTAAAGCTAAGGCTTTTTAGAAACTTGGAGTCCAAAATACAGTCATTTTTACCCAAAAAATGTTTTCAGGCCATAGGAGCCCAAATGTCTGAAGTCATTTTGAACAAAACATTTTTTTCAGGTTATTGGAGCCAAATGTTTAAAATCTTGTCTAAAACTGGCTTTTTAAGGCTCTAAAAGACAAAAATACAGTCATTTCGACTTTTTTTCAGACCTTTGGTGACCAAATGCTGTTATTTTGACTAAAAAAGGCTTTTTAGACACTTGGAAATCAAAATAGTCATTTTGACCGAAATTTTTTTTCAGGCCATTGGAGCCCAAATGGCCGGTTTTAGACAAATCTTGTCTAAAACCAGCATTTTAAGGCTCTAAAAGACAAAAATACAGTCATTTTGACAAAACATTTTTATCAGACCTTTGGTGACCAAATGCAGTTATTTTGACTAAAAAAGGCTTTTGGACTTGGAGACCAAAATAGAGTCATTTTGACCAAAGAAATTTTTTCAGGCCATTGGAGCCCAAATGGCCGGTTTTAGACAAATCGTCTCTAAAACCGGCTTTTTAAGGCTCTAAAAGACAAAAATACCGTCATTTTGACAAAAATTTTTTCAGACCTTTGGTTGACCATATGCCGTTATTGTGACTAAAAAGGCTTTTTAGACACTTCGAGACCAAAATCAAGTCATTTTGACCAAAAAAAAATTTCAGGCCATTCTCCAATTCCATTCCCAAATAAAGTTATCTTGTCTAAATCCGGCTTTTTAAGGCTCTAGAAGACAAAAATACAGTAATTTTGACAAAATGTTTTTCAGACCTTTAGTGACAAAATGCAGTTATTTTGACTAAAAAAGGCTTTTTAGACACTTGGAGACCAAAATAGAGTCATTTTGACCAAAATTTTTTTTCCAGGCTATTGCAGCCCAAATGCAGTTATATTGTCTAAAACCGGCTTTTTAAGGCTCTAAAAGGCAAAAATACAGTAATTTTGACAAAAAAAATTTTCAGACCTTTGGTGACCAAATGCAGTTTTTCTGACTACAAATGGCTTTTTAGACACGTGGAGACCAAAATAGAGTCATTTTGACCAAAAAAAATTTTCAGGCCATTGGAGCCAAATGTCTAAAATCTTGTCTAAAACCGGCTTTTTAAGGCTCTACAAGACAAAAATGTAGTCATTTTGACTAATTTTCTTTTCAGACGTTTAGTGACCAAACGCAGTTATTTTGACTAAAAAAAGGCTTTTTAGATACTTGAAGACCAAAATAGAGTCATTTTGACCAAAAACATTTTCAGGCCATTGGAGAGCAAAATGCAGCTATCTGTAACGTTCATGCGTTTTTGTTTGTGGATGGATTTACAGCTGCAGAATTATTACACTCAGTAGCCTTGTAGAGAATCTGTTGAACAACATATCCAACTCTCAGGACTTCATCACCGTGTACAGCCTGTTATATACTATATATATATATATTAATAGATGTTTAATGGAGGGATAGAGTATATGAGGATATATAGATGAGAGACAGGCTATTGTATGGTGAGCACTAGAAGTAGTATAGGAGAGTTGCAGGTGATGGTAAGCAGATAGGTTCTGATGTCAAGTATAGTGCAGATGGTAAGAGGACACAGATGGAGTATATTTGGACTGTATTTAGATGTATATATATATGTATATATATATATGTATATATATGTATATATATATATATATATATATATACATGTATATATATACATGTATATATATATATATACATGTATATATATATATATATATATATTATGTATATAGATGGACTGTATTTGGTCACCAAAGTTCTGAAAATAGTTTTTAGTCAAAATGACTGTATTTTCGTCTTTTAGAGTCTTAAAAAGCCGGTTTTAGACAAGATAATTGCATTTCGTAACGAATGGCCTGAAAAAGTGTTTTTGGTCAAAGTGACTCTATTGTGGTCTTAAAGTGTCTGACAAGCCTTTTTTAGTCAAAATAACTGTATTTGGTCAGCAAAGATCTGAAAAAAATTTAGTCAAAATGACTATTTTCGTCTTTTAGAGTCTTAAAACGCTTGTTTTAGACTATTTTGGTCAAAATGACTCTGTTTTGGTCTCCAATAGTGTTGAGCGAACACGGACTGTATTATTCGTGTTCGTACCGAATAATTGGATTTTTTGTACCCGAACACGGACACGGACACTTTACTGTATGTTCGGGTAAAAATCCGTGTTCGGTCGTTTTATTTCCGGGTTTTGCATGCTTTGGCGCTCTTTTCATGGCGGGCTTTCAACAGCCAATCAACAATCGTTTAACTGGTGTGCCTTAAGCCATCCCAGCCATGCCTGCAAATGTCTCAGTAGCTGTGATTGGCCGTCTGAAGCATGTGACCAAGTCTTTATAAGTTCGAGGCAGCCGCAGCGGCGTCATTATGCTGCTTAGATTCAGGGACAGAGAGCACACATCAACGTGCTGGCTGCTGATTAGGGAAAGATAGGCAGGAAAAAACCATTTGTGTCCGGATAGAATTGAGGGACAGGTCGGAGTGTTTAGGCAGGGCGAGTTGTAGGCATTTTAGGGATAGAGTCTGCTGAATTATATAGGGTCAGTGTCTTCTACAAACTACAATCGATATTGCTGTGTGGGGGGTGGGGTGAATCTGCACTCAATCCTGATCTACGATCTCTTCTCAATCCTGTTAGGGACAGAGTCTGCTGAATTTTAGGGAAACTGTGTTCTACAAACTACAATCGATATTGCTGTGTGGGGGGTGGGGTGAATCTGCACTCAATCCTGATCTACGATCTCTTCTCAATCCTGTTAGGGACAGAGTCTGCTGAATTTTAGGGAAACTGTGTTCTACAAACTACAATCGATATTGCTGTGTGGGGGGTGGGGTGAATCTGCACTCAATCCTGATCTACGATCTCTTCTCAATCCTGTTAGGGACAGAGTCTGCTGAATTTTAGGGAAACTGTGTTCTACAAACTACAATCGATATTGCTGTGTGGTGTGGGATTGGAGATAGGCAGGTGTCAGTGATCCACATCCATTTTTCTGTGTGTGAGCTGCAGTGAACACAATCTTTTTGGGCTGCAGTGAACACAATCTTTTTGGGCTGCAGTGAACACAATCTTTTTGGGCTGCAGTGAACACAATCTTTTTGGGCTGCAGTGAACACAATCTTTTTGGGCTGCAGTGAACACAATCTTTTTGGGGTGCAGTGAACAAAATCTTTTTGGGGTGCAGTGAACACAATCCTTTTTGGTGTGCAGTGAACACAATCTTTGTGGGGTGCAGTGAACAAAATCCTTTGTGGGGTGCAGTGAACACAATCTTTTTGGGGTGCAGTGAACAAAATCCTTTTTGGGGTGCAGTGAACAACATCCTTTTTGGGGTGCAGTGAACACAATCTTTTTGGGGTGCAGTGAACAAAATCCTTTGTGGGGTGCAGTGAACACAATCTTTTTGGGGTGCAGTGAACACAATCTTTTTGGGGTGGAGTGAACAACATCCTTTTTGGGGTGCAGTGAACAAAATCCTTTTTGGGGTGCAGTGAACAAAATCATTTTTGGGGTGCAGTGAACACAATCTTTTTGGGGTGCAGTGAACACAATCTTTGTGGGGTGCAGTGAACACAATCTTTTTGGGGTGGAGTGAACAACATCCTTTTTGGGGTGCAGTGAACAACATCCTTTTTGGGGTGCAGTGAACACAATCTTTTTGGGGTGCAGTGAACACAATCTTTGTGGGGTACAGTGAACAGAATCTTTGTGGGGTGCAGTGAACAAAATCTTTGGGGGGTACAGTGAACACAATCTTTGTGAGGTGCAGTGAACACAATCTTTGTGGGGTGCAGTGAACACAATCATTGTGGGGTGCAGTGAACTCAATCTTTGTGGGGTACAGTGAACACAATCTCATACTGAAGGTTTGAGGGTGCTGCCTGTTCCATACTCCCCCTACTCCTCATCTAGCCTTTTAGGGGTACAAACAATAGTAATTGGGGCCTAGTGTGGTTGTGTACATGTGATATACATACACTTTTTTGGGATCATATTTTCTATTCCGCTATTTAATCAAAAACCTTTGGGGATCAGTTAAATTGGGGGATAGTCTGTGTTGGTACGTGTGAGAGAGATCCACCTTTCCAAGTTGTTGGGGTTCATCTCATACTTCTGAAGGTTTGAGGGTGCTGCCTGTTCCATACTCCCCCCTACTCCTAGCCTTTTAGGGGTACAAACAATAGTAATTGGGGCCTAGTGTGGTTGTGTACGTGTGATATACATACACTTTTTTGGGATCATATTTTCTATTCCGCTATTTAATCAAAAACCTCTGGGGATCAGTTAAATTGGGGGATAGTCTGTGTTGGTACGTGTGAGAGAGATCCACCTTTCCAAGTTGTTGGGGTTCATCTCATACTTCTGAAGGTTTGAGGGTGCTGCCTGTTCCATACTCCCCCTACTCCTAGCCTTTTAGGGGTACAAACAATAGTAATTGGGGCCTAGTGTGGTTGTGTACGTGTGATATACATACACTTTTTTGGGATCATATTTTCTATTCCGCTATTTAATCAAAAACCTCTGGGGATCAGTTAAATTGGGGGATAGTCTGTGTTGGTACGTGTGAGAGAGATCCACCTTTCCAAGTTGTTGGGGTTCATCTCATACTTCTGAAGGTTTGAGGGTGCTGCCTGTTCCATACTCCCCCTACTCCTAGCCTTTTAGGGGTACAAACAATAGTAATTGGGGCCTAGTGTGGTTGTGTACGTGTGATATACATACACTTTTTTGGGATCATATTTTCTATTCCGCTATTTAATCAAAAACCTCTGGGGATCAGTTAAATTGGGGGATAGTCTGTGTTGGTACGTGTGAGAGAGATCCACCTTTCCAAGTTGTTGGGGTTCATCTCATACTTCTGAAGGTTTGAGGGTGCTGCCTGTTCCATACTCCCCCTACTCCTAGCCTTTTAGGGGTACAAACAATAGTAATTGGGGCCTAGTGTGGTTGTGTACGTGTGATATACATACACTTTTTTGGGATCATATTTTCTATTCCGCTATTTAATCAAAAACCTTTGGGGATCAGTTAAATTGGGGGATAGTCTGTGTTGGTACGTGTGAGAGAGATCCACCTTTCCAAGTTGTTGGGGTTCATCTCATACTTCTGAAGGTTTGAGGGTGCTGCCTGTTCCATACTCCCCCTACTCCTAGCCTTTTAGGGGTACAAACAATAGTAATTGGGGCCTAGTGTGGTTGTGTACGTGTGATATACATACACTTTTTTGGGATCATATTTTCTATTCCGCTATTTAATCAAAAACCTCTGGGGATCAGTTAAATTGGGGGATAGTCTGTGTTGGTACGTGTGAGAGAGATCCACCTTTCCAAGTTGTTGGGGTTCATCTCATACTTCTGAAGGTTTGAGGGTGCTGCCTGTTCCATACTCCCCCTACTCCTAGCCTTTTAGGGGTACAAACAATAGTAATTGGGGCCTAGTGTGGTTGTGTACGTGTGATATACATACACTTTTTTGGGATCATATTTTCTATTCCGCTATTTAATCAAAAACCTCTGGGGATCAGTTAAATTGGGGGATAGTCTGTGTTGGTACGTGTGAGAGAGATCCACCTTTCCAAGTTGTTGGGGTTCATCTCATACTTCTGAAGGTTTGAGGGTGCTGCCTGTTCCATACTCCCCCTACTCCTAGCCTTTTAGGGGTACAAACAATAGTAATTGGGGCCTAGTGTGGTTGTGTACGTGTGATATACATACACTTTTTTGGGATCATATTTTCTATTCCGCTATTTAATCAAAAACCTTTGGGGATCAGTTAAATTGGGGGATAGTCTGTGTTGGTACGTGTGAGAGAGATCCACCTTTCCAAGTTGTTGGGGTTCATCTCATACTTCTGAAGGTTTGAGGGTGCTGCCTGTTCCATACTCCCCCTACTCCTAGCCTTTTAGGGGTACAAACAATAGTAATTGGGGCCTAGTGTGGTTGTGTACGTGTGATATACATACACTTTTTTGGGATCATATTTTCTATTCCGCTATTTAATCAAAAACCTCTGGGGATCAGTTAAATTGGGGGATAGTCTGTGTTGGTACGTGTGAGAGAGATCCACCTTTCCAAGTTGTTGGGGTTCATCTCATACTTCTGAAGGTTTGAGGGTGCTGCCTGTTCCATACTCCCCCTACTCCTAGCCTTTTAGGGGTACAAACAATAGTAATTGGGGCCTAGTGTGGTTGTGTACGTGTGATATACATACACTTTTTTGGGATCATATTTTCTATTCCGCTATTTAATCAAAAACCTCTGGGGATCAGTTAAATTGGGGGATAGTCTGTGTTGGTACGTGTGAGAGAGATCCACCTTTCCAAGTTGTTGGGGTTCATCTCATACTTCTGAAGGTTTGAGGGTGCTGCCTGTTCCATACTCCCCCTACTCCTAGCCTTTTAGGGGTACAAACAATAGTAATTGGGGCCTAGTGTGGTTGTGTACGTGTGATATACATACACTTTTTTGGGATCATATTTTCTATTCCGCTATTTAATCAAAAACCTTTGGGGATCAGTTAAATTGGGGGATAGTCTGTGTTGGTACGTGTGAGAGAGATCCACCTTTCCAAGTTGTTGGGGTTCATCTCATACTTCTGAAGGTTTGAGGGTGCTGCCTGTTCCATACTCCCCCTACTCCTAGCCTTTTAGGGGTACAAACAATAGTAATTGGGGCCTAGTGTGGTTGTGTACGTGTGATATACATACACTTTTTTGGGATCATATTTTCTATTCCGCTATTTAATCAAAAACCTCTGGGGATCAGTTAAATTGGGGGATAGTCTGTGTTGGTACGTGTGAGAGAGATCCACCTTTCCAAGTTGTTGGGGTTCATCTCATACTTCTGAAGGTTTGAGGGTGCTGCCTGTTCCATACTCCCCCCTACTCCTAGCCTTTAGGGGTACAAACAATAGTAATTGGGGCCTAGTGTGGTTGTGTACGTGTGATATACATACACTTTTTTGGGATCATATTTTCTATTCCGCTATTTAATCAAAAACCTTTGGGGATCAGTTAAATTGGGGGATAGTCTGTGTTGGTACGTGTGAGAGAGATCCACCTTTCCAAGTTGTTGGGGTTCATCTCATACTTCTGAAGGTTTGAGGGTGCTGCCTGTTCCATACCCCCCTACTCCTCATCTAGCCTTTTAGGGGTACAAACAATAGTAATTGGGGCCTAGTGTGGTTGTGTTCGTGCGAGATACATACACTTTTTTTGATCATATTTCCTATTCCGCTATTCAATAAAAACCTTTGAGGATCAATTGAATTGCGGGATAGTCTGTGTCGGTACGTGTGAGAGAGATCCACCTTTCCAAGTTGTTGGGGTTCATCTCATACTTCTGAAGGTTTGAGGGTGCTGCCTGTTCCATACCCCCCCTACTCCTCATCTAGCCTTTTAGGGGTACAAACAATAGTAATTGGGGCCTAGTGTGGTTGTGTACGTGCGAGATACATACACTTTTTTTGATCATATTTCCTATTCCGCTATTCAATAAAAACCTTTGGGGATCAATTAAATTGCGGGATAGTCTGTGTCGGTACGTGTGAGATCCACCTTTCCAAGTTTTTGGGGTTCATCTCATACTTCTGAAGCTTTGAGGGTGCTGCCTGTTCCATACTCCTCCTCCTCCTCATCCATCCTTTTAGGTGTACAAACAATAGTAATTGGGGCCTAGTGTGCTTCTGTACGTGTGAGATACATACACATTTTTTGATCATATTTCCTATTCCGCTATTCAATAAAAACCTTTGGGGATCAATTAAATTGCGGAATAGTCTGTGTCGGTACGTGTGAGATCCACCTTTCCAAGTTTTTGGGGTTCATCTCATACTTCTGAAGCTTTGAGGGTGCTGCCTGTTCCATACTCCTCCTCCTCCTCATCCATCCTTTTAGGTGTACAAACAATAGTAATTGGGGCCTAGTGTGCTTCTGTACGTGTGAGATACATACACATTTTTTGATCATATTTCCTATTCCGCTATTCAATAAAAACCTTTGGGGATCAATTAAATTGCGGAATAGTCTGTGTCGGTACGTGTGAGATCCACCTTTCCAAGTTTTTGGGGTTCATCTCATACTTCTGAAGCTTTGAGGGTGCTGCCTGTTCCATACTCCTCCTCCTCCTCATCCATCCTTTTAGGTGTACAAACAATAGTAATTGGGGCCTAGTGTGTTTCTGTACGTGCGAGATACATACACTTTTTTTGATCATATTTCCTATTCCGCTATTCAATAAAAACCTTTGGGGATCAATTAAATTGCGGGATAGTCTGTGTCGGTACGTGTGAGATCCACCTTTCCAAGTTTTTGGGGTTCATCTCATACTTCTGAAGCTTTGAGGGTGCTGCCTGTTCCATACTCCTCCTCCTCCTCATCCATCCTTTTAGGTGTACAAACAATAGTAATTGGGGCCTAGTGTGTTTCTGTACGTGCGAGATACATACACTTTTTTTGATCATATTTCCTATTCCGCTATTCAATAAAAACCTTTGGGGATCAATTAAATTGCGGGATAGTCTGTGTCGGTACGTGTGAGATCCACCTTTCCAAGTTTTTGGGGTTCATCTCATACTTCTGAAGCTTTGAGGGTGCTGCCTGTTCCATACTCCTCCTCCTCCTCATCCATCCTTTTAGGTGTACAAACAATAGTAATTGGGGCCTAGTGTGCTTCTGTACGTGTGAGATACATACACATTTTTTGATCATATTTCCTATTCCGCTATTCAATAAAAACCTTTGGGGATCAATTAAATTGCGGGATAGTCTGTGTCGGTACGTGTGAGATCCACCTTTCCAAGTTTTTGGGGTTCATCTCATACTTCTGAAGCTTTGAGGGTGCTGCCTGTTCCATACTCCTCCTCCTCCTCATCCATCCTTTTAGGTGTACAAACAATAGTAATTGGGGCCTAGTGTGTTTCTGTACGTGTGAGATACATACACTTTTTTTGATCATATTTCCTATTCCGCTATTCAATAAAAACCTTTGGGGATCAATTGAATTGCGGGATAGTCTGTGTCGGTACGTGTGAGAGAGATCCACCTTTCCAAGTTGTTGGGGTTCATCTCATACTTCTGAAGGTTTGAGGGTGCTGCCTGTTCCATACCCCCCCTACTCCTCATCTAGCCTTTTAGGGGTACAAACAATAGTAATTGGGGCCTAGTGTGGTTGTGTACGTGCGAGATACATACACTTTTTTTGATCATATTTCCTATTCCGCTATTCAATAAAAACCTTTGAGGATCAATTGAATTGCGGGATAGTCTGTGTCGGTACGTGTGAGAGAGATCCACCTTTCCAAGTTGTTGGGGTTCATCT
This sequence comes from Pelophylax lessonae, assembly GCF_965119305.1. Lineage (NCBI taxonomy): Eukaryota > Metazoa > Chordata > Amphibia > Anura > Ranidae > Pelophylax > Pelophylax lessonae. The sequence continues at coordinate 142,303,744 of NC_138773.1, read as the reverse complement.
CATACTTCTGAAGGTTTGAGGGTGCTGCCTGTTCCATACTCCCCCTACTCCTCATCTAGCCTTTTAGGTGTACAAACAATAGTAATTGGGGCCTAGTGTGTTTCTGTACGTGCGAGATACATACACTTTTTTTGATCATATTTCCTATTCCGCTATTCAATAAAAACCTTTGGGGATCAATTAAATTGCGGGATAGTCTGTGTCGGTACGTGTGAGATCCACCTTTCCAAGTTTTTGGGGTTCATCTCATACTTCTGAAGCTTTGAGGGTGCTGCCTGTTCCATACTCCTCCTCCTCCTCATCCATCCTTTTAGGTGTACAAACAATAGTAATTGGGGCCTAGTGTGCTTCTGTACGTGTGAGATACATACACATTTTTTGATCATATTTCCTATTCCGCTATTCAATAAAAACCTTTGGGGATCAATTAAATTGCGGGATAGTCTGTGTCGGTACGTGTGAGATCCACCTTTCCAAGTTTTTGGGGTTCATCTCATACTTCTGAAGCTTTGAGGGTGCTGCCTGTTCCATACTCCTCCTCCTCCTCATCCATCCTTTTAGGTGTACAAACAATAGTAATTGGGGCCTAGTGTGTTTCTGTACGTGTGAGATACATACACTTTTTTTGATCATATTTCCTATTCCGCTATTCAATAAAAACCTTTGGGGATCAATTGAATTGCGGGATAGTCTGTGTCGGTACGTGTGAGAGAGATCCACCTTTCCAAGTTGTTGGGGTTCATCTCATACTTCTGAAGGTTTGAGGGTGCTGCCTGTTCCATACCCCCCCTACTCCTCATCTAGCCTTTTAGGGGTACAAACAATAGTAATTGGGGCCTAGTGTGGTTGTGTACGTGCGAGATACATACACTTTTTTTGATCATATTTCCTATTCCGCTATTCAATAAAAACCTTTGAGGATCAATTGAATTGCGGGATAGTCTGTGTCGGTACGTGTGAGAGAGATCCACCTTTCCAAGTTGTTGGGGTTCATCTCATACTTCTGAAGGTTTGAGGGTGCTGCCTGTTCCATACTCCCCCTACTCCTCATCTAGCCTTTTAGGGGTACAAACAATAGTAATTGGGGCCTAGTGTGGTTGTGTACGTGTGATATACATACACTTTTTTTGGATCATATTTTCTATTCCGCTATTCAATAAAAACCTTTCTAGGGCAAGATCTTAAATTACAGAAATATGAGGAGACCGTCAAATAAGGGCCGTGGCCTGGGTCGTGGTGCTGCTGGTAGAGCTCCTGTTGCAAGGAGAGGACATGGTCGATCTGTGCCAGCTACACGCACAAGTGAAACACCTTCCTCAAGTGTGAGTAGGCGACAGAACCTGCATCAGTATTTGGTAGGGCATCAAACGCCCCTAGAAGTGATGAGGCCAGAACAAGTTGAGGCGATAGTAGATTGGTTTGCTGCTGACAGTGCCTCCAGTTCCTTCACATTGTCTCCCACCCAGTCTACTGCAGAAAGGTCAGAGTTGGCACCTGCAGCCAATGTCCAACCGTCTTTCACCTCACCCCCTTGCAAATCAGGCCAGCAGTCTGAGCCCCAAGCCATACAGCAGTCTCTTATTCTTTTTGAGGACTCTGTCAGCAGGGTTTCCCAGGGCCATCCACCTAGCCCTGCCCCAGAAGTGGAAGAGATTGAGTGCAGCGATGCCCAACCACTTATTCCTCAAGATGAGTACATGCAAGGATCATCGCAGCACGTCTCCGATGATGACGAAACGCAGGTGCCAACTGCTGCGGCGTTCAGCATTGTGGAGACCGACAAGGAGGGCAGGGGTGAAGACTGGGTGGAAGATGATGTGGAGGACGATGAGGTCCTCGACCCCACATGGAATGAACGTCATGCAGGTGAACTGAGTAGTTTGGAGGAAGAGGCGGTGGTCGCACAGAGCCACCAGCACAGCAGAAGAGGGAGCAGGGTGCAGAAGCGGAGCGGCCGTGCCCTAGACACTACGCCCGCTACTGCCCAACGCAGCAAGGGAACGAGCGCACCAAAGTCAGCTCAAAGGAGTTCTCTAGCGTGGAAGTTCTTTAGAAAATGTGCTGATGACAGGACACGAGTGGTTTGCACCCTGTGCAATCAGAGCTTGAAGCGAGGCATGAACCTTCTCAACCTGAGCACAACCTGCATGATCAGGCATCTAAGTGCAAAGCACGAGCTGCAGTGGAGTACACACCTTCAAAACCAAGAAACGTCTCTGGCTCATCCTGCTTCCTCTTCTGCTGCAGTCTCGGCCGCTCCAGCCACATCTGTAGTGATACCGGCACCTGCCACCCCGCAAACAGACGATCTGTCAGCAACACCACCACCTGGGTCACCAACAACCATCTCCACAATGTCCCGTGGAAGCGTTCAGCTTTCCATCTCCCAAACACTTGAGAGGAAGAGGAAGTACCCCCCTACCCACCCGCGATCCCTGGCCCTGAATGCCAGCATTTCAAAATTATTGGCCTTTGAAATGCTGTCATTCCGTCTGGTGGAGACGCACAGTTTTAAAAACCTTATGTCGGTGGCTGTCCCACAGTACGTCGTGCCCAGCCGCCACTACTTTTCCAGGCAAGCCATCCCTTCCCTGCACAACCAAGTGGGGGAAAAAATCAGGTGTGCACTGCGCAACGCCATCTGTGCCAAGGTCCACCTAACTACGGATACGTGGACCAGTAAGCACGGTCAGGGGCGTTATATCTCCCTAACGGCACACTGGGTAAATGCAGTGGCGGATGGGCCTGAGGCGGATAGCAATTTGGCGCATGTCCTTCCACCACCGAGGATTGCAGGGCGCTTCAGTTTGCCTCCTGTTCCTAACTCCTCCTACTCCGCTTCCTCATCCTCTACCGCCTCCTCATCCGGACAGCGTAACACCTTCACCACCAACTTCAGCACGGCCAGGGGTAAACGACAGCAGGCAGTTTTACAACTTGCCTGTTTGGGGGACAAACCACACACCGCGCAGGAGTTGTGGAGGAGCATGGAACAGCAGACAAATGAGTGGTTGCTGCCAGCGAGCCTCAAGCCCGGCCTGGTGGTGTGCGATAACGGGCGAAATCTCATAGCAGCTCTGGGCCTAGCCGGTTTGACGCACATCCCTTGCCTGGCGCATGTGCTGAATTTGGTGGTGCAGAGGTTCCTTAAAAACTACCCCGATATGTCAGAGCTGCTGCAGAAAGTGCGGGCCGTTTGTGCGCACTTTCGGCGTTCTCACCCTGCTGCTGCTCGCCTGGCAGCGCTGCAGCGTAACTTCGGCCTTCCCGCTCACCGCCTCATATGTGACGTGCCCACAAGGTGGAACTCCACCTTGCACATGCTGGAAAGACTGTGCGAGCAGCAGCAGGCCATAGTGGAGTTTCAGCTGCAGCACGCACGCGTGAGTCGCTCTGCGGAACAGCACCACTTCACCACCAATAACTGGGCCTCCATGCGAGACCTGTGTGCCTTGTTGCGCTGTTTTGAGTACTCCACCAACATGGCCAGTGGCAATGACGCCGTTCTCAGCTTAACTATCCCACTTCTATGCCTCCTTGAAAAAACAATTCGGGCGATGATGGAAGAGGATGTGGCACAGGATGAGGAGGAGGAGGAGGATGAAGAGGTAACATTTCCAAGGCTTTCAGGGCAGTCATTCGCAAGGGGCTCCGAGGGTGGGTTCCTGCACACGCAAACGCCAGGGACGCAATTGTCCAGCAGGGGCACAGTTCTGGAGGATGAGGAGGATGAGGAGGAGGAGGAGCTGGAGGAGGAGATGGAACCATGTTCACAGCAGGGTGGCACCCAGGCCAGCTCATGGCCATCACTGGTGCGTGGCTGGGGGGATACAGAGGACACGGACCATACACCTCCCACAGAGGACAGCCTTTCGTCGCCTCTGGGCAGCCTGGCACACATGAGCGATTACATGCTGCAGTGTCTCCACAACGACCGCCGAGTTGCCCACATTCTAACTTGTGCTGATTACTGGGTGGCCACGCTGCTGGATCCCCGTTACAAGGACAACGTACCGTCCTTAATTCACTCACTGGAGCGCGATCGCAAGATGCGCGAGTACAAGCGCACGCTGGTAGACGCCATGCTGCTGGCATTCCCATCTGACAGCGGGGCCACAGTGGAAGCACAAGGCAGAGGAGGAGGAGGAGGAGGTCGCCAACGCAACCAGGGCACCGCCAGCACCTCAGAAGGCAGGGTTAGCATGGCCGAAATGTGGAAAAGCTTTGTCAGCACGCCACAACAAACAGCAGCACCAGCAGCTCAGATGGAACGTCTTAGCAGGAGGCAGCATTTTACCAACATGGTGGAGCAGTATGTGTGCACACGCCTACATGTAGTGAATGACGGGTCTGCCCCCTTCAACTTCTGGGTCTCCAAATTGGGCACATGGCCTGAGCTTGCCCTTTACGCCTTGGAGGTGCTGGCGTGCCCTGCAGCCAGTGTATTATCTGAACGGGTATTTAGCACGGCTGGGGGCGTTATAACAGACAAGCGCAGCCGCCTGTCCAGAGACAATGTGGACAAGCTCACGTTCATTAAAATGAACCAGGCATGGATCCCACGGGACTTTTCCGTACCTTATGCAGAATAGCAATGGATACCGACCTTACCCACCCATTGTTCCATTTTTGCTCTTTCTCACTCTTTTGGGGTGTACCCTCATTTAAAATTTGTGAAAAGAAGCAGTGTTGGCTACCTCGTCCTCCTCCTCAGGGCCAGATTAATGTAGGGTCTATTGGAGCTGCAGCTCCAGGCCCCTACCTTTTATATAGGCCCCGGGTTGGCCATATTCACTGTTACCGCTCTTCTGTCACTTGTAAACACAGAAGTCTGGCTTCTATGCTCGCTTCCCCAGGCAGCACCCTCAGAACCTCCCCACACAGCGTGAAGGCCGGACAAGGAGGGACAGTTGGCGATGCATGGATGTGTTTATGGGCTTCAGAGACAGCATCCCATGTTGAATTAGGCATGCATGGCTGCACCCTTCCTCCTCTGGGTGCATGGCAAGGCACGGCCCTAAGGCCCTTCAAAATCCTCAGCACCAAGCCCATGATGCTGTTAATCCGGCCCTGGTCCTCCTCCACCGCCGCTTCCACCTACACCGCCCATAGGTGTGCGCAGCCTATTGCATTAAGGTGTGCACCCCAAAGTTGAAATACACATGCATGTGTTTGCCAGCAGGGAGAGTAATGTATCGGGGCCATGTACCTGTAGGCAAGGAGAAATAGAGCAGAGCAGGTCCCAGGGAGATCTTTCCCATCTCCTCACTGGCAATGCTATGTGCCCTAGGTGATTAGGGTGTGCCCAGGCACACCCAGCACACCCTGTGCGCACGCCTATGTCACCGCCACATCCACCACCACCTCAACCTCCCTCCTACTCCATATGGGCCTCGTCCTTCAGAGATGAAGAAGAACATTGTTTTATTTTTCTGTTTTTTTTTGTTGTTTTAAGTTATTTCCCTATCCACATTTGTTTGCAGAGCACTTGCCATGCTCTTAATTACGTTTTGCTGCCATTTGCAGCACTCTAGCCCTTTCCTTTGGTGTTTTAGAGCCATTTTAGTGCCTTAAAGTTCGGGTCCCCATTGACTTCAATGGGGTTCGGTGTCCGGGAAAAGTTCGGTAAAAGTCCGGGACACGGACCCGGACTTTTTTTTAAAGTTCGGCCGAACCCGTCGAACACGGACATCTAGGTGTCCGCTCAACCCTAGTCTCCAACTGTCAAAAAAGCCTTTTTTAGTCAAAATAACTGCATTTGATTAAAAAAAGGTCTGAAAAAAATGTTTTAGTCAAAATGGCTGTATTTTTGTCTTTTAGAGTCTTTAAAAGCCGCTTTTAGACAAGATTACTGTATTTGCTAAACCAATGTGTCTAAAAAGCCTTTTCTAGTCAAGATAACTGCATTTGGTCACCAAAGGTCTAAAATTTTTTTGTCAAAATGACTTAATTTTCGTCTTTTAGAGTCTTAAAAGCCGGTTTTAGACAAGATGCAAGTTGCATTTGGTAACCAATGGCCGGAAAAAAGTTTTTGGTCAAAGTGACTCTATTTTGGTCTCCAAGTGTCTAAAAAGCATTTTGTAGTCAAAATAACTGCATTTGATCACCAAAGGTCTGAAAAAAAATTTAGTCAAAATGACTGTATTTTTGTCTTTTAGAGTTTTAAAACGCTTGTTTTAGACAAAGATAACTGCATTTGGTCTCCAATGGCCGGAAAAATTTTATTTGGTCAAAATGACTCTGTTTTGGTCTCCAAGTGTCAGAAAAGCCTTTTTTAGTCAAACTAACTACATTTGATTAAAAAAGGTCTGAAAAAAATGTTTTAGTCAAAATGGCTGTATTTTTGTCTTTTAGAGTCTTAAAAAGCCGCTTTTAGACAAGATAACTGCATGTGGTAACCAATAGCCTGACAAAATTTTTTTGGTCAAAATGACTCTATTTTGGTCTCCAAGTGTCTACAAAGCCTTTTTTTAGTAAAAATAACTGCATTTAGTCACCAAAGGTCTGAAATTTTTTTTAGTCAAAATAACTTAATTTTCGTCTTTTAGCCACTTGCCGACCGCCGCACGACTATCTACGTCGGCGGTCAGCCCCTCACAGGCAAAGTGACGTAGGGCTACGTCACTAGCTCGTGAGGGTCTAGGGAGCGAGCGTGCGCCGCCGGAGGCGCGCTCCCGCTCCCGCGTGGTCACGGACCCCCCGCGCGTGTGATCTGCGGACCCGATGTCCGCCGGTCACTCTGCGATCGGCGGGGGAGAGGGAGAAAGTCAGGCGGCTTGTGTAAACAAGCTGCCTGTCATTCTCCCCTGTGTATGAAGGATGATCACACGGTTCTACTATGTAGATCCGTTGATCACTCTTCATACATCTGAAGCCACAGCCAATCACAGTAGAAAGCACGCCCCTAGGGACACACATAGCCCCTCCCTTTCAAAAAAAGTTAACCCTTTCACTGCCAGTGTATTTTTACAGTAACAGTGCATATGTATAGCACTGATTACTGTAGAAATGTCACTGGTAACCCCAAAAGTGGCAAAAATAGTCAAGGGTCCGATCTGTCGGCCGCAATGTCGCAGTACCGCAAAAAATCGCAGATCGCCGCCATTACGCGTTAAAAAAAACAACAAAAATGACAAAAATCTTTCCCTTTGTTAGTAAACACGATAACTTTTTGCGCAAACCAATCAAAATACGCTTTTTGTGATTTTTTTTACCAAACATAGGTAGCATAAAACAAATTGGCTGAAAATGTTAAAAAAATTTGATTTTTACATTTTTTTGGGGGGAATTTCATATAAAAAAATGTGAAAAATATTGCTATTTTTGCAAAATTTACTCTCTTTTTTTGTTTATAGCGCGTGATCAAAAAATCGCACAGGTGATCAAATACCACCAAAAGAAAGCTCTGTTTGTGGGAAAAAAAGGACGCCAAATTCGTTTAGGTACAACATCGCACGACCGCGCAATTGTCCGTTAAAGTCACGCGGTGCCGAATCGCAAAATACCCCCTGGTCTTTTAGCAGCCAAATCCATCCGGGGCTTAAGTGGTTAGATTCTTAAGTTAGATTCTTTGGTAACCAATGGCCTGAAACATTTTTTTGGGTCAAAATTACTCTATTGTGGTCTTCAAGTGTCTAACGAGCCTTTTTTAGTCAAAATAACTGTATTTTTGTCTTTTAGAGTCTTAAAACGATTGTTTTGGACAAGATAACTGCATTTGGTCTCCAATGGCCTGAAAAATTATTTTTGGTCAAAATGACTCTGTTTTGGTCTCCAAGTGTCAAAAAAGCCTTTTTTAGTCAAAATAACTACATTTGATAAAAAAAGGTCTGAAAAAATTTTAGTCAAAATGACTGTATTTTTGTCTTTTAGAGTCTTAAAACGCTTGTTTTAGACAAGATAACTGCAGTTGGTCTCCAATGGCTTGAAAAAATGTTTTCGGTCAAAGTGACTCTATTTTGGTCTCCAAGTGTCTAAAAAGCCTTTTTTAGTCAAAATAACTGCATTTGATCACCAAAGGTCTGAAAAAAAAAGTTAGTCAAAATGACTGTATTTTTGTCTTTTAGAGTCTTAAAACGCTTGTTTTAGACAACATAAATGCATTTGGTCTCAAAATTGCACTACTTTGGTCTTCAAGTGTCTAAAAAGCCTTTTTTTAGTCAAAACAACAATATTTGGTCACAAATTTCTGAAATTATTTTTAGTCAAAATGACTTTATTTTCATCTTTTAGAGTCTTAAAAAGCCGCTTTTAGACAAGATAACTGTATTTGCTAAACCAATGGCCTGAAACAATTTTTTGGGTCAAAATGACTCTATTTTGGTCTTCAAGTGTCTAACAAGCCTTTTTTTCTGTCAAAATAACTGTATTTGGTCACCAAAGATCTGAAAAAAAATTTAGTCAAAATGACTGTATTTTTGTCTTTTAGAGTCTTAAAACGCTTGTTTTAGACAACATAAATGCATTTGGTCTCCATTGGCCTGAAAAGTTTTTTTGGTCAAAATGACTTCTGTTTTGGTCTCCAAGTGTCAAAAAAGCCCTTTTTAGTCAAAATAACTGCATTTGATTAAAAAAGGTCTGAAAATCTTTTTTAGTCAAGATGGCTGTATTTTTGTCTTTTAGAGTCTTTTAGACTAGATAACTGTATTTGCTAAACCAATGACCTGAAAAAATTGTTTTTGGTGAAAATGACTCTATTTTGGTCTCCAAGTGTCTAAAAAGTATTTTTCTAGTCAAGATAACCAAAGGTCTGAAAATTTTCTTTAGTCAAAATGACTTAATTTTCGTCTTTTAAAGTCTTAAAAAGCCGGTTTTAGACAAGATGCAGTTGCATTTGGTAACCAATAGCCTGAAAAAAATGTTTTGGTCAAAATGACTATTTTGGTCTCCAAGTGTCTAAAAGGCCTTTTTTTAGTCAAACTAACTGCATTTGGAAACCAAAGGTCTGAAATTTTTTTTAGCTAAAATGACTGTATTTTTGTCTTTTAGGGTCTTAAAACGCTTGTTTTAGACAAGATAAATGCATTTGGTCTCCATTTGCCTGAAAAAATGTTTTTGGTCAAAATTACACTATTTTGGTCTCCAAGTGTCTAAAAAGCCTTTTCTGGTCAAAATAACTGCATTTGGTCACCAAAGTTCTGAAAATTGTTTTGAATTGTTCTGAAATTTTTTTTAGTCAAAATATTTTTGTCTTTTAGAGTCTTAAAGAGCCGGTTTTAGACAAGATAATTGCATTTCGTAACCAATGGCCTGAAACAGTTTTTTTGGGTCAAAGTGACTATTTTGGTCTTCAAGTGCCTAAAAAGCCTTTTCTGGTCAAAATAACTGCATTTGGTCACCAAAGGTCTGAATTTTTTTAGTCAAAATGACTGTATTTTCGTCTTTAAGATTTTTTTCTAACAAGCCTTTTTAGTCAAAATAACTGTATTTGGTCACCAAAGTTCTGAAAATTGTTTTTAGTCAAAATGACTATTTTCGTCTTTTAGAGTCTTAAAAAGCCGGTTTTAGACAATATAATTGCATTTCGTAACAAATGGCCTGAAAAAGTGTTTTTGGTCAAAGTGACTCTATTTTGGTCTCCAAGTGTCTAAAAAGCCTTTTCTGGTCAAAATAACTGCATTTGGTCACCAAAGGTCTGAATTTTTTTAGTCAAAATGACTGTATTTTCGTCTTTAAGATTCTTAAAATGCCGGTTTTAGACAAGATAATTGCATTTCGTAACCAATGGCCTGAAAAAATAGTTTTTGGTCAAAATGACTATTTTGGTCTCCAAGTGTCTAAAAAGACTTTTTTATTCAAAAAAACTGCATTTGGTTTGTCTGAAAATTGTTTTTAGTCAAAATGACTGTATTTTCATCTTTTAGAGTCTTAAAACGCCGGTTTTATACAAGATAACTGTATATGGTAAACCAATGCCCTGAAAAAAAATTTGTGGTCAAAATTACACTATTTTGGTATCCAAGTGTCTAAAAAGCCTTTTTTTAGTCAAACTAACTGCATTTGGTCACCAAAGGTCTGAAAATTGTTTTTACTCAAAATTACTGTATTTTCGTCTTTTAGAGTCTTAAAACTCTGGTTTTATACAAGATAACTGTATATGGTAAATGAATGCCCTAAAAAAAATTTTGTGGTCAAAATTACACTATTTTGGTCTTCAAGTGTCTAAAAAGCCTTTTTTTAGTCAAAACAACAGTATTTGGTCACAAATTTCTGAAATTTTTTAGTTAAAATGACTTTATTTTCGTCTTTTAGAGTCTTAAAAAGCCGCTTTTAGACAAGATAACTGTATTTGCTAAACCAATGGCCTGAAACATTTTTTGGGTCAAAATGACTCTATTTTGGTCTTTAAGTGTCTAACAAGCCTTTTTTTAGTCAAAATAACTGTATTTGGTCACCAAAGACACCAATCCCAACTCTCAATGACTCATCATGTGTGGATGATCTCAATTCAGCAAGTAAATACACACACTCAATAAGATGTTTCCTAGAGTAACTTATGTATATAGTAACACAGTGATTATAGGCTGAAGAGACAGGTTGGGTAGAGATGGTAGATGACAGACACTTGAAAGGAAATGTTCTTGAAAGTAAGATAGTAGCAGATGGAATGCAGATAGGTTTAGCAATAATGTATGGTAGCAGATGACAGAGTAGCAGGTGGACATACAAGAGAGATCAACCCAGTGCAAGAACAGGTGGTAGTAGGCTCAAGAGCTAGCAATCTTAGATAATGCAGATGTAGTAATAGTCCTTAGTATGCAGAGCTAGATAGTGTTAGCTTTAGTATGAAAGTTATAGAGGTTTCCCCTGTGGGGTACTTATCACTAATAGCAATGTAGCAGAGGAGAGGTTCGGCAAGAGCGGATGATCCGGTAGCGGGATACAGGGATCAGCGCAGCGTGGTTCTGACAGCGAGGTATGCTTGCAAGCATGAGAGCTTCAAGACAGGTTAGCATCAAGGCACAAAGCAGTTTGAACGAACACATGTGAGTGAGAGCCGGCGATCTAAATAGCCATCCAGTCCGGCGCTCAGTGATGACAGCATCAGTCTTAAAGGTGTATGCGCACCTTACCAAAAGAGAATGGTGGGGCGCATACACTTATGAAAGAGTAATTAGGGTACCCAAAGGTACCAGAACATTACAGTACCCCCCCTTAAGGCCGGCTCCTGAAGGCCTCTGGAGCTGGTTTGTCTGGGTACTTTGCATGAAAATTGCGAATTAATCTAGAGGCATGTATGTCAGAGGTGTTTAGCCAGGTGTCGTCTTGGGGCCCATAGTTCTTCCATCGAACCAAGTACTGAAGTCTTCCTCTGTGGATACGAGAATCCAGAATCTCTTTTATCTCATATTCTTCTCCACCTTCAATTTGTACAGGAGGAGGAGGTGGGATAGTAGGCCTTATTCCTTGGTCAGGAACATGGGGCTTCAGTAGTGACACATGGAAAATGGGATGTATTTTGAGGTCTATTGGCAATGTAAGCTGTACTGCAGCTTTTCCAATAAGTTTCTTGATTGGGAAAGGTCCCAAGAACAGAGGTCCAAGCTTTTTGCTAGGGATTTTCAGTCTTAAATTTTTTGTTGAGAGCCAAACGAGGTCCCCGATAGCGTACTGAGGAGAAGGTCTTCTGCGAAGATCATAGTACTTCTTTTGTTGACTATGAGCATGTGCAATGGTAGTATTAAGCAAACCCAGAGAGTCCTTTATTTGGGTAAGATAGTCTGAAGCTACTGGGTTATTTGAAGGAAGGATGCGTGGTGGAAGAATAGAGGGATGAAACCCATAGTTCAAGTAGAACGGACTCTGCTTGGTCGTACTGTGGGTTGCGTTGTTGTAGGCAAATTCTGCCAGAGGGAGAAGATCCACCCAATCATCCTGTTGGTAAGAAGTGTAACAACGTAAATATTGCTCGATGCATTGGTTGACTCTTTCAGTCTGTCCGTTGGTCTGCGGATGGTAAGGAGAAGTGAGCTTCCGCTCGATCCGTAGTATGTGACATAGTTCTTGCCAGAACTTGGAAATAAATTGTGATCCACGGTCAGACAGAAGAGTTTTTGGGATACCATGTAACTTAAAGACATGTTTCATCAGGAGTTCTGCCGTTTGTTTGGACGAAGGTAGTCTGCGAATAGCAATGAAATGTGCCATTTTTGTCAGATGGTCCACTGACACTAAGATGGTATTAAATCCTTTGGAAGGAGGCAATTCCACTATAAAGTCCAAGGACACAACTTCCCATGGAGTTTGGGGTATTGGTAGACTGCATAGTAGACCGGATGGTCTCGTAGTGTCAATTTTGGACCTGGCACAGACATTGCATGAAGAGACGAATTTTTGTATAGATGTTTTCATGTCAGGCCACCAGAATTGCCTGGTAATCAGATTAAGAGTCTTTGTCATACCCATATGTCCTGCCATAGGCACATCATGCGATAATTCCAAGATCTTGGTGCGTATGGTAGGTGGTATGTAAAGTTTGTCGTTGTAGTAGAGGAAGCCTTCTGCATCAGTATTTAGTTGTGGTGGGGGTGAATCCAAACTTATACCATGCAAAACCTCTTCCTTCAAGGAACGGACAACTCCAATAATGCGTTTGTGAGGTATTATAGGAACGGAAGGGATTTCGAAGTAGTTTTCTTCAGTTAGTCGTGATAGTGCATCCGCCTTTTTGTTCTTATCTGCAGGTGTGTAGGTCACTAGGAAGTTAAACCTTAGAAAGAATAGTGACCATCGTACCTGTTGGTGCGAGAGAGTCTTGTTAGTCTGAAGATATTGGAGATTTTTATGGTCCGTGTATATAAGTATTGGTAATTGGGTGCCTTCGAGTAGATGTCGCCAATTCTCCAGAGCCAATTTTTTAGCAAGCAGTTCCTTTTCACCCACGGGATAATTTATCTCTGGACTGCTTAGGGATTTAGAAAAAAAGGCGACTGGATGAAGTGGTGAAGTGTGAGTTGGTCGTTGGGAGAGTATTGCTCCTACTGCCATGTTTGACGCATCTACTTCCAGAATGTATTGGAGGGATGGGTCTGGATGGCGTAGTATGGGAGCAGAAGTAAACCTTGTCTTTAACAGGTGAAAAGCTTTATTTGCTTCATCTGACCATTTGAATGGTTTTTTAATGCTAGTGAGCTGTGTGAGGGGTCTCACAATGGCAGAGAAGTTTCTAATGAACTTCCTGTAGAAATTCGAAAATCCAAGGAATCGCTGTAGCGCCTTGCTTGTGGTTGGTGTAGACCAATCCTGAATGCAGGATATCTTACTCATGTCCATCTCGATTCCTGTTTTGGATATGATGTAGCCTAGAAACAGTACCTCTTCTTTATGAAACAAGCATTTTTTCAGTTTCACATAAAGGTTGTGTGCAAGCAATCTCGATAATACTAGTCTTACATGTCTTATGTGTTCAGACAGGGATCGTGAATATATAAGTATATTGTCCAGATATACCACAACACAGACATCTAGTAAGTCTCTGAAAATATCGTTTATAAATCGTTGAAAAACTGCAGGGGCGTTGCATAGCCCGAATGGCATTACAAGATATTCTAACAATCCGTATCTGGTTCTGAATGCAGTCTTCCACTCGTGTCCATCACAGATTCGAATGAGATTGTATGCTCCTTTCAGGTCCAATTTTGAAAAATAGGTAGCTCCACGCACCTGCTCAATGAGCTCAGGGATAAGCGGTAGAGGATAGCGATCTTTTATTGTAATAGCATTCAATTGCCTATAGTCGATGATAGGCCTGAGACTTGAGTCCTTATTGCGGACAAAAAAGAGTCCTGCTGCTGTGGAAGAAGTGGAAGGTCTAATAAAACCTTTTTCCAAATTCTCATCCAAATAGTCTTTGAGATGGGAAAGTTCATCCTGTGAAAGAGGATAAACATGACCGAACGGCAATTTGCTATTTGGGAGTAGATCAATGCTACAATCATAGTCTCGATGGGGAGGTAGTGCTTGAGCATTCTTCTCAAGAAAAACCTCAGAGAGATCCTGATAACATAGTGGTGCAATCTCATCTGTCACCACAGACAGGATCTTCCCGAAAGACGGGAGGTTACACGTACCCTCGCAATAGCAAGAGAGGAAGGTCAGGGTCCGTTCCTTCCAATCTATGGTTGGTTGATGTGTGTGCAACCAGGGAAGTCCCAAAACAATGGGAAAGTGGGGTGAAGGTATTAGATCGAAGGTAGTGGTCTCCATATGAGACCCGTTAGTAGTGACTAGGAGTGCCTGTGTCTGATCAGTGATCGGACCAGAGGATAAAGGAACACCGTTAATAAGACTCACTGAGACAGGTTTAAGTTTAGAAATAATAGGAACTTTATTTAAAGCAGCAAAACGTATGTCAATATAATTTCCACAAGATCCTGTGTCAATCATGGCCTTAGTAGTAATCCTGTTCTGGTCCCACTGTAATGTTAAGCAAACAGAAAGATAAGGGTTAGTGATTGAAGTTGTAAATCTCCCTAGGAGGACATGTGAACACTCACCCTTCTTTTTGTAGACTAGGGGACAGACGTTTATCTTGTGATCCGGGGATGCACAGTACAAGCAGAGATTACCAGATCGTCTTCTGGCTCTTTCCATAATTGATAGAGGTGGGCGTATGGTTCCTACCTCCATAGGAACGGGGTCAACGACCGAAATCCGAGAAGAACTGGATAATGGCATTCCCATTTTCTCAGCCTTTCTTTCTCGTAGTCTTCTATCTATGGTGATACTGAGTTGTATCAATGCATCCAGGCTTTTTGGCAGATCCGCTCGGGCGAGCTCGTCTTTAACGGCCTCTGATAGGCCAAGCCTAAATTGGGTTTTCAGAGATGCATCATTCCATTCTGAATCAAGGGTCCATCTCTTGAATTCTGCGACAAAGTCTTCTACAGGTCTCCCACCTTGTTTCAAGGATCTTAATTGAAGATCGGCAGTACTCTGCCTATTGGGATCATCATATAGGCTAGTGAGTTCTGCTAGGAACAAGGCATAGGAGTTGAGAAGCTGATCGCTTTTCTCAAAAAGAGAGTCTGCCCAGGCCAGAGGATCGCCTGTTAGGTAAGAAATAATAGTACAAACCTTAATGTGATCAGTAAGGTAGGTACGGGGTTTTAGCAAGAAAAGTAACTCACATGCGTTTTTAAATTCGCGAAATTTTTTGCGATCGCCTGTAAATACCAAAGGAGGATTTATTTTGGGTTCAGGGGACTGAGCAGTGGTAAGTTCTGTCAGTCTAATTACCTGCTGCGACAGAGCCTGATTGTCTTCTTTTAATTCAGCAAGTGCGTGTATTAACGCAGTTACTTGCTGTTTTAATTGTGTCATCTGAGTGGTTATTTCTGCTGAATCCATTTGTGGTTCGTTCAATCTGTAACGCTCCTGCGTTTTATGTATGATGTGGATTTTCAGCTGCAGAAATATTCCACTTCAGTAGTCATGTAGAGAAACGCTGAGACACCAATCCCAACTCTCAATGACTCATCATGTGTGGATGATCTCAATTCAGCAAGTAAATACACACACTCAATAAGATGTTTCCTAGAGTAACTTATGTATATAGTAACACAGTGATGATAGGCTGAAGAGACAGGTTGGGTAGAGATGGTAGATGACAGACACTTGAAAGGAAATGTTCTTGAAAGTAAGATAGTAGCAGATGGGATGCAAATAGGTTTAGCAATCATGTATGGTAGCAGATGACAGAGTAGCAGGTGGACATACAAGAGAGATCAACCCAGTGCAAGAACAGGTGGTAGTAGGCTCAAGAGCTAGCAATCTTAGATAATGCAGATGTAGTAATAGTCCTTAGTATGCAGAGCTAGATAGTGTAAGCTTTAGTATGAAAGTTATAGAGATTTCCCCTGTGGGGTACTTATCACTAATAGCAATGTAGCAGAGGAGAGGTTCGGCAAGAGCGGATGATCCGGTAGCGGGATACAGGGATCAGTGCAGCGTGGTTCCGACAGCGAGGTATGCTTGCAAGCATGAGAGCTTCAAGACAGGTTAGCATCAAGGCACAAAGCAGTTTGAACGAACACATGTGAGTGAGAGCCGGCGATCTAAATAGCCATCCAGTCCGGCGCTCAGTGATGACAGCATCAGTCTTAAAGGTGTATGCGCACCTTACCAAAAGAGAATGGTGGGGCGCATACACTTATGAAAGAGTAATTAGGGTACCCAAAGGTACCAGAACATTACAGTGCTTCACTTTGCCTCCTGCCTGTTCCGAACTCCTCCTACTCCTCATCCTGCCTTTGGGCGTACAAAAAATAGTAATCGGGGCCTAGTCTGGGTCTGTACGTGTGAGATACATACACCTTTTGATATCATATTTTCTATTCCGCTATTCAATCTACACCCTTGGGGTAAAAACAATTAAATTGCGGGATAGTCTGTATCGGTACGTGTGAGATACACCTTTCCAATTTTTGGGGCGCATCTCATACTGCCGAGGATTGCAGGGTGCTTCACTTTGCCTCCTGCCGCTTCCGAACTCCTCCTACTCCTCATCCTGCCTTTGGTGGTACAAAAAATAGTAATCGGGGCCTAGTCTGGGTCTGTACGTGTGAGATACATACACCTTTTGATATCATATTTTCTATTCTGCTTTTCAATCTACACCCTTGGGGTAAAAACAATTAAATTGCGGGATAGTCTGTATCGGTACGTGTGAGATACACCTTTCCAATTTTTGGGGCGCATCTCATACCGCAGAGGATTGCAGGGTGCTTCACTTTGCCTCCTGCCTGTTCCGAACTCCTCCTACTCCTCATCCTGCCTTTGGGGGTACAAAAAAATAGTAATCGGGGCCTAGTCTGGGTCTGTACGTGTGAGATACATACACCTTTTGATATCATATTTTCTATTCCGCTATTCAATCTACACCCTTGGGGTAAAAACAATTAAATTGCGGGATAGTCTGTATCGGTACGTGTGAGATAAACCTTCCAAATTTTGGGGGTGCATCTTCCACCGCTGAGGATTGCAGGGTGCTTCAGTTTGCCTCCTGTTCGGACCTCCTCCTACTCCACATCCTCATCCTGCCTTTAGGGTACAAAAAATTGTAATCGGGGCCTAGTCTGTGTTTGTACTTGTGAGATACACCGTTTTGTAAATTTTTTTCTATTCCGCTATTCAATGTACACCCTGTTTGAGTGTAAAAAATTAAATTACGGCATAGTCTGTATCGGTACATGTGAGATACACCTTTTTAAATTTGTTTGGTGCATCTCCTTCCACCGCTGAGGATTGCAGGGCGCTTCAGTTTGCCTCCTGTTCCGAACTCCTCCTACTCCTCTTCCTCATCCTGCCTTTGGGGGTACAAAAAATTGTAATCGGGGCCTAGTCTGTGTTTGTACGTGTGAGATACACCGTTTTATAAAATTTTTCCTATTCCACTATTCAATATACACCCTTTTGGAGTGTAAAAAATTAAATTACGGCATAGTCTGTATGGCTACATGTGAGATACACCTTTTCAAATTTGTTTGGAGAATCTCCTTCCACCGCCGAGGATTGCAGGGCGCTTCAGTTTGCCTCCTGTTCCTAACTCCTCCTACTCCGCTTCCTCAGCACAGCCAGGGGTAAACGACAGCAGGCAGTTTTAAAACTTGCCTGTTTGGGGAAAAAACCACACACCGTGCAGGAGTTGTGGAGGAGCATGGAACAGCAGACCGATGAGTGGTTGCTGCCAACGAGCCTCAAGCCCGGCCTGGTGGTGTGCGATAACGGGCGAAATCTCATAGCAGCTCTGGGCCTAGCCGGTTTGACGCACATCCCTTGCCTGGCTGAATTTGGTGGTGCAGAGGTTCCTTAAAAATTATCCCGATATGTCAGAGCTGCTGCAGAAAGTGTGGGCCGTCTGTGCGCACTTTCAGCGTTCTCACCCTGCTGCTGTTCGCCTGTCAGCGCTGCAGCGTAACTTCGGCCTTCCCGCTCACCGCCTCATATGTGACGTGCCCACAAGGTGGAACTCCACCTTGCACATGTTGGAAAGACTGTGCGAGCAGCAGCAGGCCATAGTGGAGTTTCAGCTGCAGCACGCACACGTGAGTCGCTCTGCGGAACAGCATCACTTCACCACCAATAACTGGGCCTCCATGTGAGACCTGTGTGCCTTGTTGCGCTGTTTTGAGTACTCCACCAACATGGCCAGTGCCGATGATGTCGTTGTCAGCTTAACTATCCCACTTCTATGCCTCCTTCAAAAAACGATTCGGGCAATGATGGAAGAGGATGTGGCACAGGATGAGGAGGAGGAGGAGGAGGATGAAGAGGTAACATTTCCAAGGCTTTCAGGGCAGTCATTCGCAAGTGGCTCCGAGGGTGGGTTCCTGCACCCACAAACACCAGGGACACAATTGTCCAGCAGGGGCACAGTTCTGGAGGATGAGGAGGATGAGGAGGAGGATATGGAGGAGGAGATGGAACCATGTTCACAGCAGGGTGGCACCCAGGCCAGCTCATGGCCATCACTGGTGCGTGGCTGGGGGGATACAGAGGACACAGATGATACACCTCCCACAGAGGACAGCCTTTCGTTGCCTCTGGGCAGCCTGGCACACATGAGCGATTACATGCTGCAGTGTCTCCACAACGACCGCCGAGTTGCCCACATTCTAACTTGTGCTGATTACTGGGTGGCCACGCTGCTGGATCCCCGTTACAAGGACAACGTACCATCCTTAATTCACTCACTGGAGCGCGATCGCAAGATGCGCGAGTACAAGCACACGCTGGTAGACGCAATGCTGCTGGCATTCCCACCTGACAGCGGGGCCACAGTGGAAGCACAAGGCCAAGGCAGAGGAGGAGGAGGAGGAAGAGGTCGCCAACGCAACCAGGGCACTGCCAGCACCTCAGAAGGCAGGGTTAGCATGGCCGAAATGTGGAAAAGCTTTGTCAGCACGCCACAACAAACAGCAGCACCAGCAGCTCATATGGAACGTCTTAGCAGGAGGCAGCATTTCACCGACATGGTGGAGCAGTATGCGTGCACACGCCTACATGTAGTGAATGCCGAGTCTGCCCCCTTCAACTTCTGGGTCTCCAAATTGGGCACATGGCCTGAGCTTGCCCTTTACGCCTTGGAGATGCTGGCGTGCCCTGCAGCCAGTGTATTATCTGAACGTGTATTTAGCACGGCTGGAGACGTTATCACAGACAAGCGCAGCCGCCTGTCCAAAGACAATGTGGACAAGCTCACGTTCATTAAAATGAATCAGGCATGGATCCCACAGGACTTTTCCGTACCTTGTGCAGAATAGAGATGGATACCGACCTTACCCAGCCATTGTTCTATTTTTGATCTTTCTCACTCTTTTGGGGTGTACCCTCATTTAAAATGACTGAAAAAAGCAGTGTTGGCTACCTCGTCCTCCTCCACCGCCGCTTCCACCTACACCGCCCATAGGTGTGCGCAGCCTATTGCATTAGGGTGTGCACCCCAAAGTTTAAATACACATGCATGTGTTTGCCTACATGTATATGGCCCCGGTACATTACTCTCCCTGCTGGCAAAGTGAAATAGAAGTGTGTGGCAATTCTCTTATGGCAGAGCAGGTCCGAGGGAGATCTTTCCCATCTCCTCACTGGCAAACAGAGCGATAATGCTAATGTGCCCTAGGTGATTAGGGTGTGCCCAGGCACACCCGGCACACCCTGTGCGCACGCCTATGACACCGCCACATCCACCACCACCTCAACCTCCCTCCTACTCCATATGGGCCTCGTCCTTCACAGATGAAAAACATTGTTTTATTTTTCTGTTTTTTTTGTTGTTTTAAGTTATTTCCCTATCCACATTTGTTTGCAGAGCACTTACCATGCTCTTAACTACGTTTTGCTGCCATTTGCAGCACTCTAGCCCTTTCCATTGGTGTTTTAGAGCCATTTTAGTGCCTGAAAGTTCGGGTCCCCATTGACTTCAATGGGGTTCGGTGTCCGGGCAAAGTTCGGAAAAAGTCCGGGACACGGACCCGGACTTTTTTTCAAGTTCGGCCGAACCCGCCAAAAACGGACATCCAGGTGTCTGCTCAACACTACCTACAGCACCTGGTATTCCCAGGCAGTCTCCCATCCAGCTACTAAGCAGGCTTTACCCTGCTTAGCTTCTGAGATCAGACGAGATCGGGCGTGTTCAGGGTGATGTGGCCATAGGCAATCACAATTGCCACCCTCGACCCCTTTGAACTTGGCCATGGCAAGATGGCACCTCAGGAGAAACAAAAAGAAAGCCAACAAATAAAGGAAAAGCCAAAAGCCTACAGAACCTTGTATTCCAAGGCGGTCTCCCATCTAGGTAATAACCAGGCCCGACCCTGCTTAGCTTCCGAGATCAGATGAGATCTGTCACGTTCAGGGTGATGTGGCCATAGGCGATCACCACTGCCACCCTAGACCCCTTTGAACTTGGCCATGGCAAGATGGCTCCTCAGGAGAAACAAAAAGAAAGCCAATGAATAAAGGAAAAGCCAAAAGCCTACAGCACCTAGTATTCCCAGGCGGTCTCACATCCAGGTTCTAATCAGGACCGACCCTACTTAGCTTCTGAGATCAGACGAGATTGGGTGCGTTCAGGGTGATGTGGCCATAGGCGATCACCACTGCCACCCTAGACCCCTTTGAACTTGGCCATGGCAAGATGGCACCTCAGGAGAAACAAAAAGAAAGCCAACGAATAAAGGAAAAGCCAATGGCCTGAAAAAAGTTTTTCTTGGTCAAAATGACTCTATTTTGGTATCCAAGTGTCTAAAAAACCTTTTTTAGTCACAATTACTGCATTTGGTCACCAAATATCAGGACCCAGACTTGAACCTGGGACCTCCAGTGTGTTTGCCAATGACTCTACTTGCTGAGCCACCTGGAATGCTGGACAGCTCTTTGGACAAATCCTTGAATGATTCTGCTGTAAATCTTTATTACCTTTAACCTTGAACCCTTTGCTCCTCCCATGAACTTCCTGTTATAAGCCATGTCTTTGCACTTCCTGGCTGCCAGAATATTGTGCCTTCAACAGCCGATATCTCGCTTGTCTCTCCTGCTGCTGTCCGTATCTTTGCTATCATCCGTTATCGACACTTGGCTTGTTCCTCGACTACGCTTTTGCCTAATCCCGACCTGCAACTACTTGTTACCGACCTTTGGCTATTCCTAGACTACGCTTCTGCTTGATCCTGACCTGCTATATCTGCTACTGGACCCTGGCTTGCTCACCTCCTAGTGGGGCGATCCTGAGGACCGCGACCTGGTACTAACACGCAGCAAAATCCATCTCCACCATCAGGAGCGCTGGTGAACACCGGTTAGTACTTAGATTCCGCACCTCAGGTGAGCCTGCGTCATCTGCCAGTGTGACCTGCCCGTGTTCCTATCCAGCTGGTTCCTGTGTAAGCTGCTATAGCTATTGGTCTTCGAGCCTGACTCCAGATCGTGACAGAATATTCTGGCCCAAAACATGGAGGCCGTTGTAGCAGCTGCTGTGGCTCCTTTCAGGGTACAAATCTCTGAGTTGCAGGCGTTTGGTACTACCTACCAGGAAAAGTTTGCTGAGTTACAAACTGAAGTGAAAGGGCTACAAGAGGACATCCTTGATCTGCACAGACAGTTGCGGGACATGCTGTTGCGGTTGATACTAGCACACAAATGCCCCTCCCACTCAAGTTCAATGGTGACCATCACAATTACAGAGGTTTCCTTAATCAATGTCGTATATACTTTGAGATGCAACTTCTGACTTCTGACAGGAAAAAGGTGCTGTTTATCATCAACCTCCTTAATGAGGAAGCCTTAGCCTGGGCCTCCCCTTATGTGGAGAAAGATGATGTCATCCTGGATAATTTCAATAATTTTGTGGCTGCCATGAATCATATTTTTGATGATCCTAACCGCTGCGCTACTGCCGAGGCAAAATTGCACAATTTACGGCAGGGGAGGCGCTCTGTTGCAGAGTACACAACTGAATTCAGACGTTGGATTTCAGATACCAATTGGAATCCAGCAGCGCAAAAGAGTCAGTTTTGTCAAGGACTCTCTGAACAAGTAAAAGATGAGCTTGCCCGAGTAGAAAGCCCTGATGACCTTGAGGCCTTTATTAAATTATGTATTTGAATTGATCAAAGACTTACAGAAAGGAGAAAAGAGAGGCAGGGAATTCTAGGCAGTAATGATGGCATGCGTTTTTCTACTACTCAGTATACTCCTAAGGGTCCAAGAGTTCTTCCAGGTTCTGACACTCCTGAACCTATGCAGGTGGATGCTATTAAAAGATCTATTACAACTCAGGAGAAAGAAAGACGACGTTCAGAAAACGTATGTCTTTATTGTGGAGAATCTGGGCATTACGCAATCAATTGTCCCAATAAATATAAAAGAACAATTGCGGCAACAGATCTTATGGTACCTGAATAAATAAACTCAATTTCTCAGTCTGTCTCTCCTTTGATTCAAGAAGCTCATAAAGTTAATTTGTTATCTTCTCATTTTGTCATCCCTGTAAAGCTTATCACTGAAAGCAGTGAAATACCTTGCTCCGCTATGCTGGACTCAGGGGTCGGGGGGAACTTCATGGACATTGAATTTGCCCAAAATAATAACATACAAGGAAGAAATAAATTTGCCCCAATAGATATGGAAACTGTGGATGGCTCACCTTTGTCTTCAGGACCTGTTACCCACGAGACTGTCCCACTTGAACTCTTAATCGAGACTGACCATCAGGAGACTATCAGCTTTCAGCTGATCACATCGCCTAAATTCCCTATCATCCTGGGAATTCCTTGGTTCTCTATCCATAATCCTTCCATCAACTGGGAGACACGTTCTTTAAAACTTACCTCTGACTATTGCAAAGAACATTTGCAAAAGATCTTACCAAGTAAGCCCACCACCAACCCAGGACTCGCAAGCAGCTATGGTAACTACCATATGAAGACCTGCCCCCACAACATCTTGAATTTAAGGATGTTTGTGATAAAAAAATGCTGAACAGCTGCCTCCACATCGCTCTTATGATTGTCCCATTGAATTGCTTCAAGGGGCAGAGATCCCCTTTGGCCGTCTTTATTCCTTTTCTGAACCTGAACTGAAGGTGCTCAGGGAGTGGCTTGATAAGAATCTAAAAAAGGGTTTATTAGACACTCAACTTCTCCTGCTGGAGCGGCCTTATTCTTCGTAGAGAAAAAGGATTCCACCCTGCGTCCATGTATTTACTACAGGGAGTTAAATAGGATCACAATTAAAAATCGCTATCCACTTCCACTAATTCCAGAAATGCTTGAGAGACTACGCTCCGCCAAGATCTTTACCAAATTAGATTTACGAGGAGCATACAACCTGGTCCGCATTCGTCCCCGACTTTGCAATGCTCCCGCAACCTTCCAACATTTCATTAATGATGTTTTTCGAGATTTGTTGGATCAGTTTGTAATAGCATATTTGGATGATATTCTTATTTTTTCTGATAATTTGGAAGAACACCGCAAGCACGTCTGTACTGTCTTCGAGAGACTAAGGCGGAATCAACTTTACATTAAACTAGAGAAATGAGAGTTTGAACAAACTAAAATCCAGTTCTTGGGATACATTTCTTCTGAAGGAGTGAGCATGGATCCCGATAAGATCAAAGCAGTGGTGGATTGGCCTGTCCCTAAGAATGTTAAGGAAATACAGTGATTTGTTGGATTTGCCAACTTTTACAGAAGATTTATAAGGAACTTCTCCAAGGTAATTGCTCCAATTACGCAGCTGGCAAAGAAGGGGGTGCCCTTTTTGTGGTCACCAGAGACACAGGCCGCCTTTACTAAATTAAAGACTCTCTTCACTTCTGCACCAATACTGGTACATCCAGATCCAGAGCTACCTTTCATCGTAGAAGTGGATGCTTCAGATTCTGCTGTGGGAGCTATCCTTTCTCAGCGAATTGGCGAAAGAATGCAGCTCCATCCTTGTGCTTATTTCTCCCGACTGATGTCTTCTGCTGAGAAGAATTATGACATCGGAAACAAGGAGCTGCTTGCAATTAAGGAAGCATTTTCTGAGTGGAAAGTGGTTGGAAGGGGCTAAGCACTTTGTAACCGTTCTCACGGATCATAAAAATTTAGAATTTATTCGTTCTGCCAAAAGTCTGTCATCTAGACAAGCACGTTGGACCCTATTCTTCTCCAGGTTCAATTTTGTTATTTCGTACTGCCCTGGGTCAAGGAACGGTAAGGCTGATGCTCTATCGCGGATGTTGTCTGGGCCCCTCCAGGAAAGCAACTCCGAATGTACGATTCTGCCTCAAAATAACTTTCTAGGGGCCACAAGTTCTAAAACCTTTTTTAATCTTCTTAAGGAGGGGTATGAGAATGACCCACTTCTTAATCATCCTCCTAGGAACATTAATCTCAAATACAAGAACAGCTTTTGGACTCAATCGCATCGCCTCTATGTACCTGAATCTGTTCGGGTAGAAGCCCTCAAATTGGTTCATGACTCTAAACTTGCTGGTCATTTTGGGGTTTCTAAAACAGAAGAACTGTTATCACGTACCTTTTGGTGGCCTGGGTACAAGAAGGATGTCAAGAGATATGTGGCCTCGTGTCTGACATGTGCTCGCAATAAGACACCCCGATCTTCTCCTCTGGGGTTACTTCAACCACTGCCTGTTCCATCAAGACCATGGGGGTCAATTTCTATGGATTTTGTGGTTGATCTTCCCCTTTCAAAAGGGATGACCACTATCCTGGTGGTTGTTGACCGTCTCACTAAGATGGCTCATTTCATACCAGTTAAAGGTGTACCCTCAGCGGAGCATACTGCAGAAGTAATGGTTCGAGAAGTTTTTAAACTACATGGAATTCCTGATGATGTACTGTCCGACAGGGGAGTACAGTTTACCTCAAAATTTCGGAGAAATTTTTGCTCAGCTTTGGGTGTAACAATTAATCCTTCCTCAGCTTTTCATCCTCAGTCTAATGGTCAGACCGAGAGGACCAATCAAACTTTGGAGCAATACCTTCGATGTTTTGTGACTTATCCTGCTGGATGATTGGGTTGACTACCTTCCTACAGCAGAGTTTGCTTATAATTAGAGTTGAGCGGACACCTGGATGTCCGTGTTCGGCTTGTTCGGCTTAACTTGAAAGCAACTCCCGGACCCGGACTTTTTCCGAACTTTACCCGGACACTGAACCCCATTGAAGTCAATGGGGACCCGAAATTTCAGACACTAAAATGGCTCTAAAAAAACAATGGAACGGGCTAGAGTGCTGCAAATGGCAGCAAAATGTAGTTAAGAGCATGGCAAGTGCTCTGCAAACAAATGTGGATAGGGAAATAACTTAAAACAACAAAAAAACAGAAAAATAAAACAATTTTCTTCATCTGTGAAGGACGAGGCCCATATGGAGTTGGAGGGAGGTTGAGGTGGCGGTGGATGTGGCGGTGTAGGTGGAAGCGGCGGTGGAGGGGGACGAGGTAGGCAACACTGCTTTTTTTTAGTCATTTTAAATTAGGGTACACCCCAAAAGAGTGAGAAAGATCAAAAATATAACAATGGCTGGGTAAGGTCGGTATCCATCTCTATTCTGCACAAGGTATGGAAAAATCCTGTAGATTCCATGCCTGGTTCATTTTAATGAACATGAGCTTGTCCACATTGTCTCTGGACAGGCGGCTGCGCTTTTCTGTGATAACGCCCCCAGCCATGCTAAATACACGTTCAGATAATACACTGGCTGCAGGGCACGCCAGCACCTCCAAGGCGTAAAGGGCAAGCTCAGGCCATGTGCCCAATTTGGAGACCCAGAAGTTGAAGGGGGCAGACCCGTCATTCACTACATTTAGGCATGTGCACACATACTGCTCCACCATGTTGGTGAAATGCTGCCTCCTGCTAAGACGTTCCATATGAGCTGCTGGTGCTGCTGTTTGTTGTGGCATGCTGACAAAGCTTTTCCACATTTCGGCCATGCCAACCCTGCCTTCTGAGGTGCTGGCAGTGCCCTGGTTGCGGTGGCGACCTCTTCCTCCTCTGCCTTGGCCTTTGTGCTTCCACTGTGGCCCCGCTGTCAGGTGGGAATGCCAGCAGCATCGCGTCTACCAGCATGCGCTTGTACTCGTGCATCTTGCTATCACGCTCCAGTGAGTGATTTAAGGACGGTACATTGTCCTTGTAATGGGGATCCAGCAGCGTGGCCACCCAGTAATCAGCACAAGTTAGAATGTGGGCAACTCGGCGGTCATTGTGGAGACACTGCAGCATGTAATCGCTCATGTGTGCCAGGCTGCCCAGAGGCAACGAAAGGCTGTCCTCTGTGGGAGGTGTATCATCTGTGTCCTCTGTATCCCCCCAGCCACGCACTAGTGATGGCCATGAGCTGGCCTGGGTGCCACCCTGCTGTGAACATGGTTCCATCTCCTCCTCCATCTCCTCCTCCTCATCCTCCTCATCCTCCAGAACTGTGCCCCTGATGGACAATTGTGTACCTGGCGTTTGTGGGTGCAGGAACCCACCCTCAGAGCCACTTGTGAATGACTGCATTGAAAGCCTTGGAAATGATTCCTCCTCCTCCTCCTGTGCCACATCCTCTTCCATCATCGCCCGAATTGTTTTTTGAAGGAGGCATAGAAGTGGGATAGTTAAGCTGACAACGGCGTCATCGGCACTGGCCATGTTGGTGAAGTACTCAAAACAGCGCAACAAGGCACACAGGTCTCGCATGGAGGCCCAGTTATTGGTGGTGAAGTGGTGCTGTTCCGCAGAGCGTCTCACGCATGCGTGCTGCAGCTGAAACTCCACTATGGCCTGCTGCTGCTCGCACAGTCTTTCCAGCATGTGCAAGGTGGAGTTCCACCTTGTGGGCACGTCACATATGAGGCGGTGGGCGGGAAGGCCGAAGTTACGCTGCAGCGCTGACAGGCGAGCAGCAGCAGGATGAGAACGCCGAAAGTGCGCACAGACGGCCGCACTTTCTGCAGCAGCTCTGACATTTCGGGGTAATTTTTAAGGAACCTCTGCACCACCAAATTCAGCACAGGTGCCAGGCAAGGGATGTGCGTCAAACCGGCTAGGCCCAGAGCTGCTAT
The DNA here is from genome assembly GCF_965119305.1 of Pelophylax lessonae. Lineage (NCBI taxonomy): Eukaryota > Metazoa > Chordata > Amphibia > Anura > Ranidae > Pelophylax > Pelophylax lessonae. The sequence continues at coordinate 142,276,681 of NC_138773.1, read as the reverse complement.
GAGATTTGGCCCATTATCGCACACCACCAGGCAGGGCTTGAGGCTCACTGGCAGCAATCACTCATCGGTCTGCTGTTCCATGCTCCTCCACAACTCCTGCGCGGTGTGTGGTTTTTCCCCCAAACAGGCAAGTTTTAAAACTGCCTGCTGTCGTTTACCCCTGGCTGTGCTGAAGTTGGTGGTGAAGGTGTTACGCTGACCAGATGAGGAGGCGGTAGAGTGGAGTAGGAGGAGTTAGGAACAGGAGGCAAACTGAAGCGCCCTGCAATCCTCGGTGGTGGAAGGACATGTGCCAAATTGCTATCCGCCTCAGGCCCAGCCGCCACTGCATTTACCCAGTGTGCTGTTAGGGAGATATAACACCCCTGACCGTGCTCACTGGTCCACATATCGGTAGTTAGGTGGACCTTGCCACAGATGGCGTTGCGCAGTGCACACCTGATTTTTTCCCCCACTTGGTTGTGCAGGGAAGGGATGGCTTGCCTGGAAAAGTAGTGGCGGCTGGGCACGACGTACTGTGGGACAGCCACCGACATAAGGCTTTTAAAACTGTCCGTCTCCACCAGACGGAATGACAGCATTTCAAAGGCCAAGAATTTTGAAATGCTGGCATTCAGGGCCAGGGATCGCGGGTGGGTAGGAGGGTACTTCCTCTTCCTCTGAAGTGTTTGGGAGATGGAAACCTGAACGCTTCCACGGACATTGTGGAGATGGTTGGTGACCCAGGTGGTGGTGTTGCTGACAGATCGTCTGTTTGCGGTGTGGCAGGTGCCGGTATCACTACAGAGGTGGATGAAGAGGCCGAGACTGCAGCAGAAGAGGAAGCAGGAGGAGCCAGAGACCTTTCTTGGTTTTGAAGGTGTCTACCTCACTGCAGCTCGTGCTTTGCACTTAGATGCCTGATCATGCAGGTTGTGCTCAGGTTGAGAAGGTTCATGCCTCGCTTCAGGCTCTGATTGCACAGGGTGCAAACCTCTCTTCATCAGCACATTGTCTGAAGAACTTCCACGCTAGAGAACTCCTTTGAGCTTTCTTTGGTGTGCTCGGTCCCTTGCTGCGTTGGGCAGTAGCAGGCGTAGTGTCTAGGGCACGGCCGCTCAGCTTCTGCACCCTGCTCCCTCTTCTGCTGTGCTCGTGGCTCTGTGCGACCACCGCCTCTTCCTCCAAACTACTCAGGTCACCTGCATGACCATGTCGTCCACATCATCTTCCACCCAGTCTTCACCCCTGCCCTCCTTGTCGGTCTCCACAATTCTGAGTGCCGCAGTAGTTGGCACCTGCGTTTCGTCATCATCGGAGACATGCTGTGATGGTCCTTCCATGTACTCATCTTGAGAAATAAGTGGTTGGGCATTGCTGCACTCAATCACTTCCACTTCTGGGGCAGGGCTAGGTGGATGGCCCTGGGAAACCCTGCTGACATAGTCATCAAAAAGAAGAAGAGACTGCTGCATGACTTGGGGCTCAGACTGCTTGGATGATTTGCAAGGGGGTGATGTGAAAGACGGTTGGACATCGGCTGCAGGTGCCAACTCTGACCTTTCTGCAGTAGACTGGGTAAGAGACAATGTGAAGGAACTGGAGGCTGTCAGCAACCCAATCTACTATCGCCTGTACTTCTTCTGGCCTCATCACTTCTAGAGGCGCATGATGCCCTACCAAATACTGCTGCAGGTTCTGTCGCCTACTTACACTTGAGGAAGGTGTTTCACTTGTGCGTGTAGCTGGCACAGATCGACCACGTCCTCTCCTTGCAACAGGAGCTCTACCAGCAGCACCGTGACCCAGGCCACGGCCCCTATTTGACGTTCTCATATTTCTGTAATTTATGATCTTGCCCTAGAAAGGTGTTTATTGAATAGCGGAACAAAACAACAACTGTATCGCACGGGTGTATCTCACAGTCAAATATGCAAACTATGCCGCAATTACATTTTTTTTACCTTTTTTACCCCAAAAGGGTGTATATTGAATAGCGGAATAGAAAAAAGGATATAAAATGGTGTATCTCACACGTACAAACACAGACTAGGCCCCGATTACAATTTTTTGAACCCTAAAGGGAGGATGAGGAGTAGGAGGAGTTCGGAACAGGAGGCGAACTGAAGCGCCCTGCAATCCTCGGCGGTGGAAGGAGATGCGCCAAACAAATTTAAAAGGTGTATCTCACACGTACCGATACAGACTATGCCGCAATCAATTTTTTTTCACCCCAAAAGTCTTAAAAAGCCGGTTTTAGACAAGATAACTGCATTTGGTAAACCAATGTAACGTTCATGCGTTTTTGTTAATGGATGGATTTTCAGCTGCAGAATTATCACACTCAGTAGCCTTGTAGAGATACTGTTGAATAAACCTATCCAACTCTCAGGACTTCATCACGGTGTACAGCCTGTTATGCAATATACATATACTCAATCAGATGTTTTAGTGGAGGGATAGAACATATGAGAATGTATAGATGAGAGACAGGTTGTATGGTGATTACTAGGAGTAATATTAGGAGAGTTGCAGGTGATGGTTAAGCAGATAGGTTCTGATGTCTAGTATAGTGCAGATGGTAAGAGGACACAGATGGAGTATACTTAGACAGAGTAACCTAGTGCAAGGATAGTTGAAGGTAGTCCCAAGAGCTAACAGTCTATGCAGATGGTATGGAATAGATAGATAGATAGTCCTGGTAATTGCAGTAGATGACAGTAGGAGATTGGTTAGTAAGGAATCCCCTGTGGGGTACTTATCACTTAGATAGATTAGTAGTAACAATGTCCATAGATAGAGAGGTGATCCCGTAGCGAGATACGGATCAGCGGCAAGGTTCCGGCGTCCGTTCAGCAAAGGAAATGTCAGCAGCTCCGACTTCACAGGAGAAGGTGCGGTGAACATATGGTTTGAACGAGCGATGAGTGAGAGAAAGCCGGCGATTGAAATAGCCGCTCATAGCGGCGCTCGGCAATGATGTCATCCGGTCTTAAAGGTATATGCGTCTCTTGTTACACAAGATGGGACGCAATTAGCAAAGGAGAAATATGGAACAAGGGTACCAGAGGTACCAGAACATTACAACCAATGACCTGAAAAAAGTTTTTTTGGTCAAAATGACTCTATTTTTGGTCTCCAAGTGTCTAAAAAGCCTTTTTTAGTCAAAATAACTGCATTTGGTCACCAAAGGTCTGAAAATAGTTTTTTAGTCAAAATGACTGTATTTTTGTCTTTTAGACTCTTAAAAAGCCACTTTTGGACAAGATAATTGCATTTGGTAACCAATGGCCTGAAACATTTTTTGGGTCAGAATGACTCGATTCTGGTCTCCAAGTGTCTAAAAAGACTCTAAAAGACAAAAAAACAGTCATTTTGACTACATTTTTTTCAGACCTTTGGTGATCAAATGCAGTTATTTTGACTAAAAAAGGCGTTTTAGACACTTGGAGACCAAAAAAGTAATTTTGACCAAAAAACATTTTTTCAGGCCATTGGTTACCAAATGCAGTTATCTTGTCTAAAAGCTGCGTTTTAAGACTCTGATAAAAGGTCTGATAAAAGGTTTTAAAGTCTGATAAATTTTTTAGTCAAAATGACTGTATTTTTGTCTTTTAGAGTCTTAAAACGCCGCTTTTAAACAAGATAACTGCATTTGGTAACCAATGGCCTGAAAAAATGTTTTTGGTCAAAATGACTCTATTGTGCTCTCCAAGTGTCTAAAAAGCCTTTATTAGTCAAAATAACTGCATATCACCAAAGGTCTATAAAACTTTTTTTAGCCAAAGTACTGTATTTTTCTCTTTAGTCTTAAAACGCCGCTTTTAAACAAGATAACTGCATTTGGTAACCAATGGCCTGAAAAATGTTTTTGGTCAAAATGACTCTATTTTGGTCTCCAAGTGTTTAAAAAGCCTATTGTGGTCTCCAAGTGTCTAAAAAGCCTTTATTAGTCAAAATAACTGCATATCACCAAAGGTCTATAAAACTTTTTTAGCCAAAGTACTGTATTTTTCTCTTTAGTCTTAAAACACCGCTTTTAAACAAAATAACTGCATTTGGTAACCAATGGCCTGAAAAAATGTTAACCAATGGCCAGAAAAAAAATGTTTTTGGTCAAAATCACTCTATTTTGGTCTCCAAGTGTTTAAAAAGCCTTTATTAATCAAAATAACTGCATTTGGTGACCAAAGGTCCGAAGAAAAATTATTTTCAAATTGACTGTATTTTTGTCTTTTAGTGCCTTAAAAAGCATTTTTTATACAACATTTGGGCTCCAATGGCCTGAAAAAATATTTTGATCAAAATGACTCTATTTTGGTCTCCAAGTGTCTAAAAAGCCTTTTTTAGTATAAATAACTGAATTTGGTCACCAATGGCCTGAAAAAATGTTTTTGGTTAAAATGACTCTATTGTGGTCTCCAAGTGTCTAAAAAGCCTTTATTAGTCAAAATAACTGCATATCACCAAAGGTCTATAAAACTTTTTTAGCCAAAGTACTGTATTTTTCTCTTTAGTCTTAAAACGCCGCTTTTAAACAAGATAACTGCATTTGGTAACCAATGGCCTGAAAAAATGTTAACCAATGGCCAGAAAAAAAATGTTTTTGGTCAAAATTACTCTATTTTGGTCTCCAAGTGTTTAAAAAGCCTTTATTAATCAAAATAACTGCATTTGGTGACCAAAGGTCCGAAGAAAAATTATTTTCAAATTGACTGTATTTTTGTCTTTTAGTGCCTTAAAAAGCATTTTTTATACAACATTTAGGCTCCAATGGCCTGAAAAAATATTTTGATCAAAATGACTCTATTTTGGTCTCCAAGTGTCTAAAAAGCCTTTTTTAGTATAAATAACTGAATTTGGTCACCAATGGCCTGAAAAAATGTTTTTGGTTAAAATGACTCTATTGTGGTCTCCAAGTGTCTAAAAAGCCTTTATTAGTCAAAATAACTGCATATCACCAAAGGTCTATAAAACTTTTTTAGCCAAAGTACTGTATTTTTCTCTTTAGTCTTAAAACGCCGCTTTTAAACAAGATAACTGCATTTGGTAACCAATGGCCTGAAAAAATGTTAACCAATGGCCAGAAAAAAAATGTTTTTGGTCAAAATTACTCTATTTTGGTCTCCAAGTGTTTAAAAAGCCTTTATTAATCAAAATAACTGCATTTGGTGACCAAAGGTCCGAAGAAAAATTATTTTCAAATTGACTGTATTTTTGTCTTTTAGTGCCTTAAAAAGCATTTTTTATACAACATTTAGGCTCCAATGGCCTGAAAAAATATTTTGATCAAAATGACTCTATTTTGGTCTCCAAGTGTCTAAAAAGCCTTTTTTAGTATAAATAACTGAATTTGGTCACCAATGGCCTGAAAAAATGTTTTTGGTTAAAATGACTCTATTGTGGTCTCCAAGTGTCTAAAAAGCCTTTTTTAGTATAAATAACTGAATTTGGTAACCAATGGCCTGAAAAAATGTTTTTGGTTAAAATGACTCTATTGTGGTCTCCAAGTGTCTAAAAAGCCTTTATTAGTCAAAATAACTGCATATCACCAAAGGTCTGTAAAACTTTTTTCAGCCAAAGTACTGTATTTTTGTCTTTTAGAGTCTCAAAACGCCAATTTTAGACAAGATAATTGCATTTGGTAACCAATCGCCTGAAACATTTGTTTGAGTCAAAATGACTCTATTTTTGTCTCCAAGTGTCTTAAAAGCCTTTTTTAGTCAAAATAACTGCATTTTGTCACCAAAGGTCTGAAAACCTTTTTTTAGCCAAAATGACTGTATTTTTGTCTATTAGAGTCTTAAAACACCGCTTTTAGACAAGATAAACTACATTTGGTAACCAAAGGTCTGAAAACATTTTTTTGGTCAAAATGACTCTATTTTGGTCTCCAAGTGTCTAAAAGCCCTTTATAGTCAAAATAACTGCATTTAGTCACCAAAGGTCTGAAATTTTTTTTTAGTCAAAATGATTGTATTTTCGTCTATTAGAGTCTTAAAACACCGCTTTTAGACAAGTTAAACTACATTTGGTAACCAATGGCCTGAAAAAATGTTTTTGGTCAAAATTACTCTATTTTGGTCTCCAAGTGTCTAAAAATCCCTTTTTAGTCAAAATAACTACCTTTGGTCACCAAAGGTCTGAAAACCTTTTTTTTAGCCAAAATGACTGTAGTTTTGTCTTTAAGAGTCTTAAAACACCGTTTTTAGACAAGATAAACTACATTTCGTAACCAATGGCCTGAAAAAAATGTTTTTGGTCAAAATGACTCTATTTAGGTCTCCAAGTGTCTATAAAGCCCTTTTTAGTCAAAATAACTACGTTTGTTCACCAAAGGTCTGAAAAACTATTTTAGAGTCTCAAAACTCCGCATTTAGATTTGGTATTTGTTTGGGTCAAAAAGACTCTATTTTGGTCTCCAATTGTCTAAAAAGCCCTTTTTAGTCAAAATAACTGCATTTGGTCACCGAAGGTATGAAAAAAATTTAGTCAAAATGATTGTATTTTCGTCTATTAGAGTCTTAAAAACCGGTTTTGGACAAGATAATTGCATTTGGTAACCAATGGCCTGAAAAAATGTTTTTGGTCAAAATGACTCTATTTAGGTCTCCAAGTGTCTAAAAAGCCTTTTTTAGTCAAAATAACTACGTTTGGTCACCAAAGGTCTGAAAACCTTTTTTTTTTTAGCCAAAATGACTGTATTTTTGTCTTTTAGAGTCTTAAAAAGCCGGGTTTAGACAAGATAATTGCATTTGGTAACCAGTGATCTGAAAACATTTTTTTGGTCAAAATGACTCTATTTTGCTCTCCAAGTGTCTATAACGCCATTTTTAGTCATAATAACTGCATTTGGTCACCAAAGGTCTGAAAACCTTTTTTTTAGCCAAAATGACTGTATTTTTGTCTTTTAGAGTCTTAAAACACCACTTTTAGACAAGATAAACTACATTTGGTAACCAATGGCCTGAAAAAATGTGTTTGGTCAAAATGACTCTATGTTGGTCTCGCTGTGTCTAAAAAGCCTTCTTTACTCAAAATAACTGCATTTAGTCACCAAAGGTCTGATAAAATTTTTTAGTCAAAATGACTGTATTTTTGTCTTTTAGAGTCTCAAAACTCCGCATTTAGATTTGGTATTTGTTTGGGTCAAAATGACTCTATTTTGGTCTCCAAGTGTCTAAAAAGCCTTTTTTAGTCAAAATAACTACGTTTGGTCACCAAATGTCTGAAAACATTTTTATTTAGCCAAAATGACTGTATTTTTGTCTTTTAGAGTCTTAAAATGCCGGGTTTAGACAAGATAATTGCATTTCGTAACCAGTGATCTGAAAACATTTTTTTGGTCAAAATTACTCTATTTTGCTCTCCAAGTGTCTATAAAGCCATTTGTAGTCATAATAACTGCATTTGGTCACCAAAGGTCTGAAAACCTTTTTTTTAGCCAAAATGACTGTATTTTTGTGTTTTAGTCTTAAAACGCCGCTTTTAAACAAGATAACTGCATTTGGTAACCAATGGCCTGAAAAAATGTTTTTGGTCAAAATGACTCTATTTTGGTCTCCAAGTGTTTAAAAAGCCTGTTGTGGTCTCCAAGTGTCTAAAAAGCCTTTATTAGTCAAAATAACTGCATATCACCAAAGGTCTATAAAACTTTTTTAGCCAAAGTACTGTATTTTTCTCTTTAGTCTTAAAACGCCGCTTTTAAACAAGATAACTGCATTTGGTAACCAATGGCCTGAAAAAATGTTAACCAATGGCCAGAAAAAAAATGTTTTGGTCAAAATGACTCTATTTTGGTCTCCAAGTGTTTAAAAAGCCTTTATTAATCAAAATAACTGCATTTGGTGACCAAAGGTCCGAAGAAAAATTATTTTCAAATTGACTGTATTTTTGTCTTTTAGTGCCTTAAAAAGCATTTTTTATACAACATTTGGGCTCCAATGGCCTGAAAAAATATTTTGATCAAAATGACTCTATTTTGGTCTCCAAGTGTCTAAAAAGCCTTTTTTAGTATAAATAACTGAATTTGGTCACCAATGGCCTGAAAAAATGGCTGCAAGTACTCCATTGCAAGTACAACATTTTAAGTACAGTGAATGAGATATTGCAGGAGACTGAAGAGATACTGAAAGAGATTGGCTTGGAGTTTGCAACCAACTTATCTGTGTTTCTTTTTGCTGACCATTGCTTGAGAAGAGGAAAGGAATTTGGTCAGGTGTCTGCTATTGTGCATTTGCTAATGAGACTAGCCCATTAAGGTGCTACAATTGTTGCTGGGGGAGGGGCTGTGAAGGAGTGTGTGTATATATAGAGAAATACTCATTAGCTGGTCTAATTCATTAGCTGCAAGTACTCCATTGCAAGTACAACATTTTAAGTACAGTGAATGAGATATTGCAGGAGATAGTCAGGAGGTAGGCTGGAAGGTGGAAAAAAAGAAAAAAAAAAGGTAAGATTTGTTTGACTTAAATTTACAAATTTTCTTATTTTTTTTTCTCTCCTCTTTTAAATGGCAGACTTGGTTCAGTGCAGGAATTGTTTTGCATTTATTTCATGTTCCACTCTTTGGAGATTCGGATGCTGTCAGATCTGTAGACAATTCTCCTTACTGCAGCAGGAAATTGCATTTTTGAAATCAGAGATATTTAAATTATCTGTTAAACAAACTCCAGCTGGGACTGCTGCAATGCCACTGCCACAGAGGACCCCCAGAAATGGCAGATGGGTTACTGTAGGTTCAGGAAGACTTAGAGGGGTGGATAGAAGACATGTCCCACAGTCGGTGGTTCTCCAAAATTCTTTTGCAGCACTCTCAGAATGTAAGGACAACATGGATATGGACTCAAGCACAGAGGGTGAGAAAAGATCGACTCCTATGTCTAATGTATGCAAGACTGCAGCCAAGGACAAAAAAGATAAAGTGAAGTCTCAAAGGAAGCAGCTGTTGCTGGGTGATTCAATCATAAGAAGTGTGGAGCTTAAAGAAAATGGTTTTGTGAGATGTCTCCCTGGTGCTACTGCTAGACGAGATAGAAGACGTATTATTAATATTGTTAAGCAAGCAAAGCAGGAAGGGGACGTGGATGTTCTTGTCCATCTAGGGACAAATGACCTGGCTTGCAATGAAGTGTCAGAGGTGAAAAAATCTTTTATCACACTTGGAAATGACGTACAGGATTTTGCATCCACCATTTCATTTTCTGAAGTTCTGCCTGTGCATAATGTTCAGAATGATAGGCAGAGGCGCATAAAGGAGTTCAACATATGGCTTAGTAAATGGTGTCAAGAGCAAGGATTTGGCTTTGTTTCTCATGATAGCTCTACTTGGAATAGAAAGGAACTGTACAAAAAAGATGGTTTGCATCTTTCTCTCAAAGGAACAAATGTACTTAGTGAACAACTCCAAGAATTTGCGAAAGAGTATTTAAACTAGGAAGGGGGGGGGGGCAAAAGAGTGGAATTACAAGAGTCCAATTGCCCCCCGAAACAATGCCAGAACAGGTCAGAAGCACAGAGGTTAAGAAATGATAAGCTCAGAGTCCTGTCTACAAATGCTCGCAGTTTAGGTAAAAAAATCAATGAACTTGGGTCAATTATGGCATCTGAGAATGTAGATTTAGTGGCTGTTACGGAGACATGGTTTAATGAAAGAAATGACTGGGACATAACCATACCAGGGTACTCTTTATACAGAAGAGACAGAGAAGGCAAGAAAGGAGGAGGAGTGGCCCTGTATGTGAAAGATAGCATTAAATCTAACCTAATACAAGTTGGTGAAGCCAACATAGAGTCAGTTTGGGTTACGTTGCAGTTTGCTAATCATGCAGTAACTCGTGTAGGTGTGATATATAGACCACCTGGTCAAGTCAAAGAACTAGATGATCTACTAGTTGAAGAAATAGCTAAAATGACAATGAAAGGAGAAGTTATCATTATGGTCGATTTCAATCTTCCAGATATAAACTGGAAAACCAAAATAGCAAGTTCTACCAGGAGTACAGATATTCTAAATTCCCTACTGGGGTTGTCTCTGCAACAAGTGGTTGAGGAGCCAACCCGGAGGGAGGCCATTTTGGATCTGGTATTCACAAATGGGGATTCGGTATATGATGTCACTGTAGGCGAAACCTTGGGATCCAGTGATCACCAGTCAGTGTGGTTTAATATAAGAACTGTGAAAGAGTCACACCACACAAAAACAAAAGTTTTAGATTTTAGAAAAACAGACTTTTCAAAAATGAAATTAGTCATAAATGAGTCCTTATCAGACTGGTACGGATTACATGGAGTCCAGGAGAAATGGGACTACTTAAAAGGTGCATTATTGAAGGCAACAGAAAATTGCATTAGACTTGTCAGTAAAAGCAAAAAAAGGAAGAGACCACTGTGGTACTCAGCAGAAGTGGCCCAAATCATTAAAAATAAAAAGCTAGCATTTTGTAATTATAAAAAAACCCAGAGCAATGAAGATAAGGAAATCTACAAGATTAGGCAGAAAGAGGCCAAGCAAGTTATAAGAACTTCTAAAGCGCAGGCAGAAGAAAAACTAGCTCAGTCTATGAAAAAGGGGGATAAGACATTCTTCAGATATATAAATGAAAAAAGGAAATTAAAACAAGGAATAACTAAATTAAAAACAAAGGACGGAAGGTATGTAGAAGAGAATAAAGGGCTAGCCGACTGCCTTAATGAATACTTCTGTTCAGTTTTTACAGAAGAAAAAGAAGGAGAAGGACCTCCACTTGAAAGGATGACTAATGAATCGTTTGATGCATGTGTCTTTACAGAGGAAGACGTTCTAAGATTGCTGTCTAAAGTGAAGACAAATAAGTCACAGGGTCCTGATGAGATACACCCAAAATTATTAAAAGAGCTTAGTGGTGAGCTGGCAAAACCATTAACAGATTTATTTAACCAATCATTAGTAACAGGAGTCGTCCCGGAAGATTGGAAATTGGCAAATGTCGTGCCCATTCACAAGAAAGGTAGTAGGGAGGAATCGAGCAACTATAGACCAGTGAGTCTGACATCAATAGTAGGCAAATTAATGGAAACCCTATTAAAGGATAGGATTGTGGAACATCTTAAATCCCATGGATTGCAAGATGAAAAACAACATGGGTTTACTTCAGGGAGATCATGTCAAACAAATCTTATAGATTTTTTTGACTGGGTGACTAAAATAATAGACGGTGGAGGTGCAGTAGACATTGCATATCTAGATTTTAGTAAGGCTTTTGACACTGTCCCACATAGAAGACTTATCAATAAACTGCAGTCATTGAGCATGGACTCCCATATTGTTGAGTGGATTAGGCAGTGGCTGAGTAACAGACAACAGAGGGTTGTAGTCAATGGAGAACATTCAGAACAAGGTCATGTTACCAGTGGGGTACCTCAGGGATCTGTACTGGGACCAATTTTGTTTAATATCTTCATAAGTGATATTGCAAAAGGCCTCGATGGTAAGGTTTGTCTTTTTGCTGATGACACAAAGATATGTAACAGGGTTGATGTTCCTGGAGGGAAACGCCAAATGGAAAAGGATTTAGGAAAACTAGAAGAATGGTCAGAACTCTGGCAACTGAAATTTAATGTGGATAAGTGCAAGATAATGCACCTGGGGCGTAAAAACCCAAGGACAGAATATAGAATATTTGACACAGTCCTGACCTCAGTATCTGAGGAAAGGGATTTAGGAGTAATTATTTCAGAAGACTTAAAGGTGGGAAGACAATGTAATAGAGCAGCACGAAATGCCAGCAGAATGCTTGGATGTATAGGGAGAGGTATAAGCAGTAGAAAGAGAGAAGTGCTTATGCCGCTGTACAGAACACTGGTGAGACCTCACTTGGAGTATTGTGCGCAGTACTGGAGGCCATATCTCCAGAAGGATATAGATACTCTAGAGAGAGTTCAGAGAAGAGCTACTAAACTAGTACATGGATTGCAGGAAAAAACTTACCAGGAAAGGTTAAAGGACCTTAACATGTATAGCTTGGAAGAAAGAAGAGACAGAGGGGATATGATAGAAACTTTTAAATACATAAAGGGAATCAACTCGGTAAAGGAGGAGAGCATATTTAAAAGATGAAAAACTACCACAAGAGGACACAGTTTTAAATTAGAGGGGCAAAGGTTTAAAAGTAATATGAGGAAGTATTACTTTACTGAGAGAGTAGTGGATGCATGGAATAACCTTCCTGCAGAAGTGGTAGCTGCAAATACAGTGAAGGAGTTTAAGCATGCATGGGATAGGCATAAGGCTATCCTTCATATAAGATAGGGCCAGGGACTATTCATAGGATTCAGATATATTGGGCAGACTAGATGGGCCAAATGGTTCTTATCTGCCGACACATTCTATGTTTCTATGTTTCTATGACTCTATTGTGGTCTCCAAGTGTCTAAAAAGCCTTTATTAGTCAAAATAACTGCATATCACCAAAGGTCTGTAAAACTTTTTTCAGCCAAAGTACTGTATTTTTGTCTTTTAGAGTCTCAAAACGCCGATTTTAGACAAGATAATTGCATTTGGTAACCAATCGCCTGAAACATTTGTTTGGGTCAAAATGACTCTATTTTTGTCTCCAAGTGTCTTAAAAGCCTTTTTTAGTCAAAATAACTGCATTTTGTCACCAAAGGTCTGAAAACCTTTTTTTAAGCCAAAATGACTGTATTTTTGTCTTTTAGAGTCTTAAAACACCGCTTTTAGACAAGATAAACTACATTTGGTAACCAAAGGTCTGAAAACATTTTTTTGGTCAAAATGACTCTATTTTGGTCTCCAAGTGTCTAAAAGCCCTTTATAGTCAAAATAACTGCATTTAGTCACCAAAGGTCTGAAATTTTTTTTTAGTCAAAATGATTGTATTTTCGTCTATTAGAGTCTTAAAAAGCCGGTTTTGGACAAGATAATTACATTTGGTAACCAATCGCCTGAAACATTTTTTTGGGTCAAAATGACTCTATTTTGGTCTCCAAGTGTCTAAAAAGCCTTTTTAGTCAAAATAACTGCATTTGGTCACCAAAGGTCTGAAAAACTTTTTTAGCCAAAATGACTGTATTTTTGTCTTTTAGAGTCTTAAAAAGGCGGGTTTAGACAAGATAATTGCATTTCGTAACCAGTGATCTGAAAACATTTTTTTGGTCAAAATGACTCTATTTTGGTCTCCAAGTGTCTAAAAAGCCCTTTTTAGTCAAAATAACTACATTTGGTCACCAACGGTCTGAAAACATTTTTTTAGCCAAAATGACTGTATTTTTGTCTTTTAGAGTCTTAAAACACCGCTTTTAGACAAGTTAAACTACATTTAGTAACCAATGGCCTGAAAAAATGTTTTTGGTCAAAATTACTCTATTTTGGTCTCCAAGTGTCTAAAAATCCCTTTTTAGTCAAAATAACTACGTTTGGTCACCAAAGGTCTGAAAACCTTTTTTTAGCCAAAATGACTGTATTTTTGTCTTTTAGAGTCTTAAAACACCGTTTTTAGACAAGATAAACTACATTTCGTAACCAATGGCCTGAAAAAAATGTTTTTGGTCAAAATGACTCTATTTAGGTCTCCAAGTGTCTATAAAGCCCTTTTTAGTCAAAATAACTACGTTTGTTCACCAAAGGTCTTGAAAAACTATTTTAGAGTCTCAAAACTCCGCATTTAGATTTGGTATTTGTTTGGGTCAAAAAGACTCTATTTTGGTCTCCAATTGTCTAAAAAGCCCTTTTTAGTCAAAATAACTGCATTTGGTCACCGAAGGTATGAAAAAAAATTAGTCAAAATGATTGTATTTTCGTCTATTAGAGTCTTAAAAACCGGTTTTGGACAAGATAATTGCATTTGGTAACCAATGGCCTGAAAAAATGTTTTTGGTCAAAATGACTCTATTTAGGTCTCCAAGTGTCTAAAAAGCCCTTTTTAGTCATAATAACTACGTTTGGTCCACAAAGGTCTGAAAAACTATTTTAGCCAAAATGACTGTATTTGTGTCTTTTAGAGTCTCAAAACTCCGCATTTAGATTTGGTATTTGTTTGGGTCAAAATGACTCTATTTTGGTCTCCAAGTGTCTAAAAAGCCTTTTTTAGTCAAAATAACTACGTTTGGTCACCAAAGGTCTGAAAACCTTTTTTTTTTAGCCAAAATGACTGTATTTTTGTCTTTTAGAGTCTTAAAAAGCCGGGTTTAGACAAGATAATTGCATTTGGTAACCAATGGCCTGAAAAAATGTTTTTGGTTAAAATGACTCTATTGTGGTCTCCAAGTGTCTAAAAAGCCTTTATTAGTCAAAATAACTGCATATCACCAAAGGTCTATAAAACTTTTTTAGCCAAAGTACTGTATTTTTCTCTTTAGTCTTAAAACGCCGCTTTTAAACAAGATAACTGCATTTGGTAACCAATGGCCTGAAAAAATGTTAACCAATGGCCAGAAAAAAAATGTTTTTGGTCAAAATGACTCTATTTTGGTCTCCAAGTGTTTAAAAAGCCTTTATTAATCAAAATAACTGCATTTGGTGACCAAAGGTCCGAAGAAAAATTATTTTCAAATTGACTGTATTTTTGTCTTTTAGTGCCTTAAAAAGCATTTTTTATACAACATTTGGGCTCCAATGGCCTGAAAAAATATTTTGATCAAAATGACTCTATTTTGGTCTCCAAGTGTCTAAAAAGCCTTTTTTAGTATAAATAACTGAATTTGGTCACCAATGACCTGAAAAAATGTTTTTGGTTAAAATGACTCTATTGTGGTCTCCAAGTGTCTAAAAAGCCTTTATTAGTCAAAATAACTCCAAAGGTCTGTAAAACTTTTTCCAGCCAAAGTACTGTATTTTTGTCTTTTAGAGTCTCAAAACGCCGATTTTAGAAAAGATAATTGCATTTGGTAACCAATCGCCTGAAACATTTGTTTGGGTCAAAATGACTCTATTTTTGTCTCCAAGTGTCTTAAAAGCCTTTTTTAGTCAAAATAACTGCATTTAGTCACCAAAGGTCTGATAAAATTTTTTAGTCAAAATGACTGTATTTTTGTCTTTTAGAGTCTCAAAACTCCGCATTTAGATTTGGTATTTGTTTGGGTCAAAATGACTCTATTTTGGTCTCCAAGTGTCTAAAAAGCCTTTTTTAGTCAAAATAACTACGTTTGGTCACCAAAGGTCTGAAAACCTTTTTTTTTTAGCCAAAATGACTGTATTTTTGTCTTTTAGAGTCTTAAAAAGCCGGGTTTAGACAAGATAATTGCATTTCGTAGCCAGTGATCTGAAAACATTTTTTTGGTCAAAATGTCTCTATTTTGCTCTCCAAGTGTCTATAAAGCCATTTTTAGTCATAATAACTGCATTTGGTCACCAAAGGTCTGAAAACCTTTTTTTTAGCCAAAATGACTGTATTTTTGTCTTTTAGAGTCTTAAAACACCGCTTTTAGACAAGATAAACTACATTTGGTAACCAATGGCCTGAAAAAATGTGTTTGGTCAAAATGACTCCAAGTGGCTAAAAAGCCTTCTTTACTCAAAATAACTGCATTTAGTCACCAAAGGTCTGATAATTTTTTTTAGTCAAAATGACTGTATTTTTGTCTTTTAGAGTCTTAAAACGCCGCTTTTAAAAAAGATAACTGCATGTGGTAACCAATGGCCTGAAAAAATGTTTTTGGTCAAAATGACAATATTTTGGTCTCCAGGTGTCTAAAAAGCCTTTTTTATTCAAAATAACTGCATTTGGTCACCAAAGGTCTGAAAAATAAAATGTAGTCAAAAATGACTGTATTTTTGTCTTTTAGAGTCTTAAAACGCTGCTTTTAGACAAGATAACTGCATTTGGTAACCAATGGCCTGAAAAAATGTTTTTGGTCAAAATGACTCTATTGTGATCTCCAAGTGTCTAAAAAGCCTTTATTAGTCAAAATAACTGAATATCACCAAAGGTCTGTAAAACTTTTTTTGCCAAAGTACTGTATTTTTGTCTTTTAGAGTCTCAAAACGCCGATTTTAGACAAGATAACTGAATTTGGTAACCAATGGCCTGAAAAATGTTTTTGGTCATAATGACTCTATTTTGGTCTCCAAGTGTCTAAAAAGCCTTTATTAGTCAAAATAACTGCATATCACCAAAGGTCTGTAAAACTTTTTTAGCCAAAGTACTGTATTTTTGTCTTTTAGAGTCTCAAAACGCCGATTTTAGACAACATAACTGAGTTTGGTAACCAATGGCCTGAAAAAATGTCTTTGGTCATAATGACTCTATTTTGGTCTCCAAGTGTCTAAAAGGCCTTTTTTATTCAAAATAACTGCATTTGGTCACCAAAGGTCTGAAAAATAAAATGTAGTCAAAATGACTGTATTTTTGTCTTTTAGTCTTAAAACGCCGCTTTTAGACAAGATAACTGCATTTGGTAACCAATGGCCTGAAAAAATATTTTTGGTCAAAATGACTCTATTTTGGTCTCCAAGTGTCTAAAAAGCCTTCTTTACTCAAAATAACTGCATTTAGTCACCAAAGGTCTGATAAAATTTTTTAGTCAAAATGACTGTATTTTTGTCTTTTAGAGTTTTAAAACGCCACTTTTAAAAAAGATAACTGCATGTGGTAACCAATGGCCTGAAAAAATGTTAACCAATGGCCAGAAAAAAAATGTTTTTTGTCAAAATGACTCTATTTTGGTCTCCAAGTGTCTAAAAGCCCTTTTTAGTCAAAATAACTGCATTTAGTCACCAAAGGTCTGATAAAACTTTTTAGTCAAAATGACTATATTTTTGTCTTTTAGAGTCTTAAAACGCCGCTTTTAAGCAAGATAACTGCATTTGGTAACCAATGGCCTGAAAAAATGTTTTTGGTTAAAATGACTCTATTGTGGTCTCCAAGTGTCTAAAAAGCCTTTATTAGTCAAAATAACTGCATATCACCAAAGGTCTATAAAACTTTTTTAGCCAAAGTACTGTATTTTTCTCTTTAGTCTTAAAACGCCGCTTTTAAACAAGATAACTGCATTTGGTAACCAATGGCCTGAAAAAATGTTAACCAATGGCCAGAAAAAAAATGTTTTTGGTCAAAATGACTCTATTTTGGTCTCCAAGTGTTTAAAAAGCCTTTATTAATCAAAATAACTGCATTTGGTGACCAAAGGTCCGAAGAAAAATTATTTTCAAATTGACTGTATTTTTGTCTTTTAGTGCCTTAAAAAGCATTTTTTATACAACATTTGGGCTCCAATGGCCTGAAAAAATATTTTGATCAAACTGACTCTATTTTGGTCTCCAAGTGTCTAAAAAGCCTTTTTTAGTATAAATAACTGAATTTGGTCACCAATGGCCTGAAAAAATGTTTTTGGTTAAAATGACTCTATTGTGGTCTCCAAGTGTCTAAAAAGCCTTTATTAGTCAAAATAACAGCATATCACCAAAGGTCTGTAAAACTTTTTTCAGCCAAAGTACTGTATTTTTGTCTTTTAGAGTCTCAAAACGCCGATTTTGGACAAGATAATTGCATTTGGTAACCAATGGCCTGAAAAAATGTTTTTGGTCAAAATGACTCTATTTAGGTCTCCAAGTGTCTAAAAAGCCCTTTTTAGTCATAATAACTACGTTTGGTCCACAAAGGTCTGAAAAACTATTTTAGCCAAAATGACTGTATTTTTGTCTTTTAGAGTCTCAAAACTCCGCATTTAGATTTGGTATTTGTTTGGGTCAAAATGACTCTATTTTGGTCTCCAAGTGTCTAAAAAGCCTTTTTTAGTCAAAATAACTACGTTTGGTCACCAAAGGTCTGAAAACCTTTTTTTTTAGCCAAAATGACTGTATTTTTGTCTTTTAGAGTCTTAAAAAGCCGGGTTTAGACAAGATAATTGCATTTCGTAACCAGTGATCTGAAAACATTTTTTTGGTCAAAATGACTCTATTTTGCTCTCCAAGTGTCTATAAAGCCATTTTTAGTCATAATAACTGCATTTGGTCACCAAAGGTCTGAAAACCTTTTTTTTAGCCAAAATGACTGTATTTTTGTCTTTTAGAGTCTTAAAAAGCCGGTTTTAGACAAGATAATTGCATTTCGTAACCAGTGATCTGAAAACATTTTTTTGGTCAAAATGACTCTATTTTGGTCTCCAAGTGTCTGAAAAGCCCTTTTTAGTCAAAATAACTATGTTTGGTCACCAAAGGTCTGTAAACCTTTTTTTTAGCCAAAATGACTGTATTTTTGTCTTTTAGAGTCTTAAAACACCGCTTTTAGACAAGATAAACTACATTTAGTAACCAATGGCCTGAAAAAACTGTTTTTGGTCAAAATGACTCTATTTAGGTCTCCAAGTGTCTATAAAGCCCTTTTTAGTCAAAATAACTACGTTTGGTCACCAAAGGTCTGAAAAACTATTTTAGAGTCTCAAAACTCCGCATTTAGATTTGGTATTTGTTTGGGTCAAAATTACTCTATTTTGGTCTCCAAGTATCTAAAAAGCCTTTTTAGTCAAAATAACTGCATTTGGTCACCAAAGGTCTGAAAAACTTTTTTAGCCAAAATGACTGTATTTTTGTCTTTTAGAGTCTTAAAAAGCCGGGTTTAGACAAGATAATTGCATTTCGTGAAAACATTTTTTTGGTCAAAATGACTCTATTTTGGTCTCCACGTGTCTAAAAAGCCATTTTTAGTCAACATAACTACGTTTGGTCACCAACGGTCTGAAAACCTTATTTTTAGCCAAATTGACTGTATTTTTGTTCTTTAGAGTCTTAAAAAACCGCTTTTAGACAAGTTAAACTACATTTGGTAACCAATGGCCTGAAAAAATGTTTTTGGTCAAAATGACTCTATTTTGGTCTCCAAGTGTCTAAAAATCCCTTTTTAGTCAAAATAACTACGTTTGGTCACCAAAGGTCTGAAAACCTTTTTTAGCCAAAATGACTGTAGTTTTGTCTTTTAGAGTCTTAAAACTCCGCTTTTAGACAAGATAAACTACATTTCGTAACCAATGGCCTGAAAAATGTTTTTGGTCAAAATGACTCTATTTAGGTCTCCAAGTGTCTATAAAGCCCTTTTTAGTCACAATAACTACGTTTGGTCACCAAAGGTCTGAAAAACTATTTTAGAGTCTCAAAACTCCGCATTTAGATTTGGTATTTGTTTGGGTCAAAATGACTCTATTTTGGTCTCCAATTGTCTAAAAAGCCCTTTTTAGTCAAAATAACTGCATTTGGTCACTAAAGGTATGAAAAAAAATTTAGTCAAAATGATTGTATTTTTGTCTATTAGAGTCTTAAAAACCGGTTTTGGACAAGATAATTGCATTTGGTAACCAATGGCCTGAAAAAATGTTTTTGGTCAAAATGACTCTATTTAGGTCTCCAAGTGTCTAAAAAGCCCTTTTTAGTCATAATAACTATGTTTGGTCCACAAAGGTCTGAAAAACTATTTTAGCCAAAATGACTGTATTTTTGTCTTTTAGAGTCTCAAAACTCCGCAATTAGATTTGGTATTTGTTTGGGTCAAAATGACTCTATTTTGGTCTCCAAGTGTCTAAAAAGCCTTTTTTAGTCAAAATAACTACGTTTGGTCACCAAAGGTCTGAAAACCTTTTTTTTTAGCCAAAATGACTGTATTTTTGTCTTTTAGAGTCTTAAAAAGCCGGGTTTAGACAAGATAATTGCATTTCGTAACCAGTGATCTGAAAACATTTTTTTGGTCAAAATGACTCTATTTTGCTCTCCAAGTGTCTATAAAGCCATTTTTAGTCATAATAACTGCATTTGGTCACCAAAGGTCTGAAAACCTTTTCTTTAGCCAAAATGACTGTATTTTTGTCGTTTAGAGTCTTAAAACACCGCTTTTAGACAAGATAAACTACATTTGGTAACCAATGGCCTGAAAAAATGTGTTTGGTCAAAATGACTCTATGTTGGTCTCCAAGTGTCTAAAAAGCCTTCTTTACTCAAAATAACTGCATTTAGTCACCAAAGGTCTGATAAAAATTTTTAGTCAAAATGACTATTTTTGTCTTTTAGAGTCTTAAAACGCCGCTTTTAAAAAAGATAACTGCATGTGGTAACCAATGGCCTGAAAAAATGTTTTTGGTCAAAATGACAATATTTTGGTCTCCAGGTGTCTAAAAAGCCTTTTTTATTCAAAATAACTGCATTTGGTCACCAAAGGTCTGAAAAATAAAATGTAGTCAAAAATGACTGTATTTTTGTCTTTTAGAGTCTTAAAACGCTGCTTTTAGACAAGATAACTGCATTTGGTAACCAATGGCCTGAAAAAATGTTTTTGGTCAAAATGACTCTATTGTGATCTCCAAGTGTCTAAAAAGCCTTTATTAGTCAAAATAACCGAATATCACCAAAGGTCTGTAAAACTTTTTTTGCCAAAGTACTGTATTTTTGTTTTTAAGAGTCTCAAAACGCCGATTTTAGACAACATAACTGAGTTTGGTAACCAATGGCCTGAAAAAATGTCTTTGGTCATAATGACTCTATTTTGGTCACCAAGTGTCTAAAAGGCCTTTTTTATTCAAAATAACTGCATTTGGTCACCAAAGGTCTGAAAAATAAAATGTAGTCAAAATGACTATTTTTGTCTTTTAGTCTTAAAACGCCGCTTTTAGTCAAGATAACTGCATTTGGTAACCAATGGCCTGAAAAAATGTTTTTGGTCAAAATGACTCTATTTTGGTCTCCAAGTGTCTAAAAAGCCTTCTTTACTCAAAATAACTGCATTTAGTCACCAAAGGTCTGATAACATTTTTTAGTCAAAATGACTGTATTTTTGTCTTTTAGAGTTTTAAAACGCCGCTTTTAAAAAAGATAACTGCATGTGGCAACCAATGGCCTGAAAAAATGTTAACCAATGGCCAGAAAAAAATGTTTTTTGTCAAAATGACTCTATTTTGGTCTCCAAGTGTCTAAAAGCCCTTTTTAGTCAAAATAACTGCATTTAGTCACCAAAGGTCTGATAAAAATTTTTAGTCAAAATGACTATATTTTTGTCTTTTAGAGTCTTAAAACGCCACTTTTAAACAAGATAACTGCATTTGGTAACCAATGGCCTGAAAAAAATGTTTTTGGTTAAAATGACTCTATTGTGGTCTCCAAGTGTCTAAAAAGCCTTTATTAGTCAAAATAACTGCATATCACCAAAGGTCTATAAAACTTTTTTAGCCAAAGTACTGTATTTTTCTCTTTAGTCTTAAAACGCCGCTTTTAAACAAGATAACTGCATTTGGTGACCAATGGCCTGAAAAAATGTTAACCAATGGCCAGAAAAAAAATGTTTTTGGTCAAAATGACTCTATTTTGGTCTCCAAGTGTTTAAAAAGCCTTTATTAATCAAAATAACTGCATTTGGTGACCAAAGGTCCGAAGAAAAATTATTTTCAAATTGACTGTATTTTTGTCTTTTAGTGCCTTAAAAAGCATTTTTTATACAACATTTGGGCTCCAATGGCCTGAAAAAATATTTTGATCAAAATGACTCTATTTTGGTCTCCAAGTGTCTAAAAAGCCTTTTTTTAGTATAAATAACTGAATTTGGTCACCAATGGCCTGAAAAAATGTTTTTGGTTAAAATGACTCTATTGTGGTCTCCAAGTGTCTAAAAAGCCTTTATTAGTCAAAATAACTCCAAAGGTCTGTAAAACTTTTTTCAGCCAAAGTACTGTATTTTTGTCTTTTAGAGTCTCAAAACGCCGATTTTAGACAAGATAATTGCATTTGGTAACCAATCGCCTGAAACATTTGTTTGGGTCAAAATGACTCTATTTTTGTCTCCAAGTGTCTTAAAAGCCTTTTTTAGTCAAAATAACTGCATTTAGTCACCAAAGGTCTGATAAAATTTTTTAGTCAAAATGACTGTATTTTTGTCTTTTAGAGTCTCAAAACTCCGCATTTAGATTTGGTATTTGTTTGGGTCAAAATGACTATTTTGGTCTCCAAGTGTCTAAAAAGCCTTTTTTAGTCAAAATAACTACGTTTGGTCACCAAAGGTCTGAAAACCTTTTTTTTTAGCCAAAATGACTGTATTTTTGTCTTTTAGAGTCTTAAAAAGCCGGGTTTAGACAAGATAATTGCATTTCGTAACCAGTGATCTGAAAACATTTTTTTGGTCAAAATGACTCTATTTTGGTCTCCAAGTGTCTGAAAAGCCCTTTTTAGTCAAAATAACTATGTTTGGTCACCAAAGGTCTGAAAACCTTTTTTTAGCCAAAATGACTGTATTTTTGTCTTTTAGAGTCTTAAAACACCGCTTTTAGACAAGATAAACTACATTTAGTAACCAATGGCCTGAAAAAACTGTTTTTGGTCAAAATGACTCTATTTAGGTCTCCAAGTGTCTATAAAGCCCTTTTTAGTCAAAATAACTACGTTTGGTCACCAAAGGTCTGAAAAACTATTTTAGAGTCTCAAAACTCCGCATTTAGATTTGGTATTTGTTTGGGTCAAAATTACTCTATTTTGGTCTCCAAGTATCTAAAAAGCCTTTTTAGTAAAAATAACTGCATTTGGTCACCAAAGGTCTGAAAAACTTTTTTAGCCAAAATGACTGTATTTTTGTCTTTTAGAGTCTTAAAAAGCCGGGTTTAGACAAGATAATTGCATTTCGTGAAAACATTTTTTTGGTCAAAATGACTCTATTTTGGTCTCCACGTGTCTAAAAAGCCATTTTTAGTCAACATAACTACGTTTGGTCACCAACGGTCTGAAAACCTTATTTTTAGCCAAATTGACTGTATTTTTGTTCTTTAGAGTCTTAAAAAACCGCTTTTAGACAAGTTAAACTACATTTGGTAACCAATGGCCTGAAAAAATGTTTTTGGTCAAAATGACTCTGTTTTGGTCTCCAAGTGTCTAAAAATCCCTTTTTAGTCAAAATAACTACGTTTGGTCACCAAAGGTCTGAAAACCTTTTTTTAGCCAAAATGACTGTAGTTTTGTCTTTTAGAGTCTTAAAACACCGCTTTTAGACAAGATAAACTACATTTCGTAACCAATGGCCTGAAAAATGTTTTTGGTCAAAATGACTCTATTTAGGTCTCCAAGTGTCTATAAAGCCCTTTTTAGTCACAATAACTACGTTTGGTCACCAAAGGTCTGAAAAACTATTTTAGAGTCTCAAAACTCCGCATTTAGATTTGGTATTTGTTTGGGTCAAAATGACTCTATTTTGGTCTCCAATTGTCTAAAAAGCCCTTTTTAGTCAAAATAACTGCATTTGGTCACTAAAGGTATGAAAAAAAATTTAGTCAAAATGATTGTATTTTTGTCTATTAGAGTCTTAAAAACCGGTTTTGGACAAGATAATTGCATTTGGTAACCAATGGCCTGAAAAAATGTTTTTGGTCAAAATGACTCTATTTAGGTCTCCAAGTGTCTAAAAAGCCCTTTTTAGTCATAATAACTGCATTTGGTCACCAAAGGTCTGAAAACCTTTTTTTTAGCCAAAATGACTGTATTTTTCTCTTTTAGAGTCTTAAAAAGCCGGTTTTAGACAAGATAATTGCATTTTGTAACCAGTGATCTGAAAACATTTTTTTGGTCAAAATGACTCTATTTTTGTCTCCAAGTGTCTTAAAAGCCTTTTATAGTCAAAATAACTGCATTTTGTCACCAAAGGTCTGAAAACCTTTTTTTAGCCAAAATGACTGTATTTTTGTCTTTTAGAGTCTTAAAACACCGCTTTTAGACAAGATAAACTACATTTGGTAACCAAAGGTCTGAAAACATTTTTTTGGTCAACATGACTCTATTTTGGTCTCCAAGTGTCTAAAAGCCCTTTATAGTCAAAATAACTGCATTTAGTCACCAAAGGTCTGAAAAACTATTTTAGAGTCTCAAAACTCCGCATTTAGATTTGGTATTTGTTTGGGTCAAAATGACTCTATTTTGGTCTCCAAGTGTCTAAAAAGCCTTTTTAGTCAAAATAACTGCATTTGGTCACCAAAGGTCTGAAAAACTTTTTTAGCCAAAATGACTGTATTTTTGTCTTTTAGAGTCTTAAAAAGAAGGGTTTAGACAAGATAATTGCATTTCGTAACCAGTGATCTGAAAACATTTTTTTGGTCAAAATGACTCTATTTTGGTCTCCAAGTGTCTAAAAAGCCCTTTTTAGTCAAACTAACTGCATTTGGTTACCAAAGGTCTGAAAACAAATTTAGTCAAAATGATTGTATTTTCGTCTATTAGAGTCTTAAAAAGCCGGTTTTGGACAAGATAATTGCATTTGGTAACCAATCACCTGAAACATTTTTTTGGGTCAAAATGACTCTATTTTGGTCTCAGAGTGTCTAAAAAGCCTTTTTTAGTCAAAATAACTGCATTTGGTCACCAAAGGTCTGAAAACCTTTTTTTAGCCAAAATAACTGTATTTTTGTCTTTTAGAGTCTTAAAACACCGCTTTTAGACAAGATAAACTACATTTGGTAACCAATGGCCTGAAAAAATGTTTTTGGTCAAAATGACCCTATTTAGGTCTCCAAGTGTCTATAAAGCCCTTTTTAGTCAAAATAACTACGTTTGGTCACCAAAGGTCTGAAAAACTATTTTAGAGTCTCAAAACTCCGCATTTAGATTTGGTATTTGTTTGGGTCAAAATTACTCTATTTTGGTCTCCAAGTGTCTAAAAAGCCTTTTTTAGTCAAAATAACTGCATTTGGTCACCAAAGGTCTGAAAACTTTTTTAGCCAAAATGACTGTATTTTTGTCTTTTAGAGTCTTAAAAAGCCGGGTTTAGACAAGATAATTGCATTTCGTAACCAGTGATCTGAAAACTTTTTTGGTCAAAATGACTCTATTTTGGTCTCCAAGTGTCTAAGAGGCCCTTTTAAGTCAAAATAACTGCATTTGGTCAGCAAAGGTATGAATAAAAATTTAGTCAAAATGATTGTATTTTCGTCAGAGTCTTAAAAACCGGTTTTGGATAAGATAATTGCATTTGGTAACCAATGGCCTGAAAAAATGTTTTTGGTCAAAATGACTCTATTTAGGTCTCCAAGTGTCTAAAAAGCCCTTTTTAGTCACAATACCTACGTTTGGTCAACAAAGGTCTGAAAAACTATTTTAGCCAAAATGACTGTATTTTTGTCTTTTAGAGTCTCAAAACTCCGCATTTAGATTTGGTATTTGTTTGGGTCAAAATGACTCTATTTTGGTCTCCAAGTGTCTAAAAAGCCTTTTTAGTCAAAATAACTGCATTTGGTCACCAAAGGTCTGGAAAACTTTTTTAGCCAAAATGACTGTATTTTTGTCTTTTAGAGTCTTAAAAAGCCGGGTTTAGACAAGATAATTGCATTTCATAACCAGTGATCTGAAAACTTTTTTTGGTCAAAATGACTCTATTTTGGTCTCCAAGTGTCTAAAAAGCCTTTTTTAGTCAAAATAACTACGTTTGGTCACCAAAGGTCTGAAAACCTTTTTTCAGCCAAAATGACTGTATTTTTGTCTTTTAGAGTCTCAAAACTCCGCATTTAGATTTGGTATTTGTTTGGGTCAAAATGACTCTATTTTGGTCTCCAAGTGTCTAAAAAGCCTTTTTAGTCAAAATAACTGCATTTGGTCACCAAAGGTCTGAAAAACTTTTTTAGCCAAAATGACTGTATTTTTGTCTTTTAGAGTCTTAAAAAGAAGGGTTTAGACAAGATAATTGCATTTCGTAACCAGTGATCTGAAAACATTTTTTTTGGTCAAAATGACTCTATTTTGGTCTCCAAGTGTCTAAAAAGCCCTTTTTAGTCAAAATAACTGCATTTGGTTACCAAAGGTCTGAAAAAAAATTTAGTCAAAATGATTGTATTTTCGTCTATTAGAGTCTTAAAAAGCCGGTTTTGGACAAGATAATTGCATTTGGTAACCAATCACCTGAAACATTTTTTTGGGTCAAAATGACTCTATTTTGGTCTCAGAGTGTCTAAAAAGCCTTTTTTAGTCAAAATAACTGCATTTGGTCACCAAAGGTCTGAAAACCTTTTTTAGCCAAAATAACTGTATTTTTGTCTTTTAGAGTCTTAAAACACCACTTTTAGACAAGATAAACAACATTTGGTAACCAATGGCCTGAAAAAATGTTTTTGGTCAAAATGACTCTATTTAGGTCTCCAAGTGTCTATAAAGCCCTTTTTAGTCAAAATAACTACGTTTGGTCACCAAAGGTCTGAAAAACTATTTTAGAGTCTCAAAACTCCGCATTTAGATTTGGTATTTGTTTGGGTCAAAATTACTCTATTTTGGTCTCCAAGTGTCTAAAAAGCCTTTTTTAGTCAAAATAACTGCATTTGGTCACCAAAGGTCTGAAAACTTTTTTAGCCAAAATGACTGTATTTTTGTCTTTTAGAGTCTTAAAAAGCCGGGTTTAGACAAGATAATTGCATTTCGTAACCAGTGATATGAAAACTTTTTTGGTCAAAATGACTCTATTTTGGTCTCCAAGTGTCTAAGAAGCCCTTTTAAGTCAAAATAACTGCATTTGGTCAGCAAAGGTATGAATAAAAATTTAGTCAAAATGATTGTATTTTCGTCAATTAGAGTGTTAAAAACCGGTTTTGGACAAGATAATTGCATTTGGTAACCAATTGCCTAAAAAATGTTTTTGGTCAAAATGACTCTATTTACGTCTCCAAGTGTCTAAAAAGCCCTTTTTAGTCATAATACCTACGTTTGGTCAACAAAGGTCTGAAAAACTATTTTAGCCAAAATGACTGTATTTTTGTCTTTTAGAGTCTCAAAACTCCGCATTTAGATTTGGTATTTGTTTGGGTCAAAATGACTCTATTTTGGTCTCCGAGTGTCTAAAAAGCCTTTTTAGTCAAAATAACTGCATTTGGTCACCAAAGGTCTGAAAAACTTTTTTAGCCAAAATGACTGTATTTTTGTCTTTTAGAGTCTTAAAAAGAAGGGTTTAGACAAGATAATTGCATTTCGTAACCAGTGATCTGAAAACATTTTTTTGGTCAAAATGACTCTATTTTGGTCTCCAAGTGTCTAAAAAGCCCTTTTTAGTCAAAATAACTGCATTTGGTTACCAAAGGTCTGAAAACAAATTTAGTCAAAATGATTGTATTTTCGTCTATTAGAGTCTTAAAAAGCCGGTTTTGGACAAGATAATTGCATTTGGTAACCAATCACCTGAAACATTTTTTTGGGTCAAAATGACTCTATTTTGGTCTCAGAGTGTCTAAAAAGCCTTTTTTAGTCAAAATAACTGCATTTGGTCACCAAAGGTCTGAAAACCTTTTTTTAGCCAAAATAACTGTATTTTTGTCTTTTAGAGTCTTAAAACACCGCTTTTAGACAAGATAAACTACATTTGGTAACCAATGGCCTGAAAAAATGTTTTTGGTCAAAATGACTCTATTTAGGTCTCCAAGTGTCTATAAAGCCCTTTTTAGTCAAAATAACTACGTTTGGTCACCAAAGGTCTGAAAAACTATTTTAGAGTCTCAAAACTCCGCATTTAGATTTGGTATTTGTTTGGGTCAAAATTACTCTATTTTGGTCTCCAAGTGTCTAAAAAGCCTTTTTTAGTCAAAATAACTGCATTTGGTCACCAAAGGTCTGAAAACTTTTTTAGCCAAAATGACTGTATTTTTGTGTTTTAGAGTCTTAAAAAGCCGGGTTTAGACAAGATAATTGCATTTCGTAACCAGTGATCTGAAAACTTTTTTGGTCAAAATGACTCTATTTTGGTCTCCAAGTGTCTAAAAAGCCTTTTTTAGTCAAAATAACTACGTTTGGTCACCAAAGGTCTGAAAACCTTTTTTCAGTCAAAATGACTGTATTTTTGTCTTTTAGAGTCTCAAAACTCCGCATTTAGATTTGGTATTTGTTTGGGTCAAAATGACTCTATTTTGGTCTCCAAGTGTCTAAAAAGCCTTTTTAGTCAAAATAACTGCATTTGGTCACCAAAGGTCTGAAAAACTTTTTTAGCCAAAATGACTATATTTTTGTCTTTTAGAGTCTTAAAAAGAAGGGTTTAGACAAGATAATTGCATTTCGTAACCAGTGATCTGAAAACATTTTTTTGGTCAAAATGACTCTATTTTGGTCTCCAAGTGTCTAAAAAGCCCTTTTTAGTCAAAATAACTGCATTTGGTTACCAAAGGTCTGAAAAAAAATGTAGTCAAAATGATTGTATTTTCGTCTATTAGAGTCTTAAAAAGCCAGTTTTGGACAAGATAATTGCATTTGGTAACCAATCACCTGAAACATTTTTTTGGGTCAAAATGACTCTATTTTGGTCTCAGAGTGTCTAAAAAGCCTTTTTTAGTCAAAATAACTGCATTTGGTCACCAAAGGTCTGAAAACCTTTTTTTAGCCAAAATAACTGTATTTTTGTCTTTTAGAGTCTTAAAACACCGCTTTTAGACAAGATAAACTACATTTGGTAACCAATGGCCTGAAAAAATGTTTTTGGTCAAAATGACTCTATTTAGGTCTCCAAGTGTCTATAAAGCCCTTTTTAGTCAAAATAACTACGTTTGGTCACCAAAGGTCTGAAAAACTATTTTAGAGTCTCAAAACTCCGCATTTAGATTTGGTATTTGTTTGGGTCAAAATTACTCTATTTTGGTCTCCAAGTGTCTAAAAAGCCTTTTTTAGTCAAAATAACTGCATTTGGTCACCAAAGGTCTGAAAACTTTTTTAGCCAAAATGACTGTATTTTTGTGTTTTAGAGTCTTAAAAAGCCGGGTTTAGACAAGATAATTGCATTTCGTAACCAGTGATCTGAAAACTTTTTTGGTCAAAATGACTCTATTTTGGTCTCCAAGTGTCTAAGAGGCCCTTTTAAGTCAAAATAACTGCATTTGGTCAGCAAAGGTATGAATAAAAATTTAGTCAAAATGATTGTATTTTCGTCAGAGTCTTAAAAACCGGTTTTGGATAAGATAATTGCATTTGGTAACCAATGGCCTGAAAAAATGTTTTTGGTCAAAATGACTCTATTTAGGTCTCCAAGTGTCTAAAAAGCCCTTTTTAGTCATAATACCTACGTTTAGTCAACAAAGGTCTGAAAAAACTATTTTAGCCAAAATGACTGTATTTTTGTCTTTTAGAGTCTCAAAACTCCGCATTTAGATTTGGTATTTGTTTGGGTCAAAATGACTCTATTTTGGTCTCCAAGTGTCTAAAAAGCCTTTTTAGTCAAAATAACTGCATTTGGTCACCAAAGGTCTGAAAAACTTTTTTAGCCAAAATGACTGTATTTTTGTCTTTTAGAGTCTTAAAAAGCCGGGTTTAGACAAGATAATTGCATTTCATAACCAGTGATCTGAAAACTTTTTTTGGTCAAAATGACTCTATTTTGGTCTCCAAGTGTCTAAAAAGCCTTTTTTAGTCAAAATAACTACGTTTGGTCACCAAAGGTCTGAAAACCTTTTTTCAGCCAAAATGACTGTATTTTTGTCTTTTAGAGTCTCAAAACTCCGCATTTAGATTTGGTATTTGTTTGGGTCAAAATGACTCTATTTTGGTCTCCAAGTGTCTAAAAAGCCATTTTAGTCAAAATAACTGCATTTGGTCACCAAAGGTCTGAAAAACTTTTTTAGCCAAAATGACTGTATTTTTGTCTTTTAGAGTCTTAAAAAGAAGGGTTTAGACAAGATAATTGCATTTCGTAACCAGTGATCTGAAAACATTTTTTTGGTCAAAATGACTCTATTTTGGTCTCCAAGTGTCTAAAAAGCCCTTTTTAGTCAAAATAACTGCATTTGGTTACCAAAGGTCTGAAAAAAAATGTAGTCAAAATGATTGTATTTTCGTCTATTAGAGTCTTAAAAAGCCGGTTTTGGACAAGATAATTGCATTTGGTAACCAATCACCTGAAACATTTTTTTGGGTCAAAATGACTCTATTTTGGTCTCAGAGTGTCTAAAAAGCCTTTTTTAGTCAAAATAACTACGTTTGGTCACCAAAGGTCTGAAAACCTTTTTTCAGTCAAAATGACTGTATTTTTGTCTTTTAGAGTCTCAAAACTCCGCATTTAGATTTGGTATTTGTTTGGGTCAAAATGACTCTATTTTGGTCTCCAAGTGTCTAAAAAGCCTTTTTAGTCAAAATAACTGCATTTGGTCACCAAAGGTCTGAAAAACTTTTTTAGCCAAAATGACTATATTTTTGTCTTTTAGAGTCTTAAAAAGAAGGGTTTAGACAAGATAATTGCATTTCGTAACCAGTGATCTGAAAACATTTTTTTGGTCAAAATGACTCTATTTTGGTCTCCAAGTGTCTAAAAAGCCCTTTTTAGTCAAAATAACTGCATTTGGTTACCAAAGGTCTGAAAAAAAATGTAGTCAAAATGATTGTATTTTCGTCTATTAGAGTCTTAAAAAGCCAGTTTTGGACAAGATAATTGCATTTGGTAACCAATCACCTGAAACATTTTTTTTGGGTCAAAATGACTCTATTTTGGTCTCAGAGTGTCTAAAAAGCCTTTTTTAGTCAAAATAACTGCATTTGGTCACCAAAGGTCTGAAAACCTTTTTTTAGCCAAAATAACTGTATTTTTGTCTTTTAGAGTCTTAAAACACCGCTTTTAGACAAGATAAACTACATTTGGTAACCAATGGCCTGAAAAAATGTTTTTGGTCAAAATGACTCTATTTAGGTCTCCAAGTGTCTATAAAGCCCTTTTTAGTCAAAATAACTACGTTTGGTCACCAAAGGTCTGAAAAACTATTTTAGAGTCTCAAAACTCCGCATTTAGATTTGGTATTTGTTTGGGTCAAAATTACTCTATTTTGGTCTCCAAGTGTCTAAAAAGCTTTTTTTAGTCAAAATAACTGCATTTGGTCACCAAAGGATTGAAAACTTTTTTAGCCAAAATGACTGTATTTTTGTCTTTTAGAGTCTTAAAAAGCCGGGTTTAGACAAGATAATTGCATTTCGTAACCAGTGATCTGAAAACTTTTTTGGTCAAAATGACTCTATTTTGGTCTCCAAGTGTCTAAGAGGCCCTTTTAAGTCAAAATAACTGCATTTGGTCAGCAAAGGTATGAATAAAAACTTTAGTCAAAATGATTGTATTTTCGTCAGAGTCTTAAAAACCGGTTTTGAATAAGATAATTGCATTTGGTAACCAATGGCCTGAAAAAATGTTTTTGGTCAAAATGACTCTATTTAGGTCTCCAAGTGTCTAAAAAGCCCTTTTTAGTCATAATACCTACGTTTGGTCAACAAAGGTCTGAAAAAACTATTTTAGCCAAAATTACTGTATTTTTGTCTTTTAGAGTCTCAAAACTCCGCATTTAGATTTGGTATTTGTTTGGGTCAAAATGACTCTATTTTGGTCTCCAAGTGTCTAAAAAGCCTTTTTAGTCAAAATAACTGCATTTGGTCACCAAAGGTCTGAAAAACTTTTTTAGCCAAAATGACTGTATTTTTGTCTTTTAGAGTCTTAAAAAGCCGGGTTTAGACAAGATAATTGCATTTCATAACCAGTGATCTGAAAACTTTTTTGGTCAAAATGACTCTATTTTGGTCTCCAAGTGTCTAAAAAGCCTTTTTTAGTCAAAATAACTACGTTTGGTCACCAAAGGTCTGAAAACCTTTTTTCAGCCAAAATGACTGTATTTTTGTCTTTTAGAGTCTCAAAACTCCGCATTTAGATTTGGTATTTGTTTGGGTCAAAATGACTCTATTTTGGTCTCCAAGAGTCTAAAAAGCCTTTTTAGTCAAAATAACTGCATTTGGTCACCAAAGGTCTGAAAAAAAATGTAGTCAAAATGATTGTATTTTCGTCTATTAGAGTCTTAAAAAGCCGGTTTTGGACAAGATAATTGCATTTGGTAACCAATCACCTGAAACATTTTTTTGGGTCAAAATGACTCTATTTTGGTCTCAGAGTGTCTAAAAAGCCCTTTTTAGTCAAAATAACTGCATTTGGTCACCAAAGGTCTGAAAACCTTTTTTTAGCCAAAATAACTGTATTTTTGTCTTTTAGAGTCTTAAAACACTGCTTTTAGACAAGATAAGCTACATTTGGTAACCAATGGCCTGAAAAAATGTTTTTGGTCAAAATGACTCTATTTAGGTCTCCAAGTGTCTATAAAGCCCTTTTTAGTCAAAATAACTACGTTTGGTCACCAAAGGTCTGAAAAACTATTTTAGAGTCTCAAAACTCCGCATTTAGATTTGGTATTTGTTTGGGTCAAAATTACTCTATTTTGGTCTCCAAGTGTCTAAAAAGCCTTTTTTAGTCAAAATAACTGCATTTGGTCACCAAAGGTCTGAAAACTTTTTTAGCCAAAATGACTGTATTTTTGTCTTTTAGAGTCTTAAAAAGCCGGGTTTAGACAAGATAATTGCATTTCGTAACCAGTGATCTGAAAACTTTTTTGGTCAAAATGACTCTATTTTGGTCTCCAAGTGTCTAAGAAGCCCTTTTAAGTCAAAATAACTGCATTTGGTCAGCAAAAGGTATGAATAAAATTTTAGTCAAAATGATTTTATTTTCGTCAATTAGAGTCTTAAAAACCGGTTTTGGACAAGATAATTGCATTTGGTAACCAATGGCCTGAAAAAATGTTTTTGTTTAAAATGACTCTATTTAGGTCTCCAAGTGTCTAAAAAGCCCTTTTTAGTCATAATAACTACGTTTGGTCAACAAAGGTCTGAAAAACGATTTTAGCCGAAATGACTGTATTTTTGTCTTTTAGAGTCTCAAAACTCCGCATTTAGATTTGGTATTTGTTTGGGTCAAAATTACTCTATTTTGGTCTCCAAGTGTCTAAAAAGCCTTTTTAGTCAAAATAACTGCATTTGGTCACCAAAGGTCTGAAAAACTTTTTTAGCCAAAATGACTGTATTTTTGTCTTTTAGAGTCTTAAAAAGCCGGGTTTAGACCAGATAATTGCATTTCCTAACCAGTGATCTGAAAACTTTTTTTGGTCAAAATGACCCTATTTTGGTCTCCAAGTGTCTAAAAAGCCTTTTTTAGTCAAAATAACTACGTTTGGTCACCAAAGGTCTGAAAACCTTTTTTCAGCCAAAATGACTGTATTTTTGTCTTTTAAAACACTGCTTTTAGACAAGATAAACTACATTTGGTAACCAATGGCCTGAAAAAATGTTTTTGGTCAAAATGACTCTATTTAGGTCTCCAAGTGTCTATAAAGCCCTTTTTAGTCAAAATAACTACGTTTGGTCACCAAAGGTCTGAAAAACTATTTTAGAGTCTCAAAATTCCGCATTTAGATTTGGTATTTGTTTGGGTCAAAATGACTCTATTTTGGTCTCAGAGTGTCTAAAAAGCCTTTTTTAGTCAAAATAACTGCATTTGGTCACCAAAGGTCTGAAAACCTTTTTTTAGCCAAAATAACTGTATTTTTGTCTTTTAGAGTCTTAAAACACCGCTTTTAGACAAGATAAACTACATTTGGTAACCAATGGCCTGAAAAAATGTTTTTGGTCAAAATGACTCTATTTAGGTCTCCAAGTGTCTATAAAGCCCTTTTTAGTCAAAATAACTACGTTTGGTCACCAAAGGTCTGAAAAACTATTTTAGAGTCTCAAAACTCCGCATTTAGATTTGGTATTTGTTTGGGTCAAAATTACTCTATTTTGGTCTCCAAGTGTCTAAAAAGCCTTTTTTAGTCAAAATAACTGCATTTGGTCACCAAAGGTCTGAAAACTTTTTTAGCCAAAATGACTGTATTTTTGTGTTTTAGAGTCTTAAAAAGCCGGGTTTAGACAAGATAATTGCATTTCGTAACCAGTGATCTGAAAACTTTTTTGGTCAAAATGACTCTATTTTGGTCTCCAAGTGTCTAAGAGGCCCTTTTAAGTCAAAATAACTGCATTTGGTCAGCAAAGGTATGAATAAAAATTTAGTCAAAATGATTGTATTTTCGTCAGAGTCTTAAAAACCGGTTTTGGATAAGATAATTGCATTTGGTAACCAATGGCCTGAAAAAATGTTTTTGGTCAAAATGACTCTATTTAGGTCTCCAAGTGTCTAAAAAGCCCTTTTTAGTCATAATACCTACGTTTAGTCAACAAAGGTCTGAAAAAACTATTTTGGCCAAAATGACTGTATTTTTGTCTTTTAGAGTCTCAAAACTCCGCATTTAGATTTGGTATTTGTTTGGGTCAAAATGACTCTATTTTGGTCTCCAAGTGTCTAAAAAGCCTTTTTAGTCAAAATAACTGCATTTGGTCACCAAAGGTCTGAAAAACTTTTTTAGCCAAAATGACTGTATTTTTGTCTTTTAGAGTCTTAAAAAGCCGGGTTTAGACAAGATAATTGCATTTCATAACCAGTGATCTGAAAACTTTTTTTGGTCAAAATGACTCTATTTTGGTCTCCAAGTGTCTAAAAAGCCTTTTTTAGTCAAAATAACTACGTTTGGTCACCAAAGGTCTGAAAACCTTTTTTCAGCCAAAATGACTGTATTTTTGTCTTTTAGAGTCTCAAAACTCCGCATTTAGATTTGGTATTTGTTTGGGTCAAAATGACTCTATTTTGGTCTCCAAGTGTCTAAAAAGCCATTTTAGTCAAAATAACTGCATTTGGTCACCAAAGGTCTGAAAATCTTTTTTAGCCAAAATGACTGTATTTTTGTCTTTTAGAGTCTTAAAAAGAAGGGTTTAGACAAGATAATTGCATTTCGTAACCAGTGATCTGAAAACATTTTTTTGGTCAAAATGACTCTATTTTGGTCTCCAAGTGTCTAAAAAGCCCTTTTTAGTCAAAATAACTGCATTTGGTTACCAAAGGTCTGAAAAAAAATGTAGTCAAAATGATTGTATTTTCGTCTATTAGAGTCTTAAAAAGCCGGTTTTGGACAAGATAATTGCATTTGGTAACCAATCACCTGAAACATTTTTTTGGGTCAAAATGACTCTATTTTGGTCTCCAAGTGTCTAAAAAGCCTTTTTTAGTCAAAATAACTGCATTTGGTCACCAAAGGTCTGAAAACCTTTTTTTAGCCAAAATAACTGTATTTTTGTCTTTTAGAGTCTTAAAACACCGCTTTTAGACAAGATAAACTACATTTGGTAACCAATGGCCTGAAAAAATGTTTTTGGTCAAAATGACTCTATTTAGGTCTCCAAGTGTCTATAAAGCCCTTTTTAGTCAAAATAACTACGTTTGGTCACCAAAGGTCTGAAAAACTATTTTAGAGTCTCAAAACTCCGCATTTAGATTTGGTATTTGTTTGGGTCAAAATTACTCTATTTTGGTCTCCAAGTGTCTAAAAAGCCTTTTTTAGTCAAAATAACTGCATTTGGTCACCAAAGGTCTGAAAACTTTTTAGCCAAAATGACTGTATTTTTGTCTTTTAGAGTCTTAAAAAGCCGGGTTTAGACAAGATAATTGCATTTCGTAACCAGTGATCTGAAAACTTTTTTGGTCAAAATGACTCTATTTTGGTCTCCAAGTGTCTAAGAAGCCCTTTTAAGTCAAAATAACTGCATTTGGTCAGCAAAAGGTATGAATAAAAATTTAGTCAAAATGATTGTATTTTCGTCAATTAGAGTCTTAAAAACCGGTTTTGGACAAGATAATTGCATTTGGTAACCAATGGCCTGAAAAAATGTTTTTGTTTAAAATGACTCTATTTAGGTCTCCAAGTGTCTAAAAAGCCCTTTTTAGTCATAATAACTACGTTTGGTCAACAAAGGTCTGAAAAACTATTTTAGCCAAAATGACTGTATTTTTGTCTTTTAGAGTCTCAAAACTCCGCATTTAGATTTGGTATTTGTTTGGGTCAAAATGACTCTATTTTGGTCTCCAAGTGTCTAAAAAGCCTTTTTAGTCAAAATAACTGCATTTGGTCACCAAAGGTCTGAAAAACTTTTTTAGCCAAAATGACTGTATTTTTGTCTTTTAGAGTCTTAAAAAGCCGGGTTTAGACCAGATAATTGCATTTCCTAACCAGTGATCTGAAAACTTTTTTTGGTCAAAATGACCCTATTTTGGTCTCCAAGTGTCTAAAAAGCCTTTTTTAGTCAAAATAACTACGTTTGGTCACCAAAGGTCTGAAAACCTTTTTTCAGCCAAAATGACTGTATTTTTGTCTTTTAGAGTCTTAAAAAGCCGGGTTTAGACAAGATAATTGCATTTCGTAACCAGTGATCTGAAAACTTTTTTGGTCAAAATGACTCTATTTTGGTCTCCAAGTGTCTAAGAGGCCCTTTTAAGTCAAAATAACTGCATTTGGTCAGCAAAGGTATGAATAAAAATTTAGTCAAAATGATTGTATTTTCGTCAGAGTCTTAAAAACCGGTTTTGGATAAGATAATTGCATTTGGTAACCAATGGACTGAAAAAATGTTTTTGGTCAAAATGACTCTATTTAGGTCTCCAAGTGTCTAAAAAGCCCTTTTTAGTCATAATACCTACGTTTGGTCAACAAAGGTCTGAAAAAACTATTTTAGCCAAAATGACTGTATTTTTGTCTTTTAGAGTCTCAAAACTCCGCATTTAGATTTGGTATTTGTTTGGGTCAAAATGACTCTATTTTGGTCTCCAAGTGTCTAAAAAGCCTTTTTAGTCAAAATAACTGCATTTGGTGACCAAAGGTCTGAAAAACTTTTTTAGCCAAAATGACTGTATTTTTGTCTTTTAGAGTCTTAAAAAGCCGGGTTTAGACAAGATAATTGCATTTCATAACCAGTGATCTGAAAACTTTTTTTGGTCAAAATGACTCTATTTTGGTCTCCAAGTGTCTAAAAAGCCTTTTTTAGTCAAAATAACTACGTTTGGTCACCAAAGGTCTGAAAACCTTTTTTCAGCCAAAATGACTATATTTTTGTCTTTTAGAGTCTCAAAACTCCGCATTTAGATTTGGTATTTGTTTGGGTCAAAATGACTCTATTTTGGTCTCCAAGTGTCTAAAAAGCCTTTTTAGTCAAAATAACTGCATTTGGTCACCAAAGGTCTGAAAAACTTTTTTAGCCAAAATGACTGTATTTTTGTCTTTTAGAGTCTTAAAAAGAAGGGTTTAGACAAGATAATTGCATTTCGTAACCAGTGATCTGAAAACATTTTTTTGGTCAAAATGACTCTATTTTGGTCTCCAAGTGTCTAAAAAGCCCTTTTTAGTCAAAATAACTGCATTTGGTTACCAAAGGTCTGAAAAAAAATGTAGTCAAAATGATTGTATTTTCGTCTATTAGAGTCTTAAAAAGCCGGTTTTGGACAAGATAATTGCATTTGGTAACCAATCACCTGAAACATTTTTTTGGGTCAAAATGACTCTATTTTGGTCTCAGAGTGTCTAAAAAGCCTTTTTTAGTCAAAATAACTGCATTTGGTCACCAAAGGTCTGAAAACCTTTTTTTAGCCAAAATAACTGTATTTTTGTCTTTTAGAGTCTTAAAACACCGCTTTTAGACAAGATAAACTACATTTGGTAACCAATGGCCTGAAAAAATGGTTTTGGTCAAAATGACTCTATTTAGGTCTCCAAGTGTCTATAAAGCCCTTTTTAGTCAAAATAACTACGTTTGGTCACCAAAGGTCTGAAAAACTATTTTAGAGTCTCAAAACTCCGCATTTAGATTTGGTATTTGTTTGGGTCAAAATTACTCTATTTTGGTCTCCAAGTGTCTAAAAAGCCTTTTTTAGTCAAAATAACTGCATTTGGTCACCAAAGGTCTGAAAACTTTTTTAGCCAAAATGACTGTATTTTTGTCTTTTAGAGTCTTAAAAAGCCGGGTTTAGACAAGATAATTGCATTTCGTAACCAGTGATCTGAAAACTTTTTTGGTCAAAATGACTCTATTTTGGTCTCCAAGTGTCTAAGAAGCCCTTTTAAGTCAAAATAACTGCATTTGGTCAGCAAAAGGTATGAATAAAAATTTAGTCAAAATGATTGTATTTTCGTCAATTAGAGTCTTAAAAACCGGTTTTGGACAAGATAATTGCATTTGGTAACCAATGGCCTGAAAAAATGTTTTTGTTTAAAATGACTCTATTTAGGTCTCCAAGTGTCTAAAAAGCCCTTTTTAGTCATAATAACTACGTTTGGTCAACAAAGGTCTGAAAAACTATTTTAGCCAAAATGACTGTATTTTTGTCTTTTAGAGTCTCAAAACTCCGCATTTAGATTTGGTATTTGTTTGGGTCAAAATTACTCTATTTTGGTCTCCAAGTGTCTAAAAAGCCTTTTTAGTCAAAATAACTGCATTTGGTCACCAAAGGTCTGAAAAACTTTTTTAGCCAAAATGACTGTATTTTTGTCTTTTAGAGTCTTAAAAAGCCGGGTTTAGACCCGATAATTGCATTTCCTAACCAGTGATCTGAAAACTTTTTTTGGTCAAAATGACCCTATTTTGGTCTCCAAGTGTCTAAAAAGCCTTTTTTAGTCAAAATAACTACGTTTGGTCACCAAAGGTCTGAAAACCTTTTTTCAGCCAAAATGACTGTATTTTTGTCTTTTAGAGTCTTAAAACACTGCTTTTAGACAAAATAAACTACATTTGGTAACCAATGGCCTGAAAAAATGTTTTTGGTCAAAATGACTCTATTTAGGTCTCCAAGTGTCTATAAAGCCCTTTTTAGTCAAAATAACTACGTTTGGTCACCAAAGGTCTGAAAAACTATTTTAGAGTCTCAAAATTCCGCATTTAGATTTGGTATTTGTTTGGGTCAAAATGACTCTATTTTGGTCTCAGAGTGTCTAAAAAGCCTTTTTTAGTCAAAATAACTGCATTTGGTCACCAAAGGTCTGAAAACCTTTTTTAGCCAAAATAACTGTATTTTTGTCTTTTAGAGTCTAAAAACTCCGCATTTAGATTTGGTATTTGTTTGGGTCAAAATGACTCTATTTTGGTCTCCAAGTGTCTAAAAAGCCTTTTTTAGTCAAAATAACTACGTTTGGTCACCAAAGGTCTGAAAACCTTTTTTTTTAGCCAAAATGACTGTATTTTTGTCTTTTAGAGTCTTAAAAAGCCGGGTTTAGACAAGATAATTGCATTTCGTAACCAGTGATCTGAAAACATTTTTTTGGTCAAAATGACTCTATTTTGCTCTCCAAGTGTCTATAAAGCCATTTTTAGTCATAATAACTGCATTTGGTCACCAAAGGTCTGAAAACCTTTTTTTTAGCCAAAATGACTGTATTTTTGTCTTTTAGTCTTAAAAAGCCGGTTTTAGACAAGATAATTGCATTTCGTAACCAGTGATCTGAAAACATTTTTTTGGTCAAAATGACTCTATTTTGGTCTCCAAGTGTCTGAAAAGCCCTTTTTAGTCAAAATAACTATGTTTGGTCACCAAAGGTCTGAAAACCTTTTTTTAGCCAAAATGACTGTATTTTTGTCTTTTAGAGTCTTAAAACACCGCTTTTAGACAAGATAAACTACATTTAGTAACCAATGGCCTGAAAAAACTGTTTTTGGTCAAAATGACTCTATTTAGGTCTCCAAGTGTCTATAAAGCCCTTTTTAGTCAAAATAACTACGTTTGGTCACCAAAGGTCTGAAAAACTATTTTAGAGTCTCAAAACTCCGCATTTAGATTTGGTATTTGTTTGGGTCAAAATTACTCTATTTTGGTCTCCAAGTATCTAAAAAGCATTTTTAGTCAAAATAACTGCATTTGGTCACCAAAGGTCTGAAAAACTTTTTTTAGCCAAAATGACTGTATTTTTGTCTTTTAGAGTCTTAAAAAGCCGGGTTTAGACAAGATAATTGCATTTCGTGAAAACATTTTTTTGGTCAAAATGACTCTATTTTGGTCTCCACGTGTCTAAAAAGCCATTTTTAGTCAACATAACTACGTTTGGTCACCAACGGTCTGAAAACCTTATTTTTAGCCAAATTGACTGTATTTTTGTTCTTTAGAGTCTTAAAAAACCGCTTTTAGACAAGTTAAACTACATTTGGTAACCAATGGCCTGAAAAAATGTTTTTGGTCAAAATGACTCTATTTTGGTCTCCAAGTGTCTAAAAATCCCTTTTTAGTCAAAATAACTACGTTTGGTCACCAAAGGTCTGAAAACCTTTTTTTTAGCCAAAATGACTGTATTTTTCTCTTTTAGAGTCTTAAAAAGCCGGTTTTAGACAAGATAATTGCATTTTGTAACCAGTGATCTGAAAACATTTTTTTGGTCAAAATGACTCTATTTTTGTCTCCAAGTGTCTTAAAAGCCTTTTATAGTCAAAATAACTGCATTTTGTCACCAAAGGTCTGAAAACCTTTTTTTAGCCAAAATGACTGTATTTTTGTCTTTTAGAGTCTTAAAACACCGCTTTTAGACAAGATAAACTACATTTGGTAACCAAAGGTCTGAAAACATTTTTTTGGTCAACATGACTCTATTTTGGTCTCCAAGTGTCTAAAAGCCCTTTATAGTCAAAATAACTGCATTTAGTCACCAAAGGTCTGAAAAACTATTTTAGAGTCTCAAAACTCCGCATTTAGATTTGGTATTTGTTTGGGTCAAAAAGACTCTATTTTGGTCTCCAATTGTCTAAAAAGCCCTTTTTAGTCAAAATAACTGCATTTGGTCACCGAAGGTATGAAAACCTTTTTTTAGCCAAAATGACTGTATTTTTGTCTTTTAGAGTCTTAAAAAGCCGGGTTTAGACAAGATAATTGCATTTCGTAACCAGTGATCTGAAAACATTTTTTTGGTCAAAATGACTCTATTTTGGTCTCCAAGTGTCTGAAAAGCCCTTTTTAGTCAAAATAACTACGTTTGATCACCAAAGGTCTGAAAAACTATTTTAGAGTCTCAAAACTCCGCATTTAGATTTGGTATTTGTTTGGGTCAAAATTACTCTATTTTGGTCTCCAAGTGTCTAAAAAGCCTTTTTTAGTCAAAATAATTGCATTTGGTCACCAAAGGACTGAAAACTTTTTTAGCCAAAATGACTGTATTTTTGTCTTTTAGAGTCTTAAAAAGCCGGGTTTAGACAAGATAATTGCATTTCGTAACCAGTGATATGAAAACTTTTTTGGTCAAAATGACTCTATTTTGGTCTCCAAGTGTCTAAGAAGCCCTTTTAAGTCAAAATAACTGCATTTGGTCAGCAAAGGTATGAATAAAAATTTAGTCAAAATGATTGTATTTTCGTCAATTAGAGTTTTAAAAACCGGTTTTGGACAAGATAATTGCATTTGGTAACCAATTGCCTAAAAAATGTTTTTGGTCAAAATGACTCTATTTAGGTCTCCAAGTGTCTAAAAAGCCCTATTTAGTCATAATACCTACGTTTGGTCAACAAAGGTCTGAAAAACTATTTTAGCCAAAATGACTGTATTTTTGTCTTTTAGAGTCTCAAAACTCCGCATTTAGATTTGGTATTTGTTTGGGTCAAAATGACTCTATTTTGGTCTCCAAGTGTCTAAAAAGCCTTTTTAGTCAAAATAACTGCATTTGGTCACCAAAGGTCTGAAAAACTTTTTTAGCCAAAATGACTGTATTTTTGTCTTTTAGAGTCTTAAAAAGAAGGGTTTAGACAAGATAATTGCATTTCGTAACCAGTGATCTGAAAACATTTTTTTGGTCAAAATGACTCTATTTTGGTCTCCAAGTGTCTAAAAAGCCCTTTTTAGTCAAAATAACTGCATTTGGTTACCAAAGGTCTGAAAACAAATTTAGTCAAAATGATTGTATTTTCGTCTATTAGAGTCTTAAAAAGCCGGTTTTGGACAAGATAATTGCATTTGGTAACCAATCACCTGAAACATTTTTTTGGGTCAAAATGACTCTATTTTGGTCTCAGAGTGTCTAAAAAGCCTTTTTTAGTCAAAATAACTGCATTTGGTCACCAAAGGTCTGAAAACCTTTTTTTAGCCAAAATAACTGTATTTTTGTCTTTTAGAGTCTTAAAACACCGCTTTTAGACAAGATAAACTACATTTGGTAACCAATGGCCTGAAAAAATGTTTTTGGTCAAAATGACTCTATTTAGGTCTCCAAGTGTCTATAAAGCCCTTTTTAGTCAAAATAACTACGTTTGGTCACCAAAGGTCTGAAAAACTATTTTAGAGTCTCAAAACTCCGCATTTAGATTTGGTATTTGTTTGGGTCAAAATTACTCTATTTTGGTCTCCAAGTGTCTAAAAAGCCTTTTTTAGTCAAAATAACTGCATTTGGTCACCAAAGGATTGAAAACTTTTTTAGCCAAAATGACTGTATTTTTGTCTTTTAGAGTCTTAAAAAGCCGGGTTTAGACAAGATAATTGCATTTCGTAACCAGTGATCTGAAAACTTTTTTGGTCAAAATGACTCTATTTTGGTCTCCAAGTGTCTAAGAGGCCCTTTTAAGTCAAAATAACTGCATTTGGTCAGCAAAGGTATGAATAAAAATTTAGTCAAAATGATTGTATTTTCGTCAGAGTCTTAAAAACCGGTTTTGGATAAGATAATTGCATTTGGTAACCAATGGCCTGAAAAAATGTTTTTGGTCAAAATGACTATTTAGGTCTCCAAGTGTCTAAAAAGCCCTTTTTAGTCATAATACCTACGTTTGGTCAACAAAGGTCTGAAAAAACTATTTTAGCCAAAATGACTGTATTTTTGTCTTTTAGAGTCTCAAAACTCCGCATTTAGATTTGGTATTTGTTTGGGTCAAAATGACTCTATTTTGGTCTCCAAGTGTCTAAAAAGCCTTTTTAGTCAAAATAACTGCATTTGGTGACCAAAGGTCTGAAAAACTTTTTTAGCCAAAATGACTGTATTTTTGTCTTTTAGAGTCTTAAAAAGCCGGGTTTAGACAAGATAATTGCATTTCATAACCAGTGATCTGAAAACTTTTTTTGGTCAAAATGACTCTATTTTGGTCTCCAAGTGTCTAAATAGCCTTTTTTAGTCAAAATAACTACGTTTGGTCACCAAAGGTCTGAAAACCTTTTTTCAGCCAAAATGACTATATTTTTGTCTTTTAGAGTCTCAAAACTCCGCATTTAGATTTGGTATTTGTTTGGGTCAAAATGACTCTATTTTGGTCTCCAAGTGTCTAAAAAGCCTTTTTAGTCAAAATAACTGCATTTGGTCACCAAAGGTCTGAAAAACTTTTTTAGCCAAAATGACTGTATTTTTGTCTTTTAGAGTCTTAAAAAGAAGGGTTTAGACAAGATAATTGCATTTCGTAACCAGTGATCTGAAAACATTTTTTTGGTCAAAATGACTCTATTTTGGTCTCCAAGTGTCTAAAAAGCCCTTTTTAGTCAAAATAACTGCATTTGGTTACCAAAGGTCTGAAAAAAAATGTAGTCAAAATGATTGTATTTTCGTCTATTAGAGTCTTAAAAAGCCGGTTTTGGACAAGATAATTGCATTTGGTAACCAATCACCTGAAACATTTTTTTGGGTCAAAATGACTCTATTTTGGTCTCAGAGTGTCTAAAAAGCCTTTTTTAGTCAAAATAACTGCATTTGGTCACCAAAGGTCTGAAAACCTTTTTTTAGCCAAAATAACTGTATTTTTGTCTTTTAGAGTCTTAAAACACCGCTTTTAGACAAGATAAACTACATTTGGTAACCAATGGCCTGAAAAAATGGTTTTGGTCAAAATGACTCTATTTAGGTCTCCAAGTGTCTATAAAGCCCTTTTTAGTCAAAATAACTACGTTTGGTCACCAAAGGTCTGAAAAACTATTTTAGAGTCTCAAAATTCCGCATTTAGATTTGGTATTTGTTTGGGTCAAAATGACTCTATTTTGGTCTCAGAGTGTCTAAAAAGCCTTTTTTAGTCAAAATAACTGCATTTGGTCACCAAAGGTCTGAAAACCTTTTTTAGCCAAAATAACTGTATTTTTGTCTTTTAGAGTCTAAAAACTCCGCATTTAGATTTGGTATTTGTTTGGGTCAAAATGACTCTATTTTGGTCTCCAAGTGTCTAAAAAGCCTTTTTTAGTCAAAATAACTACGTTTGGTCACCAAAGGTCTGAAAACCTTTTTTTTTTAGCCAAAATGACTGTATTTTTGTCTTTTAGAGTCTTAAAAAGCCGGGTTTAGACAAGATAATTGCATTTCGTAACCAGTGATCTGAAAACATTTTTTTGGTCAAAATGACTCTATTTTGCTCTCCAAGTGTCTATAAAGCCATTTTTAGTCATAATAACTGCATTTGGTCACCAAAGGTCTGAAAACCTTTTTTTTAGCCAAAATGACTGTATTTTTGTCTTTTAGTCTTAAAAAGCCGGTTTTAGACAAGATAATTGCATTTCGTAACCAGTGATCTGAAAACATTTTTTTGGTCAAAATGACTCTATTTTGGTCTCCAAGTGTCTGAAAAGCCCTTTTTAGTCAAAATAACTATGTTTGGTCACCAAAGGTCTGAAAACCTTTTTTTAGCCAAAATGACTGTATTTTTGTCTTTTAGAGTCTTAAAACACCGCTTTTAGACAAGATAAACTACATTTAGTAACCAATGGCCTGAAAAAACTGTTTTTGGTCAAAATGACTCTATTTAGGTCTCCAAGTGTCTATAAAGCCCTTTTTAGTCAAAATAACTACGTTTGGTCACCAAAGGTCTGAAAAACTATTTTAGAGTCTCAAAACTCCGCATTTAGATTTGGTATTTGTTTGGGTCAAAATTACTCTATTTTGGTCTCCAAGTATCTAAAAAGCCTTTTTAGTCAAAATAACTGCATTTGGTCACCAAAGGTCTGAAAAACTTTTTTAGCCAAAATGACTGTATTTTTGTCTTTTAGAGTCTTAAAAAGCCGGGTTTAGACAAGATAATTGCATTTCGTGAAAACATTTTTTTGGTCAAAATGACTCTATTTTGGTCTCCACGTGTCTAAAAAGCCATTTTTAGTCAACATAACTACGTT
Source organism: Pelophylax lessonae (assembly GCF_965119305.1). Classification (NCBI taxonomy): domain Eukaryota; kingdom Metazoa; phylum Chordata; class Amphibia; order Anura; family Ranidae; genus Pelophylax; species Pelophylax lessonae. Next base: position 142,231,997 of record NC_138773.1, on the reverse strand, counting down.
TGGTCACCAACGGTCTGAAAACCTTATTTTTAGCCAAATTGACTGTATTTTTGTTCTTTAGAGTCTTAAAAAACCGCTTTTAGACAAGTTAAACTACATTTGGTAACCAATGGCCTGAAAAAATGTTTTTGGTCAAAATGACTCTATTTTGGTCTCCAAGTGTCTAAAAGTCCCTTTTTAGTCAAAATAACTACGTTTGGTCACCAAAGGTCTGAAAACCTTTTTTTAGCCAAAATGACTGTAGTTTTGTCTTTTAGAGTCTTAAAACACCGCTTTTAGACAAGATAAACTACATTTCGTAACCAATGGCCTGAAAAATGTTTTTGGTCAAAATGACTCTATTTAGGTCTCCAAGTGTCTATAAAGCCCTTTTTAGTCACAATAACTACGTTTGGTCACCAAAGGTCTGAAAAACTATTTTAGAGTCTCAAAACTCCGCATTTAGATTTGGTATTTGTTTGGGTCAAAATGACTCTATTTTGGTCTCCAATTGTCTAAAAAGCCCTTTTTAGTCAAAATAACTGCATTTGGTCACTAAAGGTATGAAAAAAAATTTAGTCAAAATGATTGTATTTTTGTCTATTAGAGTCTTAAAAACCGGTTTTGGACAAGATAATTGCATTTGGTAACCAATGGCCTGAAAAAATGTTTTTGGTCAAAATGACTCTATTTAGGTCTCCAAGTGTCTAAAAAGCCCTTTTTAGTCATAATAACTGCATTTGGTCACCAAAGGTCTGAAAACCTTTTTTTTAGCCAAAATGACTGTATTTTTCTCTTTTAGAGTCTTAAAAAGCCGGTTTTAGACAAGATAATTGCATTTTGTAACCAGTGATCTGAAAACATTTTTTTGGTCAAAATGACTCTATTTTTGTCTCCAAGTGTCTTAAAAGCCTTTTATAGTCAAAATAACTGCATTTTGTCACCAAAGGTCTGAAAACCTTTTTTTAGCCAAAATGACTGTATTTTTGTCTTTTAGAGTCTTAAAACACCGCTTTTAGACAAGATAAACTACATTTGGTAACCAAAGGTCTGAAAACATTTTTTTGGTCAACATGACTCTATTTTGGTCTCCAAGTGTCTAAAAGCCCTTTATAGTCAAAATAACTGCATTTAGTCACCAAAGGTCTGAAAAACTATTTTAGAGTCTCAAAACTCCGCATTTAGATTTGGTATTTGTTTGGGTCAAAAAGACTCTATTTTGGTCTCCAATTGTCTAAAAAGCCCTTTTTAGTCAAAATAACTGCATTTGGTCACCGAAGGTATGAAAAAAATTAGTCAAAATGATTGTATTTTCGTCTATTAGAGTCTTAAAAACCGGTTTTGGACAAGATAATTGCATTTGGTAACCAATGGCCTGAAAAAATGTTTTTGGTCAAAATGACTCTATTTAGGTCTCCAAGTGTCTAAAAAGCCCTTTTTAGTCATAATAACTACGTTTGGTCCACAAAGGTCTGAAAAACTATTTTAGCCAAAATGACTGTATTTTTGTCTTTTAGAGTCTCAAAACTCCGCATTTAGATTTGGTATTTGTTTGGGTCAAAATGACTCTATTTTGGTCTCCAAGTGTCTAAAAAGCCTTTTTTAGTCAAAATAACTACGTTTGGTCACCAAAGGTCTGAAAAAATTTTTTTTTAGCCAAAATGACTGTATTTTTGTCTTTTAGAGTCTTAAAAAGCCGGGTTTAGACAAGATAATTGCATTTCGTAACCAGTGATCTGAAAACATTTTTTTGGTCAAAATGACTCTATTTTGCTCTCCAAGTGTCTATAAAGCCATTTTTAGTCATAATAACTGCATTTGGTCACCAAAGGTCTGAAAACCTTTTTTTTAGCCAAAATGACTGTATTTTTCTCTTTTAGAGTCTTAAAAAGCCGGTTTTAGACAAGATAATTGCATTTTGTAACCAGTGATCTGAAAACATTTTTTTGGTCAAAATGACTCTATTTTGGTCTCCAAGTGTCTGAAAAGCCCTTTTTAGTCAAAATAACTACGTTTGGTCACCAAAGGTCTGAAAACCTTTTTTTAGCCAAAATGACTGTATTTTTGTCTTTTAGAGTCTTAAAACACCGCTTTTAGACAAGATAAACTACATTTGGTAACCAATGGCCTGAAAAAATGTTTTTGGTCAAAATGACTCTATTTTGGTCTCCAAGTGTCTAAAAATCCCTTTTTAGTCAAAATAACTACGTTTGATCACCAAAGGTCTGAAAACCTTTTTTAGCCAAAATGACTGTAGTTTTGTCTTTTAGAGTCTTAAAACACCGCTTTTAGACAAGATAAACTACATTTCGTAACCAATGGCCTGAAAAAATGTTTTTGGTCAAAATGACTCTATTTAGGTCTCCAAGTGTCTAAAAAGCCCTTTTTAGTCATAATAACTACGTTTGGTCCACAAAGGTCTGAAAAACTATTTTAGCCAAAATGACTGTATTTTTGTCTTTTAGAGTCTCAAAACTCCGCAATTAGATTTGGTATTTGTTTGGGTCAAAATGACTCTATTTTGGTCTCCAAGTGTCTAAAAAGCCTTTTTTAGTCAAAATAACTACGTTTGGTCACCAAAGGTCTGAAAACCTTTTTTTAGCCAAAATGACTGTATTTTTGTCTTTTAGAGTCTTAAAAAGCCGGGTTTAGACAAGATAATTGCATTTCGTAACCAGTGATCTGAAAACATTTTTTTGGTCAAAATGACTCTATTTTGGTCTCCAAGTGTCTGAAAAGCCCTTTTTAGTCAAAATAACTACGTTTGATCACCAAAGGTCTGAAAAACTATTTTAGAGTCTCAAAACTCCGCATTTAGATTTGGTATTTGTTTGGGTCAAAATTACTCTATTTTGGTCTCCAAGTGTCTAAAAAGCCTTTTTTAGTCAAAATAATTGCATTTGGTCACCAAAGGACTGAAAACTTTTTTAGCCAAAATGACTGTATTTTTGTCTTTTAGAGTCTTAAAAAGCCGGGTTTAGACAAGATAATTGCATTTCGTAACCAGTGATATGAAAACTTTTTTGGTCAAAATGACTCTATTTTGGTCTCCAAGTGTCTAAGAAGCCCTTTTAAGTCAAAATAACTGCACTTGGTCAGCAAAGGTATGAATAAAAATTTAGTCAAAATGATTGTATTTTCGTCAATTAGAGTTTTAAAAACCGGTTTTGGACAAGATAATTGCATTTGGTAACCAATTGCCTAAAAAATGTTTTTGGTCAAAATGACTCTATTTAGGTCTCCAAGTGTCTAAAAAGCCCTATTTAGTCATAATACCTACGTTTGGTCAACAAAGGTCTGAAAAACTATTTTAGCCAAAATGACTGTATTTTTGTCTTTTAGAGTCTCAAAACTCCGCATTTAGATTTGGTATTTGTTTGGGTCAAAATGACTCTATTTTGGTCTCCAAGTGTCTAAAAAGCCTTTTTAGTCAAAATAACTGCATTTGGTCACCAAAGGTCTGAAAAACTTTTTTAGCCAAAATGACTGTATTTTTGTCTTTTAGAGTCTTAAAAAGAAGGGTTTAGACAAGATAATTGCATTTCGTAACCAGTGATCTGAAAACATTTTTTTGGTCAAAATGACTCTATTTTGGTCTCCAAGTGTCTAAAAAGCCCTTTTTAGTCAAAATAACTGCATTTGGTTACCAAAGGTCTGAAAACAAATTTAGTCAAAATGATTGTATTTTCGTCTATTAGAGTCTTAAAAAGCCGGTTTTGGACAAGATAATTGCATTTGGTAACCAATCACCTGAAACATTTTTTTGGGTCAAAATGACTCTATTTTGGTCTCAGAGTGTCTAAAAAGCCTTTTTTAGTCAAAATAACTGCATTTGGTCACCAAAGGTCTGAAAACCTTTTTTTAGCCAAAATAACTGTATTTTTGTCTTTTAGAGTCTTAAAACACCGCTTTTAGACAAGATAAACTACATTTGGTAACCAATGGCCTGAAAAAATGTTTTTGGTCAAAATGACTCTATTTAGGTCTCCAAGTGTCTATAAAGCCCTTTTTAGTCAAAATAACTACGTTTGGTCACCAAAGGTCTGAAAAACTATTTTAGAGTCTCAAAACTCCGCATTTAGATTTGGTATTTGTTTGGGTCAAAATTACTCTATTTTGGTCTCCAAGTGTCTAAAAAGCCTTTTTTAGTCAAAATAACTGCATTTGGTCACCAAAGGATTGAAAACTTTTTTAGCCAAAATGACTGTATTTTTGTCTTTTAGAGTCTTAAAAAGCCGGGTTTAGACAAGATAATTGCATTTCGTAACCAGTGATCTGAAAACTTTTTTGGTCAAAATGACTCTATTTTGGTCTCCAAGTGTCTAAGAGGCCCTTTTAAGTCAAAATAACTGCATTTGGTCAGCAAAGGTATGAATAAAAATTTAGTCAAAATGATTGTATTTTCGTCAGAGTCTTAAAAACCGGTTTTGGATAAGATAATTGCATTTGGTAACCAATGGCCTGAAAAAATGTTTTTGGTCAAAATGACTCTATTTAGGTCTCCAAGTGTCTAAAAAGCCCTTTTTAGTCATAATACCTACGTTTGGTCAACAAAGGTCTGAAAAAACTATTTTAGCCAAAATGACTGTATTTTTGTCTTTTAGAGTCTCAAAACTCCGCATTTAGATTTGGTATTTGTTTGGGTCAAAATGACTCTATTTTGGTCTCCAAGTGTCTAAAAAGCCTTTTTAGTCAAAATAACTGCATTTGGTGACCAAAGGTCTGAAAAACTTTTTTAGCCAAAATGACTGTATTTTTGTCTTTTAGAGTCTTAAAAAGCCGGGTTTAGACAAGATAATTGCATTTCATAACCAGTGATCTGAAAACTTTTTTTGGTCAAAATGACTCTATTTTGGTCTCCAAGTGTCTAAATAGCCTTTTTTAGTCAAAATAACTACGTTTGGTCACCAAAGGTCTGAAAACCTTTTTTCAGCCAAAATGACTATATTTTTGTCTTTTAGAGTCTCAAAACTCCGCATTTAGATTTGGTATTTGTTTGGGTCAAAATGACTCTATTTTGGTCTCCAAGTGTCTAAAAAGCCTTTTTAGTCAAAATAACTGCATTTGGTCACCAAAGGTCTGAAAAACTTTTTTAGCCAAAATGACTGTATTTTTGTCTTTTAGAGTCTTAAAAAGAAGGGTTTAGACAAGATAATTGCATTTCGTAACCAGTGATCTGAAAACATTTTTTTGGTCAAAATGACTCTATTTTGGTCTCCAAGTGTCTAAAAAGCCCTTTTTAGTCAAAATAACTGCATTTGGTTACCAAAGGTCTGAAAAAAAATGTAGTCAAAATGATTGTATTTTCGTCTATTAGAGTCTTAAAAAGCCGGTTTTGGACAAGATAATTGCATTTGGTAACCAATCACCTGAAACATTTTTTTGGGTCAAAATGACTCTATTTTGGTCTCAGAGTGTCTAAAAAGCCTTTTTTAGTCAAAATAACTGCATTTGGTCACCAAAGGTCTGAAAACCTTTTTTTAGCCAAAATAACTGTATTTTTGTCTTTTAGAGTCTTAAAACACCGCTTTTAGACAAGATAAACTACATTTGGTAACCAATGGCCTGAAAAAATGGTTTTGGTCAAAATGACTCTATTTAGGTCTCCAAGTGTCTATAAAGCCCTTTTTAGTCAAAATAACTACGTTTGGTCACCAAAGGTCTGAAAAACTATTTTAGAGTCTCAAAACTCCGCATTTAGATTTGGTATATGTTTGGGTCAAAATTACTCTATTTTGGTCTCCAAGTGTCTAAAAAGCCTTTTTTAGTCAAAATAACTGCATTTGGTCACCAAAGGTCTGAAAACTTTTTTAGCCAAAATGACTGTATTTTTGTCTTTTAGAGTCTTAAAAAGCCGGGTTTAGACAAGATAATTGCATTTCGTAACCAGTGATCTGAAAACTTTTTTGGTCAAAATGACTCTATTTTGGTCTCCAAGTGTCTAAGAAGCCCTTTTAAGTCAAAATAACTGCATTTGGTCAGCAAAAGGTATGAATAAAAATTTAGTCAAAATGATTGTATTTTCGTCAATTAGAGTCTTAAAAACCGGTTTTGGACAAGATAATTGCATTTGGTAACCAATGGCCTGAAAAAATTTTTTTGTTTAAAATGACTCTATTTAGGTCTCCAAGTGTCTAAAAAGCCCTTTTTAGTCATAATAACTACGTTTGGTCAACAAAGGTCTGAAAAACGATTTTAGCCAAAATGACTGTATTTTTGTCTTTTAGAGTCTCAAAACTCCGCATTTAGATTTGGTATTTGTTTGGGTCAAAATTACTCTATTTTGGTCTCCAAGTGTCTAAAAAGCCTTTTTAGTCAAAATAACTGCATTTGGTCACCAAAGGTCTGAAAAACTTTTTTAGCCAAAATGACTGTATTTTTGTCTTTTAGAGTCTTAAAAAGCCGGGTTTAGACCAGATAATTGCATTTCCTAACCAGTGATCTGAAAACTTTTTTTGGTCAAAATGACCCTATTTTGGTCTCCAAGTGTCTAAAAAGCCTTTTTTAGTCAAAATAACTACGTTTGGTCACCAAAGGTCTGAAAACCTTTTTTCAGCCAAAATGACTGTATTTTTTTCTTTTAAAACACTGCTTTTAGACAAGATAAACTACATTTGGTAACCAATGGCCTGAAAAAATGTTTTTGGTCAAAATGACTCTATTTAGGTCTCCAAGTGTCTATAAAGCCCTTTTTAGTCAAAATAACTACGTTTGGTCACCAAAGGTCTGAAAAACTATTTTAGAGTCTCAAAATTCCGCATTTAGATTTGGTATTTGTTTGGGTCAAAATGACTCTATTTTGGTCTCAGAGTGTCTAAAAAGCCTTTTTTAGTCAAAATAACTGCATTTGGTCACCAAAGGTCTGAAAACCTTTTTTTAGCCAAAATAACTGTATTTTTGTCTTTTAGAGTCTTAAAACACCGCTTTTAGACAAGATAAACTACATTTGGTAACCAATGGCCTGAAAAAATGTTTTTGGTCAAAATGACTCTATTTAGGTCTCCAAGTGTCTATAAAGCCCTTTTTAGTCAAAATAACTACGTTTGGTCACCAAAGGTCTGAAAAACTATTTTAGAGTCTCAAAACTCCGCATTTAGATTTGGTATTTGTTTGGGTCAAAATTACTCTATTTTGGTCTCCAAGTGTCTAAAAAGCCTTTTTTAGTCAAAATAACTGCATTTGGTCACCAAAGGTCTGAAAACTTTTTTAGCCAAAATGACTGTATTTTTGTGTTTTAGAGTCTTAAAAAGCCGGGTTTAGACAAGATAATTGCATTTCGTAACCAGTGATCTGAAAACTTTTTTGGTCAAAATGACTCTATTTTGGTCTCCAAGTGTCTAAGAGGCCCTTTTAAGTCAAAATAACTGCATTTGGTCAGCAAAGGTATGAATAAAAATTTAGTCAAAATGATTGTATTTTCGTCAGAGTCTTAAAAACCGGTTTTGGATAAGATAATTGCATTTGGTAACCAATGGCCTGAAAAAATGTTTTTGGTCAAAATGACTCTATTTAGGTCTCCAAGTGTCTAAAAAGCCCTTTTTAGTCATAATACCTACGTTTGGTCAACAAAGGTCTGAAAAAACTATTTTAGCCAAAATGACTGTATTTTTGTCTTTTAGAGTCTCAAAACTCCGCATTTAGATTTGGTATTTGTTTGGGTCAAAATGACTCTATTTTGGTCTCCAAGTGTCTAAAAAGCCTTTTTAGTCAAAATAACTGCATTTGGTCACCAAAGGTCTGAAAAACTTTTTTAGCCAAAATGACTGTATTTTTGTCTTTTAGAGTCTTAAAAAGCCGGGTTTAGACAAGATAATTGCATTTCATAACCAGTGATCTGAAAACTTTTTTTGGTCAAAATGACTCTATTTTGGTCTCCAAGTGTCTAAAAAGCCTTTTTTAGTCAAAATAACTACGTTTGGTCACCAAAGGTCTGAAAACCTTTTTTCAGCCAAAATGACTGTATTTTTGTCTTTTAGAGTCTCAAAACTCCGCATTTAGATTTGGTATTTGTTTGGGTCAAAATGACTCTATTTTGGTCTCCAAGTGTCTAAAAAGCCATTTTAGTCAAAATAACTGCATTTGGTCACCAAAGGTCTGAAAAACTTTTTTAGCCAAAATGACTGTATTTTTGTCTTTTAGAGTCTTAAAAAGAAGGGTTTAGACAAGATAATTGCATTTCGTAACCAGTGATCTGAAAACATTTTTTTGGTCAAAATGACTCTATTTTGGTCTCCAAGTGTCTAAAAAGCCCTTTTTAGTCAAAATAACTGCATTTGGTTACCAAAGGTCTGAAAAAAAATGTAGTCAAAATGATTGTATTTTCGTCTATTAGAGTCTTAAAAAGCCGGTTTTGGACAAGATAATTGCATTTGGTAACCAATCACCTGAAACATTTTTTTGGGTCAAAATGACTCTATTTTGGTCTCCAAGTGTCTAAAAAGCCTTTTTTAGTCAAAATAACTGCATTTGGTCACCAAAGGTCTGAAAACCTTTTTTTAGCCAAAATAACTGTATTTTTGTCTTTTAGAGTCTTAAAACACCGCTTTTAGACAAGATAAACTACATTTGGTAACCAATGGCCTGAAAAAATGTTTTTGGTCAAAATGACTCTATTTAGGTCTCCAAGTGTCTATAAAGCCCTTTTTAGTCAAAATAACTACGTTTGGTCACCAAAGGTCTGAAAAACTATTTTAGAGTCTCAAAACTCCGCATTTAGATTTGGTATTTGTTTGGGTCAAAATTACTCTATTTTGGTCTCCAAGTGTCTAAAAAGCCTTTTTTAGTCAAAATAACTGCATTTGGTCACCAAAGGTCTGAAAACTTTTTAGCCAAAATGACTGTATTTTTGTCTTTTAGAGTCTTAAAAAGCCGGGTTTAGACAAGATAATTGCATTTCGTAACCAGTGATCTGAAAACTTTTTTGGTCAAAATGACTCTATTTTGGTCTCCAAGTGTCTAAGAAGCCCTTTTAAGTCAAAATAACTGCATTTGGTCAGCAAAAGGTATGAATAAAAATTTAGTCAAAATGATTGTATTTTCGTCAATTAGAGTCTTAAAAACCGGTTTTGGACAAGATAATTGCATTTGGTAACCAATGGCCTGAAAAAATGTTTTTGTTTAAAATGACTCTATTTAGGTCTCCAAGTGTCTAAAAAGCCCTTTTTAGTCATAATAACTACGTTTGGTCAACAAAGGTCTGAAAAACTATTTTAGCCAAAATGACTATTTTTGTCTTTTAGAGTCTCAAAACTCCGCATTTAGATTTGGTATTTGTTTGGGTCAAAATGACTCTATTTTGGTCTCCAAGTGTCTAAAAAGCCTTTTTAGTCAAAATAACTGCATTTGGTCACCAAAGGTCTGAAAAACTTTTTTAGCCAAAATGACTGTATTTTTGTCTTTTAGAGTCTTAAAAAGCCGGGTTTAGACCAGATAATTGCATTTCCTAACCAGTGATCTGAAAACTTTTTTTGGTCAAAATGACCCTATTTTGGTCTCCAAGTGTCTAAAAAGCCTTTTTTAGTCAAAATAACTACGTTTGGTCACCAAAGGTCTGAAAACCTTTTTTCAGCCAAAATGACTGTATTTTTGTCTTTTAGAGTCTTAAAACACTGCTTTTAGACAAGATAAACTACATTTGGTAACCAATGGCCTGAAAAAATGTTTTTGGTCAAAATGACTCTATTTAGGTCTCCAAGTGTCTATAAAGCCCTTTTTAGTCAAAATAACTACGTTTGGTCACCAAAGGTCTGAAAAACTATTTTAGAGTCTCAAAATTCCGCATTTAGATTTGGTATTTGTTTGGGTCAAAATGACTCTATTTTGGTCTCAGAGTGTCTAAAAAGCCTTTTTTAGTCAAAATAACTGCATTTGGTCACCAAAGGTCTGAAAACTTTTTTAGCCAAAATGACTGTATTTTTGTGTTTTAGAGTCTTAAAAAGCCGGGTTTAGACAAGATAATTGCATTTCGTAACCAGTGATCTGAAAACTTTTTTGGTCAAAATGACTCTATTTTGGTCTCCAAGTGTCTAAGAGGCCCTTTTAAGTCAAAATAACTGCATTTGGTCAGCAAAGGTATGAATAAAAATTTAGTCAAAATGATTGTATTTTCGTCAGAGTCTTAAAAACCGGTTTTGGATAAGATAATTGCATTTGGTAACCAATGGCCTGAAAAAATGTTTTTGGTCAAAATGACTCTATTTAGGTCTCCAAGTGTCTAAAAAGCCCTTTTTAGTCATAATACCTACGTTTGGTCAACAAAGGTCTGAAAAAACTATTTTAGCCAAAATGACTGTATTTTTGTCTTTTAGAGTCTCAAAACTCCGCATTTAGATTTGGTATTTGTTTGGGTCAAAATGACTCTATTTTGGTCTCCAAGTGTCTAAAAAGCCTTTTTAGTCAAAATAACTGCATTTGGTCACCAAAGGTCTGAAAAACTTTTTTAGCCAAAATGACTGTATTTTTGTCTTTTAGAGTCTTAAAAAGCCGGGTTTAGACAAGATAATTGCATTTCATAACCAGTGATCTGAAAACTTTTTTTGGTCAAAATGACTCTATTTTGGTCTCCAAGTGTCTAAAAAGCCTTTTTTAGTCAAAATAACTACGTTTGGTCACCAAAGGTCTGAAAACCTTTTTTCAGCCAAAATGACTATTTTTGTCTTTTAGAGTCTCAAAACTCCGCATTTAGATTTGGTATTTGTTTGGGTCAAAATGACTCTATTTTGGTCTCCAAGTGTCTAAAAAGCCATTTTAGTCAAAATAACTGCATTTGGTCACCAAAGGTCTGAAAAACTTTTTTAGCCAAAATGACTGTATTTTTGTCTTTTAGAGTCTTAAAAAGAAGGGTTTAGACAAGATAATTGCATTTCGTAACCAGTGATCTGAAAACATTTTTTTGGTCAAAATGACTATTTTGGTCTCCAAGTGTCTAAAAAGCCCTTTTTAGTCAAAATAACTGCATTTGGTTACCAAAGGTCTGAAAAAAAATGTAGTCAAAATGATTGTATTTTCGTCTATTAGAGTCTTAAAAAGCCGGTTTTGGACAAGATAATTGCATTTGGTAACCAATCACCTGAAACATTTTTTTGGGTCAAAATGACTCTATTTTGGTCTCAGAGTGTCTAAAAAGCCTTTTTTAGTCAAAATAACTGCATTTGGTCACCAAAGGTCTGAAAACCTTTTTTTAGCCAAAATAACTGTATTTTTGTCTTTTAGAGTCTTAAAACACCGCTTTTAGACAAGATAAACTACATTTGGTAACCAATGGCCTGAAAAAATGGTTTTGGTCAAAATGACTCTATTTAGGTCTCCAAGTGTCTATAAAGCCCTTTTTAGTCAAAATAACTACGTTTGGTCACCAAAGGTCTGAAAAACTATTTTAGAGTCTCAAAACTCCGCATTTAGATTTGGTATTTGTTTGGGTCAAAATTACTCTATTTTGGTCTCCAAGTGTCTAAAAAGCCTTTTTTAGTCAAAATAACTGCATTTGGTCACCAAAGGTCTGAAAACTTTTTTAACCAAAATGACTGTATTTTTGTCTTTTAGAGTCTTAAAAAGCCGGGTTTAGACAAGATAATTGCATTTCGTAACCAGTGATCTGAAAACTTTTTTGGTCAAAATGACTCTATTTTGGTCTCCAAGTGTCTAAGAAGCCCTTTTAAGTCAAAATAACTGCATTTGGTCAGCAAAAGGTATGAATAAAAATTTAGTCAAAATGATTGTATTTTCGTCAATTAGAGTCTTAAAAACCGGTTTTGGACAAGATAATTGCATTTGGTAACCAATGGCCTGAAAAAATGTTTTTGTTTAAAATGACAAGTGTCTAAAAAGCCCTTTTTAGTCATAATAACTACGTTTGGTCAACAAAGGTCTGAAAAACTATTTTAGCCAAAATGACTGTATTTTTGTCTTTTAGAGTCTCAAAACTCCGCATTTAGATTTGGTATTTGTTTGGGTCAAAATTACTCTATTTTGGTCTCCAAGTGTCTAAAAAGCCTTTTTAGTCAAAATAACTGCATTTGGTCACCAAAGGTCTGAAAAACTTTTTTAGCCAAAATGACTGTATTTTTGTCTTTTAGAGTCTTAAAAAGCCGGGTTTAGACCCGATAATTGCATTTCCTAACCAGTGATCTGAAAACTTTTTTTGGTCAAAATGACCCTATTTTGGTCTCCAAGTGTCTAAAAAGCCTTTTTTAGTCAAAATAACTACGTTTGGTCACCAAAGGTCTGAAAACCTTTTTTCAGCCAAAATGACTGTATTTTTGTCTTTTAGAGTCTTAAAACACTGCTTTTAGACAAAATAAACTACATTTGGTAACCAATGGCCTGAAAAAATGTTTTTGGTCAAAATGACTCTATTTAGGTCTCCAAGTGTCTATAAAGCCCTTTTTAGTCAAAATAACTACGTTTGGTCACCAAAGGTCTGAAAAACTATTTTAGAGTCTCAAAATTCCGCATTTAGATTTGGTATTTGTTTGGGTCAAAATGACTCTATTTTGGTCTCAGAGTGTCTAAAAAGCCTTTTTTAGTCAAAATAACTGCATTTGGTCACCAAAGGTCTGAAAACCTTTTTTAGCCAAAATAACTGTATTTTTGTCTTTTAGAGTCTTAAAACACCGCTTTTAGACAAGATAAACTACATTTGGTAACCAATGGCCTGAAAAAATGTTTTTGGTCAAAATGACTCTATTTAGGTCTCCAAGTGTCTATAAAGCCCTTTTTAGTCAAAATAACTACGTTTGGTCACCAAAGGTCTGAAAAACTATTTTAGAGTCTCAAAACTCCGCATTTAGATTTGGTATTTGTTTGGGTCAAAATTACTCTATTTTGGTCTCCAAGTGTCTAAAAAGCCTTTTTTAGTCAAAATAACTGCATTTGGTCACCAAAGGTCTGAAAACTTTTTTTGCCAAAATGACTGTATTTTTGTGTTTTAGAGTCTTAAAAAGCCGGGTTTAGACAAGATAATTGCATTTCGTAACCAGTGATCTGAAAACTTTTTTGGTCAAAATGACTCTATTTTGGTCTCCAAGTGTCTAAGAGGCCCTTTTAAGTCAAAATAACTGCATTTGGTCAGCAAAGGTATGAATAAAAATTTAGTCAAAATGATTGTATTTTCGTCAGAGTCTTAAAAACCGGTTTTGGATAAGATAATTGCATTTGGTAACCAATGGCCTGAAAAAATGTTTTTGGTCAAAATGACTCTATTTAGGTCTCCAAGTGTCTAAAAAGCCCTTTTTAGTCATAATACCTACGTTTGGTCAACAAAGGTCTGAAAAAACTATTTTAGCCAAAATGACTGTATTTTTGTCTTTTAGAGTCTCAAAACTCCACATTTAGATTTGGTATTTGTTTGGGTCAAAATGACTCTATTTTGGTCTCCAAGTGTCTAAAAAGCCTTTTTAGTCAAAATAACTGCATTTGGTCACCAAAGGTCTGAAAAACTTTTTTAGCCAAAATGACTGTATTTTTGTCTTTTAGAGTCTTAAAAAGCCGGGTTTAGACAAGATAATTGCATTTCATAACCAGTGATCTGAAAACTTTTTTTGGTCAAAATGACTCTATTTAGGTCTCCAAGTGTCTAAAAAGCCCTTGTTAGTCATAATACCTACGTTTGGTCAACAAAGGTCTGAAAAAACTATTTTAGCCAAAATGACTGTATTTTTGTCTTTTAGAGTCTCAAAACTCCACATTTAGATTTGGTATTTGTTTGGGTCAAAATGACTCTATTTTGGTCTCCAAGTGTCTAAAAAGCCTTTTTAGTCAAAATAACTGCATTTGGTCACCAAAGGTCTGAAAAACTTTTTTAGCCAAAATGACTGTATTTTTGTCTTTTAGAGTCTTAAAAAGAAGGGTTTAGATAAGATAATTGCATTTCGTAACCAGTGATCTGAAAACATTTTTTGGTCAAAATGACTCTATTTTGGTCTCCAAGTGTCTAAAAAGCCCTTTTTAGTCAAAATAACTGCATTTGGTTACCAAAGGTCTGAAAAAAAATGTAGTCAAAATGATTGTATTTTCGTCTATTAGAGTCTTAAAAAGCCGGTTTTGGACAAGATAATTGCATTTGGTAACCAATCACCTGAAACATTTTTTTGGGTCAAAATGACTCTATTTTTCATAGTGTCTAAAAAGCCTTTTTTAGTCAAAATAACTGCATTTGGTCACCAAAGGTCTGAAAACCTTTTTTTTAGCCAAAATAACTGTATTTTTGTCTTTTAGAGTCTTAAAACACCGCTTTTAGACAAGATAAACTACATTTGGTAACCAATGGCCTGAAAAAATGGTTTTGGTCAAAATGACTCTATTTAGGTCTCCAAGTGTCTATAAAGCCCTTTTTAGTCAAAATAACTACGTTTGGTCACCAAAGGTCTGAAAAACTATTTTAGAGTCTCAAAACTCCGCATTTAGATTTGGTATTTGTTTGGGTCAAAATTACTCTATTTTGGTCTCCAAGTGTCTAAAAAGCCTTTTTTAGTCAAAATAACTGCATTTGGTCACCAAAGGATTGAAAACTTTTTTAGCCAAAATGACTGTATTTTTGTCTTTTAGAGTCTTAAAAAGCCGGGTTTAGACAAGATAATTGCATTTCATAACCAGTGATCTGAAAACTTTTTTGGTCAAAATGACTCTATTTTGGTCTCCAAGTGTCTAAGAGGCCCTTTTAAGTCAAAATAACTGCATTTGGTCAGCAAAGGTATGAATAAAAATTTAGTCAAAATGATTGTATTTTCGTCAGAGTCTTAAAAACCGGTTTTGGATAAGATAATTGCATTTGGTAACCAATGGCCTGAAAAAATGTTTTTGGTCAAAATGACTCTATTTAGGTCTCCAAGTGTCTAAAAAGCCCTTTTTAGTCATAATACCTACGTTTGGTCAACAAAGGTCTGAAAAAACTATTTTAGCCAAAATGACTGTATTTTTGTCTTTTAGAGTCTCAAAACTCCGCATTTAGATTTGGTATTTGTTTGGGTCAAAATGACTCTATTTTGGTCTCCAAGTGTCTAAAAAGCCTTTTTAGTCAAAATAACTGCATTTGGTCACCAAAGGTCTGAAAAACTTTTTTAGCCAAAATGACTGTATTTTTGTCTTTTAGAGTCGTAAAAAGCCGGGTTTAGACAAGATAATTGCATTTCATAACCAGTGATCTGAAAACTTTTTTTGGTCAAAATGACTCTATTTTGGTCTCCAAGTGTCTAAAAAGCCTTTTTTAGTCAAAATAACTACGTTTGGTCACCAAAGGTCTGAAAACCTTTTTTCAGCCAAAATGACTGTATTTTTGTCTTTTAGAGTCTCAAAACTCCGCATTTAGATTTGGTATTTGTTTGGGTCAAAATGACTATTTTGGTCTCCAAGTGTCTAAAAAGCCTTTTTAGTCAAAATAACTGCATTTGGTCACCAAAGGTCTGAAAAACTTTTTTAGCCAAAATGACTGTATTTTTGTCTTTTAGAGTCTTAAAAAGAAGGGTTTAGACAAGATAATTGCATTTCGTAACCAGTGATCTGAAAACATTTTTTGGTCAAAATGACTCTATTTTGGTCTCCAAGTGTCTAAAAAGCCCTTTTTAGTCATAATACCTACGTTTGGTCAACAAAGGTCTGAAAAAACTATTTTAGCCAAAATGACTGTATTTTTGTCTTTTAGAGTCTCAAAACTCCGCATTTAGATTTGGTATTTGTTTGGGTCAAAATGACTCTATTTTGGTCTCCAAGTGTCTAAAAAGCCTTTTTAGTCAAAATAACTGCATTTGGTCACCAAAGGTCTGAAAAACTTTTTTAGCCAAAATGACTGTATTTTTGTCTTTTAGAGTCGTAAAAAGCCGGGTTTAGACAAGATAATTGCATTTCATAACCAGTGATCTGAAAACTTTTTTTGGTCAAAATGACTCTATTTTGGTCTCCAAGTGTCTAAAAAGCCTTTTTTAGTCAAAATAACTACGTTTGGTCACCAAAGGTCTGAAAACCTTTTTTCAGCCAAAATGACTGTATTTTTGTCTTTTAGAGTCTCAAAACTCCGCATTTAGATTTGGTATTTGTTTGGGTCAAAATGACTATTTTGGTCTCCAAGTGTCTAAAAAGCCTTTTTAGTCAAAATAACTGCATTTGGTCACCAAAGGTCTGAAAAACTTTTTTAGCCAAAATGACTGTATTTTTGTCTTTTAGAGTCTTAAAAAGAAGGGTTTAGACAAGATAATTGCATTTCGTAACCAGTGATCTGAAAACATTTTTTTGGTCAAAATGACTCTATTTTGGTCTCCAAGTGTCTAAAAAGCCCTTTTTAGTCAAAATAACTGCATTTGGTTACCAAAGGTCTGAAAACAAATTTAGTCAAAATGATTGTATTTTCGTCTATTAGAGTCTTAAAAAGCCGGTTTTGGACAAGATAATTGCATTTGGTAACCAATCACCTGAAACATTTTTTTGGGTCAAAATGACTCTATTTTGGTCTCAGAGTGTCTAAAAAGCCTTTTTTAGTCAAAATAACTGCATTTGGTCACCAAAGGTCTGAAAACCTTTTTTTAGCCAAAATAACTGTATTTTTGTCTTTTAGAGTCTTAAAACACCGCTTTTAGACAAGATAAACTACATTTGGTAACCAATGGCCTGAAAAAATGTTTTTGGTCAAAATGACTCTATTTAGGTCTCCAAGTGTCTATAAAGCCCTTTTTAGTCAAAATAACTACGTTTGGTCACCAAAGGTCTGAAAAACTATTTTAGAGTCTCAAAACTCCGCATTTAGATTTGGTATTTGTTTGGGTCAAAATTACTCTATTTTGGTCTCCAAGTGTCTAAAAAGCCTTTTTTAGTCAAAATAACTGCATTTGGTCACCAAAGGTCTGAAAACTTTTTTAGCCAAAATGACTGTATTTTTGTCTTTTAGAGTCTTAAAAAGCCGGGTTTAGACAAGATAATTGCATTTCGTAACCAGTGATCTGAAAACTTTTTTGGTCAAAATGACTCTATTTTGGTCTCCAAGTGTCTAAAAAGCCTTTTTTAGTCAAAATAACTACGTTTGGTCACCAAAGGTCTGAAAACCTTTTTTCAGTCAAAATGACTGTATTTTTGTCTTTTAGAGTCTCAAAACTCCGCATTTAGATTTGGTATTTGTTTGGGTCAAAATGACTCTATTTTGGTCTCCAAGTGTCTAAAAAGCCTTTTTAGTCAAAATAACTGCATTTGGTCACCAAAGGTCTGAAAAACTTTTTTAGCCAAAATGACTATATTTTTGTCTTTTAGAGTCTTAAAAAGAAGGGTTTAGACAAGATAATTGCATTTCGTAACCAGTGATCTGAAAACATTTTTTTGGTCAAAATGACTCTATTTTGGTCTCCAAGTGTCTAAAAAGCCCTTTTTAGTCAAAATAACTGCATTTGGTTACCAAAGGTCTGAAAAAAAATGTAGTCAAAATGATTGTATTTTCGTCTATTAGAGTCTTAAAAAGCCAGTTTTGGACAAGATAATTGCATTTGGTAACCAATCACCTGAAACATTTTTTTGGGTCAAAATGACTCTATTTTGGTCTCAGAGTGTCTAAAAAGCCTTTTTTAGTCAAAATAACTGCATTTGGTCACCAAAGGTCTGAAAACCTTTTTTTAGCCAAAATAACTGTATTTTTGTCTTTTAGAGTCTTAAAACACCGCTTTTAGACAAGATAAACTACATTTGGTAACCAATGGCCTGAAAAAATGTTTTTGGTCAAAATGACTCTATTTAGGTCTCCAAGTGTCTATAAAGCCCTTTTTAGTCAAAATAACTACGTTTGGTCACCAAAGGTCTGAAAAACTATTTTAGAGTCTCAAAACTCCGCATTTAGATTTGGTATTTGTTTGGGTCAAAATTACTCTATTTTGGTCTCCAAGTGTCTAAAAAGCTTTTTTTAGTCAAAATAACTGCATTTGGTCACCAAAGGATTGAAAACTTTTTTAGCCAAAATGACTGTATTTTTGTCTTTTAGAGTCTTAAAAAGCCGGGTTTAGACAAGATAATTGCATTTCGTAACCAGTGATCTGAAAACTTTTTTGGTCAAAATGACTCTATTTTGGTCTCCAAGTGTCTAAGAGGCCCTTTTAAGTCAAAATAACTGCATTTGGTCAGCAAAGGTATGAATAAAAATTTAGTCAAAATGATTGTATTTTCGTCAGAGTCTTAAAAACCGGTTTTGGATAAGATAATTGCATTTGGTAACCAATGGCCTGAAAAAATGTTTTTGGTCAAAATGACTCTATTTAGGTCTCCAAGTGTCTAAAAAGCCCTTTTTAGTCATAATACCTACGTTTGGTCAACAAAGGTCTGAAAAAACTATTTTAGCCAAAATGACTGTATTTTTGTCTTTTAGAGTCTCAAAACTCCGCATTTAGATTTGGTATTTGTTTGGGTCAAAATGACTCTATTTTGGTCTCCAAGTGTCTAAAAAGCCTTTTTAGTCAAAATAACTGCATTTGGTCACCAAAGGTCTGAAAAACTTTTTTAGCCAAAATGACTGTATTTTTGTCTTTTAGAGTCTTAAAAAGCCGGGTTTAGACAAGATAATTGCATTTCATAACCAGTGATCTGAAAACTTTTTTGGTCAAAATGACTCTATTTTGGTCTCCAAGTGTCTAAAAAGCCTTTTTTAGTCAAAATAACTACGTTTGGTCACCAAAGGTCTGAAAACCTTTTTTCAAACAAAATGACTGTATTTTTGTCTTTTAGAGTCTCAAAACTCCGCATTTAGATTTGGTATTTGTTTGGGTCAAAATGACTCTATTTTGGTCTCCAAGTGTCTAAAAAGCCTTTTTAGTCAAAATAACTGCATTTGGTCACCAAAGGTCTGAAAAACTTTTTTAGCCAAAATGACTGTATTTTTGTCTTTTAGAGTCTTAAAAAGAAGGGTTTAGACAAGATAATTGCATTTTGTAACCAGTGATCTGAAAACATTTTTTTGGTCAAAATGACTCTATTTTGGTCTCCAAGTGTCTAAAAAGCCCTTTTTAGTCAAAATAACTGCATTTGGTTACCAAAGGTCTGAAAAAAAATGTAGTCAAAATGATTGTATTTTCGTCTATTAGAGTCTTAAAAAGCCGGTTTTGGACAAGATAATTGCATTTGGTAACCAATCACCTGAAACATTTTTTTGGGTCAAAATGACTCTATTTTGGTCTCAGAGTGTCTAAAAAGCCTTTTTTAGTCAAAATAACTGCATTTGGTCACCAAAGGTCTGAAAACCTTTTTTTAGCCAAAATAACTGTATTTTTGTCTTTTAGAGTCTTAAAACACTGCTTTTAGACAAGATAAACTACATTTGGTAACCAATGGCCTGAAAAAATGTTTTTGGTCAAAATGACTCTATTTAGGTCTCCAAGTGTCTATAAAGCCCTTTTTAGTCAAAATAACTACGTTTGGTCACCAAAGGTCTGAAAAACTATTTTAGAGTCTCAAAACTCCGCATTTAGATTTGGTATTTGTTTGGGTCAAAATTACTCTATTTTGGTCTCCAAGTGTCTAAAAAGCCTTTTTTAGTCAAAATAACTGCATTTGGTCACCAAAGGTCTGAAAACTTTTTTAGCCAAAATGACTGTATTTTTGTCTTTTAGAGTCTTAAAAAGCCGGGTTTAGACAAGATAATTGCATTTCGTAACCAGTGATCTGAAAACTTTTTTGGTCAAAATGACTCTATTTTGGTCTCCAAGTGTCTAAGAAGCCCTTTTAAGTCAAAATAACTGCATTTGGTCAGCAAAAGGTATGAATAAAAATTTAGTCAAAATGATTTTATTTTCGTCAATTAGAGTCTTAAAAACCGGTTTTGGACAAGATAATTGCATTTGGTAACCAATGGCCTGAAAAAATGTTTTTGTTTAAAATGACTCTAGGTCTCCAAGTGTCTAAAAAGCCCTTTTTAGTCATAATAACTACGTTTGGTCAACAAAGGTCTGAAAAACTATTTTAGCCAAAATGACTGTATTTTTGTCTTTTAGAGTCTCAAAACTCCGCATTTAGATTTGGTATTTGTTTGGGTCAAAATTACTCTATTTTGGTATCCAAGTGTCTAAAAAGCCTTTTTAGTCAAAATAACTGCATTTGGTCACCAAAGGTCTGAAAAACTTTTTTAGCCAAAATGACTGTATTTTTGTCTTTTAGAGTCTTAAAAAGCCGGGTTTAGACCAGATAATTGCATTTCCTAACCAGTGATCTGAAAACTTTTTTTGGTCAAAATGACCCTATTTTGGTCTCCAAGTGTCTAAAAAGCCTTTTTTAGTCAAAATAACTACGTTTGGTCACCAAAGGTCTGAAAACCCTTTTTCAGCCAAAATGACTGTATTTTTGTCTTTTAAAACACTGCTTTTAGACAAGATAAACTACATTTGGTAACCAATGGCCTGAAAAAATGTTTTTGGTCAAAATGACTCTATTTAGGTCTCCAAGTGTCTATAAAGCCCTTTTTAGTCAAAATAACTACGTTTGGTCACCAAAGGTCTGAAAAACTATTTTAGAGTCTCAAAATTCCGCATTTAGATTTGGTATTTGTTTGGGTCAAAATGACTCTATTTTGGTCTCAGAGTGTCTAAAAAGCCTTTTTTAGTCAAAATAACTGCATTTGGTCACCAAAGGTCTGAAAACCTTTTTTTAGCCAAAATAACTGTATTTTTGTCTTTTAGAGTCTTAAAACACCGCTTTTAGACAAGATAAACTACATTTGGTAACCAATGGCCTGAAAAAATGTTTTTGGTCAAAATGACTCTATTTAGGTCTCCAAGTGTCTATAAAGCCCTTTTTAGTCAAAATAACTACGTTTGGTCACCAAAGGTCTGAAAAACTATTTTAGAGTCTCAAAACTCCGCATTTAGATTTGGTATTTGTTTGGGTCAAAATTACTCTATTTTGGTCTCCAAGTGTCTAAAAAGCCTTTTTTAGTCAAAATAACTGCATTTGGTCACCAAAGGTCTGAAAACTTTTTTAGCCAAAATGACTGTATTTTTGTGTTTTAGAGTCTTAAAAAGCCGGGTTTAGACAAGATAATTGCATTTCGTAACCAGTGATCTGAAAACTTTTTTGGTCAAAATGACTCTATTTTGGTCTCCAAGTGTCTAAGAGGCCCTTTTAAGTCAAAATAACTGCATTTGGTCAGCAAAGGTATGAATAAAAATTTAGTCAAAATGATTGTATTTTCGTCAGAGTCTTAAAAACCGGTTTTGGATAAGATAATTGCATTTGGTAACCAATGGCCTGAAAAAATGTTTTTGGTCAAAATGACTCTATTTAGGTCTCCAAGTGTCTAAAAAGCCCTTTTTAGTCATAATACCTACGTTTGGTCAACAAAGGTCTGAAAAAACTATTTTAGCCAAAATGACTGTATTTTTGTCTTTTAGAGTCTCAAAACTCCGCATTTAGATTTGGTATTTGTTTGGGTCAAAATGACTCTATTTTGGTCTCCAAGTGTCTAAAAAGCCTTTTTAGTCAAAATAACTGCATTTGGTCACCAAAGGTCTGAAAAACTTTTTTAGCCAAAATGACTGTATTTTTGTCTTTTAGAGTCTTAAAAAGCCGGGTTTAGACAAGATAATTGCATTTCATAACCAGTGATCTGAAAACTTTTTTTGGTCAAAATGACTCTATTTTGGTCTCCAAGTGTCTAAAAAGCCTTTTTTAGTCAAAATAACTACGTTTGGTCACCAAAGGTCTGAAAACCTTTTTTCAGCCAAAATGACTGTATTTTTGTCTTTTAGAGTCTCAAAACTCCGCATTTAGATTTGGTATTTGTTTGGGTCAAAATGACTCTATTTTGGTCTCCAAGTGTCTAAAAAGCCATTTTAGTCAAAATAACTGCATTTGGTCACCAAAGGTCTGAAAAACTTTTTTAGCCAAAATGACTGTATTTTTGTCTTTTAGAGTCTTAAAAAGAAGGGTTTAGACAAGATAATTGCATTTCGTAACCAGTGATCTGAAAACATTTTTTTGGTCAAAATGACTCTATTTTGGTCTCCAAGTGTCTAAAAAGCCCTTTTTAGTCAAAATAACTGCATTTGGTTACCAAAGGTCTGAAAAAAAATGTAGTCAAAATGATTGTATTTTCGTCTATTAGAGTCTTAAAAAGCCGGTTTTGGACAAGATAATTGCATTTGGTAACCAATCACCTGAAACATTTTTTTGGGTCAAAATGACTCTATTTTGGTCTCCAAGTGTCTAAAAAGCCTTTTTTAGTCAAAATAACTGCATTTGGTCACCAAAGGTCTGAAAACCTTTTTTTAGCCAAAATAACTGTATTTTTATCTTTTAGAGTCTTAAAACACCGCTTTTAGACAAGATAAACTACATTTGGTAACCAATGGCCTGAAAAAATGTTTTTGGTCAAAATGACTCTATTTAGGTCTCCAAGTGTCTATAAAGCCCTTTTTAGTCAAAATAACTACGTTTGGTCACCAAAGGTCTGAAAAACTATTTTAGAGTCTCAAAACTCTTTAGATTTGGTATTTGTTTGGGTCAAAATTACTCTATTTTGGTCTCCAAGTGTCTAAAAAGCCTTTTTTAGTCAAAATAACTGCATTTGGTCACCAAAGGTCTGAAAACTTTTTAGCCAAAATGACTGTATTTTTGTCTTTTAGAGTCTTAAAAAGCCGGGTTTAGACAAGATAATTGCATTTCGTAACCAGTGATCTGAAAACTTTTTTGGTCAAAATGACTCTATTTTGGTCTCCAAGTGTCTAAGAAGCCCTTTTAAGTCAAAATAACTGCATTTGGTCAGCAAAAGGTATGAATAAAAATTTAGTCAAAATGATTGTATTTTCGTCAATTAGAGTCTTAAAAACCGGTTTTGGACAAGATAATTGCATTTGGTAACCAATGGCCTGAAAAAATGTTTTTGTTTAAAATGACTCTATTTAGGTCTCCAAGTGTCTAAAAAGCCCTTTTTAGTCATAATAACTACGTTTGGTCAACAAAGGTCTGAAAAACTATTTTAGCCAAAATGACTGTATTTTTGTCTTTTAGAGTCTCAAAACTCCGCATTTAGATTTGGTATTTGTTTGGGTCAAAATGACTCTATTTTGGTCTCCAAGTGTCTAAAAAGCCTTTTTAGTCAAAATAACTGCATTTGGTCACCAAAGGTCTGA
The DNA here is from genome assembly GCF_965119305.1 of Pelophylax lessonae. Classification (NCBI taxonomy): domain Eukaryota; kingdom Metazoa; phylum Chordata; class Amphibia; order Anura; family Ranidae; genus Pelophylax; species Pelophylax lessonae. The sequence goes on along the minus strand of NC_138773.1, from coordinate 142,208,940 downwards.
AAAACTTTTTTAGCCAAAATGACTGTATTTTTTGTCTTTTAGAGTCTTAAAAAGCCGGGTTTAGACCAGATAATTGCATTTCCTAACCAGTGATCTGAAAACTTTTTTTGGTCAAAATGACCCTATTTTGGTCTCCAAGTGTCTAAAAAGCCTTTTTTAGTCAAAATAACTACGTTTGGTCACCAAAGGTCTGAAAACCTTTTTTCAGCCAAAATGACTGTATTTTTGTCTTTTAAAACACTGCTTTTAGACAAGATAAACTACATTTGGTAACCAATGGCCTGAAAAAATGTTTTTGGTCAAAATGACTCTATTTAGGTCTCCAAGTGTCTATAAAGCCCTTTTTAGTCAAAATAACTACGTTTGGTCACCAAAGGTCTGAAAAACTATTTTAGAGTCTCAAAATTCCGCATTTAGATTTGGTATTTGTTTGGGTCAAAATGACTCTATTTTGGTCTCAGAGTGTCTAAAAAGCCTTTTTTAGTCAAAATAACTGCATTTGGTCACCAAAGGTCTGAAAACCTTTTTTTAGCCAAAATAACTGTATTTTTGTCTTTTAGAGTCTTAAAACACCGCTTTTAGACAAGATAAACTACATTTGGTAACCAATGGCCTGAAAAAATGTTTTTGGTCAAAATGACTCTATTTAGGTCTCCAAGTGTCTATAAAGCCCTTTTTAGTCAAAATAACTACGTTTGGTCACCAAAGGTCTGAAAAACTATTTTAGAGTCTCAAAACTCCGCATTTAGATTTGGTATTTGTTTGGGTCAAAATTACTCTATTTTGGTCTCCAAGTGTCTAAAAAGCCTTTTTTAGTCAAAATAACTGCATTTGGTCACCAAAGGTCTGAAAACTTTTTTAGCCAAAATGACTGTATTTTTGTCTTTTAGAGTCTTAAAAAGCCGGGTTTAGACAAGATAATTGCATTTCGTAACCAGTGATCTGAAAACTTTTTTGGTCAAAATGACTCTATTTTGGTCTCCAAGTGTCTAAGAAGCCCTTTTAAGTCAAAATAACTGCATTTGGTCAGCAAAAGGTATGAATAAAAATTTAGTCAAAATGATTTTATTTTCGTCAATTAGAGTCTTAAAAACCGGTTTTGGACAAGATAATTGCATTTGGTAACCAATGGCCTGAAAAAATGTTTTTGTTTAAAATGACTCTAGGTCTCCAAGTGTCTAAAAAGCCCTTTTTAGTCATAATAACTACGTTTGGTCAACAAAGGTCTGAAAAACTATTTTAGCCAAAATGACTGTATTTTTGTCTTTTAGAGTCTCAAAACTCCGCATTTAGATTTGGTATTTGTTTGGGTCAAAATTACTCTATTTTGGTATCCAAGTGTCTAAAAAGCCTTTTTAGTCAAAATAACTGCATTTGGTCACCAAAGGTCTGAAAAACTTTTTTAGCCAAAATGACTGTATTTTTGTCTTTTAGAGTCTTAAAAAGCCGGGTTTAGACCAGATAATTGCATTTCCTAACCAGTGATCTGAAAACTTTTTTTGGTCAAAATGACCCTATTTTGGTCTCCAAGTGTCTAAAAAGCCTTTTTTAGTCAAAATAACTACGTTTGGTCACCAAAGGTCTGAAAACCCTTTTTCAGCCAAAATGACTGTATTTTTGTCTTTTAAAACACTGCTTTTAGACAAGATAAACTACATTTGGTAACCAATGGCCTGAAAAAATGTTTTTGGTCAAAATGACTCTATTTAGGTCTCCAAGTGTCTATAAAGCCCTTTTTAGTCAAAATAACTACGTTTGGTCACCAAAGGTCTGAAAAACTATTTTAGAGTCTCAAAATTCCGCATTTAGATTTGGTATTTGTTTGGGTCAAAATGACTCTATTTTGGTCTCAGAGTGTCTAAAAAGCCTTTTTTAGTCAAAATAACTGCATTTGGTCACCAAAGGTCTGAAAACCTTTTTTTAGCCAAAATAACTGTATTTTTGTCTTTTAGAGTCTTAAAACACCGCTTTTAGACAAGATAAACTACATTTGGTAACCAATGGCCTGAAAAAATGTTTTTGGTCAAAATGACTCTATTTAGGTCTCCAAGTGTCTATAAAGCCCTTTTTAGTCAAAATAACTACGTTTGGTCACCAAAGGTCTGAAAAACTATTTTAGAGTCTCAAAACTCCGCATTTAGATTTGGTATTTGTTTGGGTCAAAATTACTCTATTTTGGTCTCCAAGTGTCTAAAAAGCCTTTTTTAGTCAAAATAACTGCATTTGGTCACCAAAGGTCTGAAAACTTTTTTAGCCAAAATGACTGTATTTTTGTGTTTTAGAGTCTTAAAAAGCCGGGTTTAGACAAGATAATTGCATTTCGTAACCAGTGATCTGAAAACTTTTTTGGTCAAAATGACTCTATTTTGGTCTCCAAGTGTCTAAGAGGCCCTTTTAAGTCAAAATAACTGCATTTGGTCAGCAAAGGTATGAATAAAAATTTAGTCAAAATGATTGTATTTTCGTCAGAGTCTTAAAAACCGGTTTTGGATAAGATAATTGCATTTGGTAACCAATGGCCTGAAAAAATGTTTTTGGTCAAAATGACTCTATTTAGGTCTCCAAGTGTCTAAAAAGCCCTTTTTAGTCATAATACCTACGTTTGGTCAACAAAGGTCTGAAAAAACTATTTTAGCCAAAATGACTGTATTTTTGTCTTTTAGAGTCTCAAAACTCCGCATTTAGATTTGGTATTTGTTTGGGTCAAAATGACTCTATTTTGGTCTCCAAGTGTCTAAAAAGCCTTTTTAGTCAAAATAACTGCATTTGGTCACCAAAGGTCTGAAAAACTTTTTTAGCCAAAATGACTGTATTTTTGTCTTTTAGAGTCTTAAAAAGCCGGGTTTAGACAAGATAATTGCATTTCATAACCAGTGATCTGAAAACTTTTTTTGGTCAAAATGACTCTATTTTGGTCTCCAAGTGTCTAAAAAGCCTTTTTTAGTCAAAATAACTACGTTTGGTCACCAAAGGTCTGAAAACCTTTTTTCAGCCAAAATGACTGTATTTTTGTCTTTTAGAGTCTCAAAACTCCGCATTTAGATTTGGTATTTGTTTGGGTCAAAATGACTCTATTTTGGTCTCCAAGTGTCTAAAAAGCCATTTTAGTCAAAATAACTGCATTTGGTCACCAAAGGTCTGAAAAACTTTTTTAGCCAAAATGACTGTATTTTTGTCTTTTAGAGTCTTAAAAAGAAGGGTTTAGACAAGATAATTGCATTTCGTAACCAGTGATCTGAAAACATTTTTTTGGTCAAAATGACTCTATTTTGGTCTCCAAGTGTCTAAAAAGCCCTTTTTAGTCAAAATAACTGCATTTGGTTACCAAAGGTCTGAAAAAAAATGTAGTCAAAATGATTGTATTTTCGTCTATTAGAGTCTTAAAAAGCCGGTTTTGGACAAGATAATTGCATTTGGTAACCAATCACCTGAAACATTTTTTTGGGTCAAAATGACTCTATTTTGGTCTCCAAGTGTCTAAAAAGCCTTTTTTAGTCAAAATAACTGCATTTGGTCACCAAAGGTCTGAAAACCTTTTTTTAGCCAAAATAACTGTATTTTTATCTTTTAGAGTCTTAAAACACCGCTTTTAGACAAGATAAACTACATTTGGTAACCAATGGCCTGAAAAAATGTTTTTGGTCAAAATGACTCTATTTAGGTCTCCAAGTGTCTATAAAGCCCTTTTTAGTCAAAATAACTACGTTTGGTCACCAAAGGTCTGAAAAACTATTTTAGAGTCTCAAAACTCCGCATTTAGATTTGGTATTTGTTTGGGTCAAAATTACTCTATTTTGGTCTCCAAGTGTCTAAAAAGCCTTTTTTAGTCAAAATAACTGCATTTGGTCACCAAAGGTCTGAAAACTTTTTAGCCAAAATGACTGTATTTTTGTCTTTTAGAGTCTTAAAAAGCCGGGTTTAGACAAGATAATTGCATTTCGTAACCAGTGATCTGAAAACTTTTTTGGTCAAAATGACTCTATTTTGGTCTCCAAGTGTCTAAGAAGCCCTTTTAAGTCAAAATAACTGCATTTGGTCAGCAAAAGGTATGAATAAAAATTTAGTCAAAATGATTGTATTTTCGTCAATTAGAGTCTTAAAAACCGGTTTTGGACAAGATAATTGCATTTGGTAACCAATGGCCTGAAAAAATGTTTTTGTTTAAAATGACTCTATTTAGGTCTCCAAGTGTCTAAAAAGCCCTTTTTAGTCATAATAACTACGTTTGGTCAACAAAGGTCTGAAAAACTATTTTAGCCAAAATGACTGTATTTTTGTCTTTTAGAGTCTCAAAACTCCGCATTTAGATTTGGTATTTGTTTGGGTCAAAATGACTCTATTTTGGTCTCCAAGTGTCTAAAAAGCCTTTTTAGTCAAAATAACTGCATTTGGTCACCAAAGGTCTGAAAAACTTTTTTAGCCAAAATGACTGTATTTTTGTCTTTTAGAGTCTTAAAAAGCCGGGTTTAGACCAGATAATTGCATTTCCTAACCAGTGATCTGAAAACTTTTTTTGGTCAAAATGACCCTATTTTGGTCTCCAAGTGTCTAAAAAGCCTTTTTTAGTCAAAATAACTACGTTTGGTCACCAAAGGTCTGAAAACCTTTTTTCAGCCAAAATGACTGTATTTTTGTCTTTTAAAACACTGCTTTTAGACAAGATAAACTACATTTGGTAACCAATGGCCTGAAAAAATGTTTTTGGTCAAAATGACTCTATTTAGGTCTCCAAGTGTCTATAAAGCCCTTTTTAGTCAAAATAACTACGTTTGGTCACCAAAGGTCTGAAAAACTATTTTAGAGTCTCAAAATTCCGCATTTAGATTTGGTATTTGTTTGGGTCAAAATGACTCTATTTTGGTCTCAGAGTGTCTAAAAAGCCTTTTTTAGTCAAAATAACTGCATTTGGTCACCAAAGGTCTGAAAACCTTTTTTTAGCCAAAATAACTGTATTTTTGTCTTTTAGAGTCTTAAAACACCGCTTTTAGACAAGATAAACTACATTTGGTAACCAATGGCCTGAAAAAATGTTTTTGGTCAAAATGACTCTATTTAGGTCTCCAAGTGTCTATAAAGCCCTTTTTAGTCAAAATAACTACGTTTGGTCACCAAAGGTCTGAAAAACTATTTTAGAGTCTCAAAACTCCGCATTTAGATTTGGTATTTGTTTGGGTCAAAATTACTCTATTTTGGTCTCCAAGTGTCTAAAAAGCCTTTTTTAGTCAAAATAACTGCATTTGGTCACCAAAGGTCTGAAAACTTTTTTAGCCAAAATGACTGTATTTTTGTGTTTTAGAGTCTTAAAAAGCCGGGTTTAGACAAGATAATTGCATTTCGTAACCAGTGATCTGAAAACCTTTTTGGTCAAAATGACTCTATTTTGGTCTCCAAGTGTCTAAGAGGCCCTTTTAAGTCAAAATAACTGCATTTGGTCAGCAAAGGTATGAATAAAAATTTAGTCAAAATGATTGTATTTTCGTCAGAGTCTTAAAAACCGGTTTTGGATAAGATAATTGCATTTGGTAACCAATGGCCTGAAAAAATGTTTTTGGTCAAAATGACTCTATTTAGGTCTCCAAGTGTCTAAAAAGCCCTTTTTAGTCATAATACCTACGTTTGGTCAACAAAGGTCTGAAAAAACTATTTTAGCCAAAATGACTGTATTTTTGTCTTTTAGAGTCTCAAAACTCCGCATTTAGATTTGGTATTTGTTTGGGTCAAAATGACTCTATTTTGGTCTCCAAGTGTCTAAAAAGCCTTTTTAGTCAAAATAACTGCATTTGGTCACCAAAGGTCTGAAAAACTTTTTTAGCCAAAATGACTGTATTTTTGTCTTTTAGAGTCTTAAAAAGCCGGGTTTAGACAAGATAATTGCATTTCATAACCAGTGATCTGAAAACTTTTTTTGGTCAAAATGACTCTATTTTGGTCTCCAAGTGTCTAAAAAGCCTTTTTTAGTCAAAATAACTACGTTTGGTCACCAAAGGTCTGAAAACCTTTTTTCAGCCAAAATGACTGTATTTTTGTCTTTTAGAGTCTCAAAACTCCGCATTTAGATTTGGTATTTGTTTGGGTCAAAATGACTCTATTTTGGTCTCCAAGTGTCTAAAAAGCCATTTTAGTCAAAATAACTGCATTTGGTCACCAAAGGTCTGAAAAACTTTTTTAGCCAAAATGACTGTATTTTTGTCTTTTAGAGTCTTAAAAAGAAGGGTTTAGACAAGATAATTGCATTTCGTAACCAGTGATCTGAAAACATTTTTTTGGTCAAAATGACTCTATTTTGGTCTCCAAGTGTCTAAAAAGCCCTTTTTAGTCAAAATAACTGCATTTGGTTACCAAAGGTCTGAAAAAAAATGTAGTCAAAATGATTGTATTTTCGTCTATTAGAGTCTTAAAAAGCCGGTTTTGGACAAGATAATTGCATTTGGTAACCAATCACCTGAAACATTTTTTTGGGTCAAAATGACTCTATTTTGGTCTCCAAGTGTCTAAAAAGCCTTTTTTAGTCAAAATAACTGCATTTGGTCACCAAAGGTCTGAAAACCTTTTTTTAGCAAAAATAACTGTATTTTTATCTTTTAGAGTCTTAAAACACCGCTTTTAGACAAGATAAACTACATTTGGTAACCAATGGCCTGAAAAAATGTTTTTGGTCAAAATGACTCTATTTAGGTCTCCAAGTGTCTATAAAGCCCTTTTTAGTCAAAATAACTACGTTTGGTCACCAAAGGTCTGAAAAACTATTTTAGAGTCTCAAAACTCCGCATTTAGATTTGGTATTTGTTTGGGTCAAAATTACTCTATTTTGGTCTCCAAGTGTCTAAAAAGCCTTTTTTAGTCAAAATAACTGCATTTGGTCACCAAAGGTCTGAAAACTTTTTAGCCAAAATGACTGTATTTTTGTCTTTTAGAGTCTTAAAAAGCCGGGTTTAGACAAGATAATTGCATTTCGTAACCAGTGATCTGAAAACTTTTTTGGTCAAAATGACTCTATTTTGGTCTCCAAGTGTCTAAGAAGCCCTTTTAAGTCAAAATAACTGCATTTGGTCAGCAAAAGGTATGAATAAAAATTTAGTCAAAATGATTGTATTTTCGTCAATTAGAGTCTTAAAAACCGGTTTTGGACAAGATAATTGCATTTGGTAACCAATGGCCTGAAAAAATGTTTTTGTTTAAAATGACTCTATTTAGGTCTCCAAGTGTCTAAAAAGCCCTTTTTAGTCATAATAACTACGTTTGGTCAACAAAGGTCTGAAAAACTATTTTAGCCAAAATGACTGTATTTTTGTCTTTTAGAGTCTCAAAACTCCGCATTTAGATTTGGTATTTGTTTGGGTCAAAATGACTCTATTTTGGTCTCCAAGTGTCTAAAAAGCCTTTTTAGTCAAAATAACTGCATTTGGTCACCAAAGGTCTGAAAAACTTTTTTAGCCAAAATGACTGTATTTTTGTCTTTTAGAGTCTTAAAAAGCCGGGTTTAGACCAGATAATTGCATTTCCTAACCAGTGATCTGAAAACTTTTTTTGGTCAAAATGACCCTATTTTGGTCTCCAAGTGTCTAAAAAGCCTTTTTTAGTCAAAATAACTACGTTTGGTCACCAAAGGTCTGAAAACCTTTTTTCAGCCAAAATGAATGTATTTTTGTCTTTTAGAGTCTTAAAACACTGCTTTTAGACAAGATAAACTACATTTGGTAACCAATGGCCTGAAAAAATGTTTTTGGTCAAAATGACTCTATTTAGGTCTCCAAGTGTCTATAAAGCCCTTTTTAGTCAAAATAACTACGTTTGGTCACCAAAGGTCTGAAAAACTATTTTAGAGTCTCAAAATTCCGCATTTAGATTTGGTATTTGTTTGGGTCAAAATGACTCTATTTTGGTCTCAGAGTGTCTAAAAAGCCTTTTTTAGTCAAAATAACTGCATTTGGTCACCAAAGGTCTGAAAACTTTTTTAGCCAAAATGACTGTATTTTTGTGTTTTAGAGTCTTAAAAAGCCGGGTTTAGACAAGATAATTGCATTTCGTAACCAGTGATCTAAAAACTTTTTTGGTCAAAATGACTCTATTTTGGTCTCCAAGTGTCTAAGAGGCCCTTTTAAGTCAAAATAACTGCATTTGGTCAGCAAAGGTATGAATAAAAATTTAGTCAAAATGATTGTATTTTCGTCAGAGTCTTAAAAACCGGTTTTGGATAAGATAATTGCATTTGGTAACCAATGGCCTGAAAAAATGTTTTTGGTCAAAATGACTCTATTTAGGTCTCCAAGTGTCTAAAAAGCCCTTTTTAGTCATAATACCTACGTTTGGTCAACAAAGGTCTGAAAAAACTATTTTAGCCAAAATTACTGTATTTTTGTCTTTTAGAGTCTCAAAACTCCGCATTTAGATTTGGTATTTGTTTGGGTCAAAATGACTCTATTTTGGTCTCCAAGTGTCTAAAAAGCCTTTTTAGTCAAAATAACTGCATTTGGTCACCAAAGGTCTGAAAAACTTTTTTAGCCAAAATGACTGTATTTTTGTCTTTTAGAGTCTTAAAAAGCCGGGTTTAGACAAGATAATTGCATTTCATAACCAGTGATCTGAAAACTTTTTTTGGTCAAAATGACTCTATTTTGGTCTCCAAGTGTCTAAAAAGCCTTTTTTAGTCAAAATAACTACGTTTGGTCACCAAAGGTCTGAAAACCTTTTTTCAGCCAAAATGACTATTTTTGTCTTTTAGAGTCTCAAAACTCCGCATTTAGATTTGGTATTTGTTTGGGTCAAAATGACTCTATTTTGGTCTCCAAGTGTCTAAAAAGCCATTTTAGTCAAAATAACTGCATTTGGTCACCAAAGGTCTGAAAAACTTTTTTAGCCAAAATGACTGTATTTTTGTCTTTTAGAGTCTTAAAAAGAAGGGTTTAGACAAGATAATTGCATTTCGTAACCAGTGATCTGAAAACATTTTTTTTGGTCAAAATGACTCTATTTTGGTCTCCAAGTGTCTAAAAAGCCCTTTTTAGTCAAAATAACTGCATTTGGTTACCAAAGGTCTGAAAAAAAATTTAGTCAAAATGATTGTATTTTCGTCTATTAGAGTCTTAAAAAGCCGGTTTTGGACAAGATAATTGCATTTGGTAACCAATCACCTGAAACATTTTTTTGGGTCAAAATGACTCTATTTTGGTCTCAGAGTGTCTAAAAAGCCTTTTTTAGTCAAAATAACTGCATTTGGTCACCAAAGGTCTGAAAACCTTTTTTAGCCAAAATAACTGTATTTTTGTCTTTTAGAGTCTTAAAACACCACTTTTAGACAAGATAAACAACATTTGGTAACCAATGGCCTGAAAAAATGTTTTTGGTCAAAATGACTCTATTTAGGTCTCCAAGTGTCTATAAAGCCCTTTTTAGTCAAAATAACTACGTTTGGTCACCAAAGGTCTGAAAAACTATTTTAGAGTCTCAAAACTCCGCATTTAGATTTGGTATTTGTTTGGGTCAAAATTACTCTATTTTGGTCTCCAAGTGTCTAAAAAGCCTTTTTTAGTCAAAATAACTGCATTTGGTCACCAAAGGTCTGAAAACTTTTTTAGCCAAAATGACTGTATTTTTGTCTTTTAGAGTCTTAAAAAGCCGGGTTTAGACAAGATAATTGCATTTCGTAACCAGTGATATGAAAACTTTTTTGGTCAAAATGACTCTATTTTGGTCTCCAAGTGTCTAAAAAGCCTTTTTTAGTCAAAATAACTACGTTTGGTCACCAAAGGTCTGAAAACCTTTTTTCAGTCAAAATGACTGTATTTTTGTCTTTTAGAGTCTCAAAACTCCGCATTTAGATTTGGTATTTGTTTGGGTCAAAATGACTCTATTTTGGTCTCCAAGTGTCTAAAAAGCCTTTTTAGTCAAAATAACTGCATTTGGTCACCAAAGGTCTGAAAAACTTTTTTAGCCAAAATGACTATATTTTTGTCTTTTAGAGTCTTAAAAAGAAGGGTTTAGACAAGATAATTGCATTTCGTAACCAGTGATCTGAAAACATTTTTTTGGTCAAAATGACTCTATTTTGGTCTCCAAGTGTCTAAAAAGCCCTTTTTAGTCAAAATAACTGCATTTGGTTACCAAAGGTCTGAAAAACTTTTTTAGCCAAAATGACTGTATTTTTGTCTTTTAGAGTCTTAAAAAGCCGGGTTTAGACAAGATAATTGCATTTCGTAACCAGTGATCTGAAAACTTTTTTGGTCAAAATGACTCTATTTTGGTCTCCAAGTGTCTAAGAGGCCCTTTTAAGTCAAAATAACTGCATTTGGTCAGCAAAGGTATGAATAAAAACTTTAGTCAAAATGATTGTATTTTCGTCAGAGTCTTAAAAACCGGTTTTGGATAAGATAATTGCATTTGGTAACCAATGGCCTGAAAAAATGTTTTTGGTCAAAATGACTCTATTTAGGTCTCCAAGTGTCTAAAAAGCCCTTTTTAGTCATAATACCTACGTTTGGTCAACAAAGGTCTGAAAAAACTATTTTAGCCAAAATTACTGTATTTTTGTCTTTTAGAGTCTCAAAACTCCGCATTTAGATTTGGTATTTGTTTGGGTCAAAATGACTCTATTTTGGTCTCCAAGTGTCTAAAAAGCCTTTTTAGTCAAAATAACTGCATTTGGTCACCAAAGGTCTGAAAAACTTTTTTAGCCAAAATGACTGTATTTTTGTCTTTTAGAGTCTTAAAAAGCCGGGTTTAGACAAGATAATTGCATTTCATAACCAGTGATCTGAAAACTTTTTTGGTCAAAATGACTCTATTTTGGTCTCCAAGTGTCTAAAAAGCCTTTTTTAGTCAAAATAACTACGTTTGGTCACCAAAGGTCTGAAAACCTTTTTTCAGCCAAAATGACTATTTTTGTCTTTTAGAGTCTCAAAACTCCGCATTTAGATTTGGTATTTGTTTGGGTCAAAATGACTCTATTTTGGTCTCCAAGTGTCTAAAAAGCCTTTTTAGTCAAAATAACTGCATTTGGTCACCAAAGGTCTGAAAAAAAATGTAGTCAAAATGATTGTATTTTCGTCTATTAGAGTCTTAAAAAGCCGGTTTTGGACAAGATAATTGCATTTGGTAACCAATCACCTGAAACATTTTTTTGGGTCAAAATGACTCTATTTTGGTCTCAGAGTGTCTAAAAAGCCTTTTTTAGTCAAAATAACTGCATTTGGTCACCAAAGTTCTGAAAACCTTTTTTTAGCCAAAATAACCGTATTTTTGTCTTTTAGAGTCTTAAAACACTGCTTTTAGACAAGATAAGCTACATTTGGTAACCAATGGCCTGAAAAAATGTTTTTGGTCAAAATGACTCTATTTAGGTCTCCAAGTGTCTATAAAGCCCTTTTTAGTCAAAATAACTACGTTTGGTCACCAAAGGTCTGAAAAACTATTTTAGAGTCTCAAAACTCCGCATTTAGATTTGGTATTTGTTTGGGTCAAAATTACTCTATTTTGGTCTCCAAGTGTCTAAAAAGCCTTTTTTAGTCAAAATAACTGCATTTGGTCACCAAAGGTCTGAAAACTTTTTTAGCCAAAATGACTGTATTTTTGTCTTTTAGAGTCTTAAAAAGCCGGGTTTAGACAAGATAATTGCATTTCGTAACCAGTGATATGAAAACTTTTTGGTCAAAATTACTCTATTTTGGTCTCCAAGTGTCTAAGAAGCCCTTTTAAGTCAAAATAACTGCATTTGGTCAGCAAAAGGTATGAATAAAATTTTAGTCAAAATGATTTTATTTTCGTCAATTAGAGTCTTAAAAACCGGTTTTGGACAAGATAATTGCATTTGGTAACCAATGGCCTGAAAAAATGTTTTTGTTTAAAATGACTCTATTTAGGTCTCCAAGTGTCTAAAAAGCCCTTTTTAGTCATAATAACTACGTTTGGTCAACAAAGGTCTGAAAAACGATTTTAGCCAAAATGACTGTATTTTTGTCTTTTAGAGTCTCAAAACTCCGCATTTAGATTTGGTATTTGTTTGGGTCAAAATGACTCTATTTTGGTCTCCAAGTGTCTAAAAATCCTTTTTAGTCAAAATAACTGCATTTGGTCACCAAAGGTCTGAAAAACTTTTTTAGCCAAAATGACTGTATTTTTGTCTTTTAGAGTCTTAAAAAGCCGGGTTTAGACCAGATAATTGCATTTCCTAACCAGTGATCTGAAAACTTTTTTTGGTCAAAATGACCCTATTTTGGTCTCCAAGTGTCTAAAAAGCCTTTTTTAGTCAAAATAACTACGTTTGGTTACCAAAGGTCTGAAAACCTTTTTTCAGCCAAAATGACTGTATTTTTGTCTTTTAAAACACTGCTTTTAGACAAGATAAACTACATTTGGTAACCAATGGCCTGAAAAAATGTTTTTGGTCAAAATGACTCTATTTAGGTCTCCAAGTGTCTATAAAGCCCTTTTTAGTCAAAATAACTACGTTTGGTCACCAAAGGTCTGAAAAACTATTTTAGAGTCTCAAAATTCCGCATTTAGATTTGGTATTTGTTTGGGTCAAAATGACTCTATTTTGGTCTCAGAGTGTCTAAAAAGCCTTTTTTAGTCAAAATAACTGCATTTGGTCACCAAAGGTCTGAAAACCTTTTTTTAGCCAAAATAACTGTATTTTTGTCTTTTAGAGTCTTAAAACACCGCTTTTAGACAAGATAAACTACATTTGGTAACCAATGGCCTGAAAAAATGTTTTTGGTCAAAATGACTCTATTTAGGTCTCCAAGTGTCTATAAAGCCCTTTTTAGTCAAAATAACTACGTTTGGTCACCAAAGGTCTGAAAAACTATTTTAGAGTCTCAAAACTCCGCATTTAGATTTGGTATTTGTTTGGGTCAAAATTACTCTATTTTGGTCTCCAAGTGTCTAAAAAGCCTTTTTTAGTCACAATAACTGCATTTGGTCACCAAAGGTCTGAAAAACTATTTTAGAGTCTCAAAACTCCGCATTTAGATTTGGTATTTGTTTGGGTCAAAATGACTCTATTTTGGTCTCCAATTGTCTAAAAAGCCCTTTTTAGTCAAAATAACTGCATTTGGTCACTAAAGGTATGAAAAAAATTTTAGTCAAAATGATTGTATTTTTGTCTATTAGAGTCTTAAAAACCGGTTTTGGACAAGATAATTGCATTTGGTAACCAATGGCCTGAAAAAATGTTTTTGGTCAAAATGACTCTATTTAGGTCTCCAAGTGTCTAAAAAGCCCTTTTTAGTCATAATAACTGCATTTGGTCACCAAAGGTCTGAAAACCTTTTTTTTAGCCAAAATGACTGTATTTTTCTCTTTTAGAGTCTTAAAAAGCCGGTTTTAGACAAGATAATTGCATTTTGTAACCAGTGATCTGAAAACATTTTTTTGGTCAAAATGACTCTATTTTTGTCTCCAAGTGTCTTAAAAGCCTTTTATAGTCAAAATAACTGCATTTTGTCACCAAAGGTCTGAAAACCTTTTTTTAGCCAAAATGACTGTATTTTTGTCTTTTAGAGTCTTAAAACACCGCTTTTAGACAAGATAAACTACATTTGGTAACCAAAGGTCTGAAAACATTTTTTTGGTCAACATGACTCTATTTTGGTCTCCAAGTGTCTAAAAGCCCTTTATAGTCAAAATAACTGCATTTAGTCACCAAAGGTCTGAAAAACTATTTTAGAGTCTCAAAACTCCGCATTTAGATTTGGTATTTGTTTGGGTCAAAAAGACTCTATTTTGGTCTCCAATTGTCTAAAAAGCCCTTTTTAGTCAAAATAACTGCATTTGGTCTCCGAAGGTATGAAAAAAATTAGTCAAAATGATTGTATTTTCGTCTATTAGAGTCTTAAAAACCGGTTTTGGACAAGATAATTGCATTTGGTAACCAATGGCCTGAAAAAATGTTTTTGGTCAAAATGACTCTATTTAGGTCTCCAAGTGTCTAAAAAGCCCTTTTTAGTCATAATAACTACGTTTGGTCCACAAAGGTCTGAAAAACTATTTTAGCCAAAATGACTGTATTTTTGTCTTTTAGAGTCTCAAAACTCCGCATTTAGATTTGGTATTTGTTTGGGTCAAAATGACTCTATTTTGGTCTCCAAGTGTCTAAAAAGCCTTTTTTAGTCAAAATAACTACGTTTGGTCACCAAAGGTCTGAAAAACTTTTTTTTAGCCAAAATGACTGTATTTTTGTCTTTTAGAGTCTTAAAAAGCCGGGTTTAGACAAGATAATTGCATTTCGTAACCAGTGATCTGAAAACATTTTTTTGGTCAAAATGACTCTATTTTGCTCTCCAAGTGTCTATAAAGCCATTTTTAGTCATAATAACTGCATTTGGTCACCAAAGGTCTGAAAACCTTTTTTTTAGCCAAAATGACTGTATTTTTCTCTTTTAGAGTCTTAAAAAGCCGGTTTTAGACAAGATAATTGCATTTTGTAACCAGTGATCTGAAAACATTTTTTTGGTCAAAATGACTCTATTTTGGTCTCCAAGTGTCTGAAAAGCCCTTTTTAGTCAAAATAACTACGTTTGGTCACCAAAGGTCTGAAAACCTTTTTTTAGCCAAAATGACTGTATTTTTGTCTTTTAGAGTCTTAAAACACCGCTTTTAGACAAGATAAACTACATTTGGTAACCAATGGCCTGAAAAAATGTTTTTGGTCAAAATGACTCTATTTTGGTCTCCAAGTGTCTAAAAATCCCTTTTTAGTCAAAATAACTACGTTTGATCACCAAAGGTCTGAAAACCTTTTTTAGCCAAAATGACTGTAGTTTTGTCTTTTAGAGTCTTAAAACACCGCTTTTAGACAAGATAAACTACATTTCGTAACCAATGGCCTGAAAAAATGTTTTTGGTCAAAATGACTCTATTTAGGTCTCCAAGTGTCTAAAAAGCCCTTTTTAGTCATAATAACTACGTTTGGTCCACAAAGGTCTGAAAAACTATTTTAGCCAAAATGACTGTATTTTTGTCTTTTAGAGTCTCAAAACTCCGCAATTAGATTTGGTATTTGTTTGGGTCAAAATGACTCTATTTTGGTCTCCAAGTGTCTAAAAAGCCTTTTTTAGTCAAAATAACTACGTTTGGTCACCAAAGGTCTGAAAACCTTTTTTTAGCCAAAATGACTGTATTTTTGTCTTTTAGAGTCTTAAAAAGCCGGGTTTAGACAAGATAATTGCATTTCGTAACCAGTGATCTGAAAACATTTTTTTGGTCAAAATGACTCTATTTTGGTCTCCAAGTGTCTGAAAAGCCCTTTTTAGTCAAAATAACTACGTTTGATCACCAAAGGTCTGAAAAACTATTTTAGAGTTTTAAAACTCCGCATTTAGATTTGGTATTTGTTTGGGTCAAAATTACTCTATTTTGGTCTCCAAGTGTCTAAAAAGCCTTTTTTAGTCAAAATAATTGCATTTGGTCACCAAAGGACTGAAAACTTTTTTAGCCAAAATGACTGTATTTTTGTCTTTTAGAGTCTTAAAAAGCCGGGTTTAGACAAGATAATTGCATTTCGTAACCAGTGATATGAAAACTTTTTTGGTCAAAATGACTCTATTTTGGTCTCCAAGTGTCTAAGAAGCCCTTTTAAGTCAAAATAACTGCATTTGGTCAGCAAAGGTATGAATAAAAATTTAGTCAAAATGATTGTATTTTCGTCAATTAGAGTTTTAAAAACCGGTTTTGGACAAGATAATTGCATTTGGTAACCAATTGCCTAAAAAATGTTTTTGGTCAAAATGACTCTATTTAGGTCTCCAAGTGTCTAAAAAGCCCTATTTAGTCATAATACCTACGTTTGGTCAACAAAGGTCTGAAAAACTATTTTAGCCAAAATGACTGTATTTTTGTCTTTTAGAGTCTCAAAACTCCGCATTTAGATTTGGTATTTGTTTGGGTCAAAATGACTCTATTTTGGTCTCCAAGTGTCTAAAAAGCCTTTTTAGTCAAAATAACTGCATTTGGTCACCAAAGGTCTGAAAAACTTTTTTAGCCAAAATGACTGTATTTTTGTCTTTTAGAGTCTTAAAAAGAAGGGTTTAGACAAGATAATTGCATTTCGTAACCAGTGATCTGAAAACATTTTTTTGGTCAAAATGACTCTATTTTGGTCTCCAAGTGTCTAAAAAGCCCTTTTTAGTCAAAATAACTGCATTTGGTTACCAAAGGTCTGAAAACAAATTTAGTCAAAATGATTGTATTTTCGTCTATTAGAGTCTTAAAAAGCCGGTTTTGGACAAGATAATTGCATTTGGTAACCAATCACCTGAAACATTTTTTTGGGTCAAAATGACTCTATTTTGGTCTCAGAGTGTCTAAAAAGCCTTTTTTAGTCAAAATAACTGCATTTGGTCACCAAAGGTCTGAAAACCTTTTTTTAGCCAAAATAACTGTATTTTTGTCTTTTAGAGTCTTAAAACACCGCTTTTAGACAAGATAAACTACATTTGGTAACCAATGGCCTGAAAAAATGTTTTTGGTCAAAATGACTCTATTTAGGTCTCCAAGTGTCTATAAAGCCCTTTTTAGTCAAAATAACTACGTTTGGTCACCAAAGGTCTGAAAAACTATTTTAGAGTCTCAAAACTCCGCATTTAGATTTGGTATTTGTTTGGGTCAAAATTACTCTATTTTGGTCTCCAAGTGTCTAAAAAGCCTTTTTTAGTCAAAATAACTGCATTTGGTCACCAAAGGATTGAAAACTTTTTTAGCCAAAATGACTGTATTTTTGTCTTTTAGAGTCTTAAAAAGCCGGGTTTAGACAAGATAATTGCATTTCGTAACCAGTGATCTGAAAACTTTTTTGGTCAAAATGACTCTATTTTGGTCTCCAAGTGTCTAAGAGGCCCTTTTAAGTCAAAATAACTGCATTTGGTCAGCAAAGGTATGAATAAAAATTTAGTCAAAATGATTGTATTTTCGTCAGAGTCTTAAAAACCGGTTTTGGATAAGATAATTGCATTTGGTAACCAATGGCCTGAAAAAATGTTTTTGGTCAAAATGACTCTATTTAGGTCTCCAAGTGTCTAAAAAGCCCTTTTTAGTCATAATACCTACGTTTGGTCAACAAAGGTCTGAAAAAACTATTTTAGCCAAAATGACTGTATTTTTGTCTTTTAGAGTCTCAAAACTCCGCATTTAGATTTGGTATTTGTTTGGGTCAAAATGACTCTATTTTGGTCTCCAAGTGTCTAAAAAGCCTTTTTAGTCAAAATAACTGCATTTGGTGACCAAAGGTCTGAAAAACTTTTTTAGCCAAAATGACTGTATTTTTGTCTTTTAGAGTCTTAAAAAGCCGGGTTTAGACAAGATAATTGCATTTCATAACCAGTGATCTGAAAACTTTTTTTGGTCAAAATGACTCTATTTTGGTCTCCAAGTGTCTAAAAAGCCTTTTTTAGTCAAAATAACTACGTTTGGTCACCAAAGGTCTGAAAACCTTTTTTCAGCCAAAATGACTATATTTTTGTCTTTTAGAGTCTCAAAACTCCGCATTTAGATTTGGTATTTGTTTGGGTCAAAATGACTCTATTTTGGTCTCCAAGTGTCTAAAAAGCCTTTTTAGTCAAAATAACTGCATTTGGTCACCAAAGGTCTGAAAAACTTTTTTAGCCAAAATGACTGTATTTTTGTCTTTTAGAGTCTTAAAAAGAAGGGTTTAGACAAGATAATTGCATTTCGTAACCAGTGATCTGAAAACATTTTTTTGGTCAAATTGACTCTATTTTGGTCTCCAAGTGTCTAAAAAGCCATTTTTAGTCAAAATAACTGCATTTGGTTACCAAAGGTCTGAAAAAAAATGTAGTCAAAATGATTGTATTTTCGTCTATTAGAGTCTTAAAAAGCCGGTTTTGGACAAGATAATTGCATTTGGTAACCAATCACCTGAAACATTTTTTTGGGTCAAAATGACTCTATTTTGGTCTCAGAGTGTCTAAAAAGCCTTTTTTAGTCAAAATAACTGCATTTGGTCACCAAAGGTCTGAAAACCTTTTTTTAGCCAAAATAACTGTATTTTTGTCTTTTAGAGTCTTAAAACACCGCTTTTAGACAAGATAAACTACATTTGGTAACCAATGGCCTGAAAAAATGGTTTTGGTCAAAATGACTCTATTTAGGTCTCCAAGTGTCTATAAAGCCCTTTTTAGTCAAAATAACTACGTTTGGTCACCAAAGGTCTGAAAAACTATTTTAGAGTCTCAAAACTCCGCATTTAGATTTGGTATTTGTTTGGGTCAAAATTACTCTATTTTGGTCTCCAAGTGTCTAAAAAGCCTTTTTTAGTCAAAATAACTGCATTTGGTCACCAAAGGTCTGAAAACTTTTTTAGCCAAAATGACTGTATTTTTGTCTTTTAGAGTCTTAACCACTTGCCGACTGCGCACAGTATATTTACTGCGGCAGTCGGCCCCGGCCAGGCAGAGTGACGTAGGTCTACGTCGCTACTTCCTGCCGGTCCTGTGCGCGCTCCCGCGCGTGCCCGCCGACACCGATGGCTCGATTGGGTTCAGAACCGATCAGTCATCAGGTCCAGGCCAATCATTTTTGGTCTGGACCTGTTGATCGGTCCTGCCCAATCAGATCTCCCTCTAAGCCTGTGAAATGTAAACACAGGCTTAGAGGAGATGTGCCCTCCCCCCACAACGGTCTTTTTGGATCCAGCGTGAGAGGAGAGCACATCTTACTGTGAGTACTGCACCAAGCACACCCACACACAGTTAGATAGGCACATTTCACCCCCGATCGCCCCCCCGATTAACCCCTACAGCACCTGACACAACACACACTATATACAGCATATAGCATATACCTATATACCTGTATAAGTGTGATTTGTGAACAGGTGTAACACTTGCGACCCCCCCTTTTCCACTTGAATTACCCCCCACCCCCCCCTAATAAAGATTTGAGCCCCTGATCTCCCCTGACCCCCCCCTGATCACCGCTAGTTAACCCCTACACCCTCTGTCACATCAGCACTAATACAAACGCAATATACGGTGTTATTGTATTTTTGTATTAGTGTGATTGTGATCAGAATTAGCGCAGGCGACTAAGTTTCTGTCCCAAGAAGGTTTAGGGTCCCCGCCACCCGCCCAATAAAGATTTAAGCCCCTGACCCCCCCTGATCACCCCTACACCCCCTGCCATAACACACACCGTATACAGTATATAGCATTTTGCTATATACCCGTATAAGTGTGATTTGTGGTCAGGTCTAGCGCTTGCGACCCCCCTTTTTCCACTTGAATTACCCACCACCCCCCCCTAATAAAGATTTAAGCCCCTGATCTCCCCTGACCCCCCCCTGATCACCGCTAGTTAACCCCTACACCCTCTGTCACATCAGCACTAATACAAACGTAATATACAGTGTTTTTGTATTTTTGTATTAGTGTGATTGTGATCAGAATTAGCGCAGGCGACTAAGTTTGTGTCCCAAGGAGGTTTAGGGTCCCCGCCACCCGCCCAATAAAGATTTAATCCCCTGATCCCCCCCTGATCACCCCTACACCCCCTGCCATAACACACACTGTATACAGTATATAGCATTTTCTATATACCTGTATAAGTGTGACTTGTGACCAGGTTTAGCGCTTGCCACCGTTCCTTTTATCCTTAGGATACCCGCCAGCCCCTTCCAATAAAGATTTAAACCCCTGATCCCCCCCTGATCACATCCCGTTAACCCCTACACCCTCTGTCACATTAGCACTAATACACACATAATATACTGTTTTTACTGTATTTTGTATTGGTGTCATTGTGACTTGAGGTTGCGCTAGCTAGCTAGTTTCTTTCCCAAAGGAGGTTTAGGGTCCCCGCCACCCCCCCCAGATCCCCAGCGCATAGTTTAGAAGTAACCCCTTGATTGCCACACACGCACGCACGCACGCACGCACGCACCTACACTTCCCTTTCTAGTATAGTGTTTGAACAGATCAATATCTGATCTGATCAGAACTATACTAGCGCCCCCATAGTTTAGGGTTCCCAAAACGCGGTGTTTGCACGATCAGTACTGATTCCGGCCAGCACCTGCGTTTAACCCTTTCACCCAGGCAAGTGTAGTAATCAATAGATTACTGTCACTTGCAAAAAAACACAAGACACAAAACCGCTGTGTTAGCAGAGTCAGGCCTGATCCCTGCTAGCATTAGCAGTTTTTTTTGTAGCGCTTGAAATAATCTTCGACAACCAGGTGCTTTTATTACCTGTGAGTCGCATCACTGTACGAGTAAATTTAGTTGCCAAAATGACCAAACGTTCGTACAGGGATGAAGAGCTTCTCAGTTATATGCTGACCGAGTCATCTGATAGCGAAGGGGAAGCTACAATGACCGAATTAGTGTCAGTATATGAACCTGATGACGGCAGCGGCTCCCTGACAGATAGCTCCGACGACAGATGGGTCCCTGTTAGACCCAGGCGTACCCGACCCCATTCTGAAGTTGTTGAGATGCAGGAATCGCAGGGTGCTCGTATGGAGCAGAGTGTGGGTACTAGTGCCGCTCATTTTTCTGGCGACCTGGCAAGCGCCAGCGGCCTAGTACAACCTGGACCTAGTACAACCAGCACTGCAGTAAGACCTGGTGACGTGGCGAGTCCCCTAAGTGCAGTTGAAGCTGGTGCGGTGGCTAGCACAAGTAGTGGCCCGCAGCCACCGCGTATTCGTAGACAGGCCCGTAGAGCCCATAGTGCCCTCCCTGATGCGCTGGCATATCCTAATTGGCAACCCACCGATACTACAGCGCCAGTACTTCCCCCATTCACCGCCCAACCTGGAATCCACGTGGAGACAGCTGGTTTTACGCCCCTAAACTTTTATGAGCTGTTCTTCACGGAAGATCTTTACAGATCGATTGTGGATCAATCAAATTTGTATGCACAACAGTTCATCGCCGCCAACCCAAATTCACACCTTGCCAGACAATTCGGCTGGAAACCTATAACGGTTTCCGAATTTAAGATCTTTCTGGGCCTTTCCCTCCACATGGGCATAACTAAACAGAGTGAATTGCGGCTATATTGGTCCACTAGCCCAGTTCACCATATGCGCATGTACTCTGCCTCCATGTCCAGGGGGAGATACGAGCAAATTCTGCGATTCATGCATTTCAGCGACAATGAAATCTGTCGTCCTCGGGGAGACCCTGAATACGATCGGCTCCACAAAATTCGGCCCCTCATAGACCACTTCAATCAGCGGTTTGCAGCCTTGTTTACCCCCGAACAAGTTGTCTGCGTTGACGAGTCCCTGATTAAATTTACTGGCCGCCTTGCTATGAAACAGTACCTCCCCAGCAAGCGTGCCAAGTACGGGGTCAAACTGTATAAATTGTGTGACAGGGCCACAGGCTATACAGTTAGTTTCCGGGTCTATGAGGGAAAAGATAGGTGTGTGGAGCCCCCCAACTGCCCAGACTACATAGGGAGCAGCGGTAAGATCGTTTGGGACTTGGTGTCACCCTTATGCGGAAAGGGGTACCATTTGTACGTGGACAACTTTTATACAAGCGTGCCACTATTTAGTCACCTTCTCGATTTACAAATTGGCGCATGTGGCACCGTGCGACCTAATCGCCGGGGCTTCCCCCAACGGCTTGTAAATTCCCGTCTTAGTCGGGGGGCGAGAGCCTGCTTGAAAACGGACAAATTGCTTGCGGTGAAGTGGAAGGATACACGGGATGTTTATGTTCTGTCCTCCCTTCACGCAGACACGACGATCCAAATCACTACGGCAACTGGCGTTGTGGAGAAACCCCTCTGTGTCCACGAATATAACCTTAACATGGGAGGGGTGGACCTTAACGACCAGCTTTTGGCGCCGTATTTAGTTGCCCGTAAAGCCAGACGCTGGTACAAAAAAGTGTCTGTTTACCTTTACCAATTGGCTATGCTGAACGCCTTTGTCCTATACAGGGCGTCAGGACGAACTGGATCTTTCCGGGAATTCCAGGAAGAGATCATCCTTGCCTACCTGTACCCAGGAGGCATGCCTGCCCAACTTCCCCTTCCAGATGCAGTGAGCCGGCTGCATGAGAGGCATTTTCCTTATGTCCTCCCGAGTACCCCTACCCAAAGATACCCCCAAAAAAGATGTCGTGTCTGTAGCAGGCGCGGATTTAGGCGTGACACCCGTTATTATTGTCCCAAATGTCCTGACCAACCTGGTCTCTGCATCGGGGAATGTTTCGAGCGCTACCATACACTAGTGGAGTATTAGCGTAGGGTACAGCACGACACAGTGTAGGGCACATAAACACAGGGTCTCGAAAGATGTTGGATGTCCATCGACATTTTGAGAGACCCAAGCTGGAAGAGAAGATCGCAGAAGATCGCAGTCCCAAATCAAGAAACAGTTAGAAAAATAAAAGGATCCAAAAACTGTTGTGTCAGTAATTTTATATGTCCTTCTCCTTCCTACTGTACTTTTTTCAATGTCCTTAGTTTGTTTTTTCATTCTTTTGTGACCTGTTTCTCTTGCAGGTCCCTCGTCGGCTACCACGCATTGATTTTATATATTCTGACACAAACAGCGTTTGCGCTCAGCATATATGGATACCTTTGCTGATAGCAGCTGTGGTGATTTTCTGATTTCAGCACTGCAGTTAAAATCCTATTTTGGTATACGTGGATAGCGCCGTGTATACCCATCATTAAATTCAGTGGGTGGTTGTTTGGGCGGTTAATGATGAGAATCCAAAAACTTTTGTTGTGTCAGTCATTTTATATGTCCTACTCTTCCTACTGTACTTTTTTTTAATGTCCTTTGTTTTTTCATTCTTTTGTGACCTGTTTCTCTTGCAGGTCCCTCGTCGGCTACCACGCATTGATTTTATATATTCTGACACAAACAGTGTTTGCGCTCAGCATATATGGATACCTTTGCTGATAGCAGCTGTGGTGATTTTCTGATTTCAGCACTGCAGTTAAAATCCTATTTTGGTATACGTGGATAGCGCCGTGTATACCCATCATTAAATTCAGTGGGTGGTTGTTTGGGCGGTTAATGATGAGAATCCAAAAACTTTTGTTGTGTCAGTCATTTTATATGTCCTACTCTTCCTACTGTACTTTTTTTTAATGTCCTTTGTTTTTTCATTCTTTTGTGACCTGTTTCTCTAGCAGGTACTCGTCGGCTACCACGCATTGATTTTATATATTCTGACACAAACAGTGTTTGCGCTCAGCATATATGGATACCTTTGCTGATAGCAGCTGTGGTGATTTTCTGATTTCAGCACTGCAGTTAAAATCCTATTTTGGTATACGTGGATAGTGTCGTGTATACCCATCATTAAATTCAGTGGGTGGTTGTTTGGGCGGTTAATGATGAGTAATACTACGCATTATTCCTGTGCTGATTTCTGATAGGTTCTCTTTTTTTCCGTTCAGCCCACAGGCTGCATGAAAAAAAAAAAAACCTATATGCCAAACAAGGACCAGCAATGTACTGGTACGTTGCTGGACTTTGAGTGGTTATACCAGGATGATGCCTGCAGATTTAGGCATCATCTTGGTATCGTTTTTTACAGCCAGCGGTCGGCTTACATGTAAAAGCAATCCTAGCAGGTAATTGGCCGCTAGACTGCTTTTACATGCAGTGGGAGGGGCCTCCCCCCCCCCACCGCCGCCTTCCGCAGCCTTCCGTGGTTTTTCTCGGGCTCTCCTGTCCCACCGGTTAACCCGAGAGTGCAGCCGGTGGTTCAATTGTCTAACCATAGAGCTAATTGGAGATGAGAATGGCTCCAATCATCTCTATGGCCTAAGATGCCGGAGGCTACGAGCATTTCATGACTTCTGTTTCGCCAGAAATAAGCAGGGCCATTGGGAAATTGGGAAAGTATTTTATCACACCAATTTTGGTGTGGTCAGATGCGTTAAGGTCAGAGGAGAGATCTAGAGTCTAAAAGACCCCAATTTTTTTAAAAAAGAGTACCTGTCACCACAGATTGCTATCATGGGGGATATTTAAATTCACTGTGATAACAATAAAAATGATTTAAAAAAAAAAAAATGAAAGGAAAGGTGTCAAAATAACATAAAAAAGCAAAAGAAAAAAGAAAAAAAAAAAAAAAAAATTGAGCCCCCCCCCTTTCCCCCGGTGCTTGCGCGCAATGGCGCACACAAGCGGTGGTCTAGTGTCATATGTAAACCGCAATTGCAGCATGCATGTGAGGTATCGCCGCGATCGCCAGATCGAGTGCAGTAATTCTTGCAGTAGACCTCCTCTGTAAGTCTAACGTGGTAACCTGTAGAGACTTTTAAAGGTTTTTAAAAATGTACGTATGTTTTTGCCGCTGCGCAGGCATGCGCAATTTTTAAAGCATGTCATGTTAGGTGTCTATGAACTCGGCATAAGATCATCTTTTAAATTTTACCAAAAAAATTGGAATTATATAGTGTATTTGTGCAATAAATTAAAAAAAAATGTATTTTTTTCACAAAAATTGCGTTTGGAAAATCTGTGCGCAAATACCGTGTGACAAAAAAATTTGCAACATCCACCATTTTATTCTATAGGGCCTCTGCTTTAAAAAAATATATAATGTTTGGGGGTTCAAAGTAATTTTCTAGTAAAAAAAAAATATTTTTTCATGTAAACAAAAAGGCACAGAAAAGGCTTGATTTTCAAGTGGTTAGAAGAGTGGGTGATGTGTGGCTAAGATTGAGCATAAAATGCCGGGACAGTTCAAACACCCCCCAAATGACCCCTTTTTGAAAAGTAGACACCCAAAGCTTTTTTCTGAGAGGCATGGTGAGTCCATGGAGTATTTTATATTTTGCCACAAGTTTCGGGAAAATTATTATTATTTTTTTTGTTGTTGTTTTTTTACAGAAAGTTGTCACTAAATGATATATTGCTCATGCATGCCATGGGAATATGTGAAATGACACCCCAAAATACATTCTTTTGCTTCTCCTGAGTACAGGGATACCCCATGTGTGAGACTTTTTGGGAGCCTAGCTGTGTACGCGACCCCGACAACCAGTCCACATCTTCAGGTTTTCTAATGGCGTAAATTGCTGATTTTACCCCTGACTACCTGTCAGAGTTTCAGAGGCCCTGAAATTTCAAGATAGCACAAAACCCCCCCAAATGACCCCATTTTGCAAAGTAGACACTCCAAGCTACTGGCTGAGAAGCATGGTGAGTCCATGGAATAGTTTATATTTTGCCACAAGTTTCGGGAAAAAAATTTTTTTTTATTTTTTTATTTTTTTTTACACAAAGTTGTCAGTAAATGATATATTGCTCACACATGCCATGGGTTTATGTGAAATGACACCCCAAAATACATTCTGCTGCTTCTCCTGAGTACAATGATACCCCATGTGTGAGACTTTTTGCCAGTCTAGCCGCGTACAGGACCCGGAAAACCAATGCGCACCTTTTGGCTTTCCAAGGGCGTAAATTGTTGATCTCACTCCTTACTACCTATCACACTTTTGAAGTCCATAAAAAGCCAAGATGGCACAAAACCCCCCCAAATTACCCCATTTTGCAAAGTAGACACTCCAATCTATTTGCTGAGAGGCATGGTGAGTATTTTGCAGCTCTAATTTTTTTTGGAAAATGAAGAAAAAACAGAAAAATGCATTTTTTTTCCTCTTTTTTCAATTTCCAAAGCTTTGTGACAAAAAGTGAGATCTGCAAAATACTCAACATGCCTCTCTGCAAATAGCTCAGGTTGTCTACTTTCCGAAAAGGGGTCATTTGGGGGGGGGTTGTGCTGTCTTGGCATTTCATGGCCTCCAAAACTGTGATAGGTAGTCAGGAGTGAAATCAACAATTTACGCCCTTGGAAAGCCTGAAAGTGGAGGTTGGTTTTCGGGGTCCTGTACTCGGCTAGACGGCAAAAAAGTCTCACACATGGGGTATCCCTGTACTCAGGAGAAGCAGCAGAATGTATTTTGGGGTGTCATTTCACATATACCCATGGCATGTGTGAGCAATATATCATTTACTGACAACTTTGTGTAAAAAAAACAAAAAAAAAATAATAATAATATATTTCCCGGAACTTGTGGCAAAATATAAAATATTCCATGGACTCACCATGCCTCTCAGCAAATAGCTTGGGGTGTCTACTTTCCAAAATGGGGTCATTTGGGGGGGTTTTGTGCTATCTTGGAATTTTAGGGCCTCCGAAACTGTGATAGGTAGTCAGGAGTGAAATCAACAATTTACGCCCTTGGAAAGCCTGAAAGTGGAGGTTGGTTTTCGGGGTCCTGTACTCGGCTAGACGGCAAAAAAGTCTCACACATGGGGTATCCCTGTACTCAGGAGAAGCAGCAGAATGTATTTTGGGGTGTCATTTCACATATACCCATGGCATGTGTGAGCAATATATCATTTACTGACAACTTTGTGTAAAAAAAACAAAAAAAAAATAATAATAATATATTTCCCGGAACTTGTGGCAAAATATAAAATATTCCATGGACTCACCATGCCTCTCAGCAAATAGCTTGGGGTGTCTACTTTCCAAAATGGGGTCATTTGGGGGGGTTTTGTGCTATCTTGGAATTTTAGGGCCTCCGAAACTGTGATAGGTAGTCAGGAGTGAAATCAACAATTTACGCCCTTGGAAAGCCTGAAAGTGGAGGTTGGTTTTCGGGGTCCTGTACTCGGCTAGACTGCAAAAAAGTCTCACACATGGGGTATCCCTGTACTCAGGAGAAGCAGCAGAATGTATTTTGGGGTGTCAGTTCACATATACCCATGACATGTGTGAGCAATATATCATTTACTGACAACTTTGTGTAAAAAAAAAAAAAATATATATATATATATATATTTCCCGGAACTTGTGGCAAAATATAAAATATTCCATGGACTCACCATGCCTCTCAGCAAATAGCTTGGGGTGTCTACTTTCCAAAATGGGGTCATTTGGGGGGGTTTTGTGCTATCTTGGAATTTTAGGGCCTGCGAAACTGTGACAGGTAGTGCAGAGATGACATGAACAATTTACGCCATTAGAAAACCTGAGAGTGTTGATTGGCTTTTGCGGTCCTGTACACAGCTAGGCTCCCAAAAAGTCTCACACATGGGGTATCCCCATACTCAGGAGAAGCAGCAGAATGTATTTTGGGGTGTCATTCCACATATACACATGTCATGTGTGAGAAATTTATCTTTTAGTGACAACGTTGTGTAAAAAAAAAAAAATTAAAAAAAAAAATTGTAATTTTCACAAAACTTGTGGCAAAATATAAAATATTCCATGGACTCACCATGCCTCTCAGCAAACAGCTTGGGGTGTCTACTTTCCAAAATGGGGTCATTTGGGGGGTTTTGTGGTATCTTGACATTTCAGGGCCTCCTAAACCGTTAGAGGTAGTGAGAAAATGCAATGAAAAATGTACGCCCTTTGAAATTCTGATGGTGGTGATTTGTTTTTGGGGACCCCTACACAGCTAGGCTCCCAAAAAGTCCCACATATGTGGTATCCCTGTACTCAGGAGAAGCAGCAGAATATATTTTGGGGTGTAATTACACATATACCCATGGCATGTGTGAGCAATATATCATTTCAATGACAACTTTGTGTAAAAAAAAAAAAAAAATTTTTTTTAGTCATTTTTCAAACACCTGTGACAAAAAAATGAAATATTCAATGAGCTCAACATGCCTGTCAGGACATTCCTTAGGATGTCTACTTTCCAAAAAGTGGTAGTTTGGGGGGGTTTTGTACTGCCCCGCCATTTTAGCACTTCATGAAATGAGATTGGCAGTCAGAAATTAAAGCTGCGTAAATTTCACTATTTACACCATAGTTTGTAGACGCTATAACTTTTGCGCAAACCAATAAAAATACGCTCATTGATTTTTTTTTTGTCAAAGACATGTAGCTAAATATATTTTGGCAAAAAAAAATGACATAAATTGAGTATATTGGATATTTTTTAAAAGACAAAGTTGAAAATGTCATTTTTTTGCAAAATTTTCGCTCTTTTTTTATTAATATCGCAAAAAATAAAAAGCGCAGAGGCGATCAAATACCACCAAAAGAAAGCTCTGTTTGTGAGAAAAAAAGGACGTAAATTTCGTTTAGGTACAGCATTGCATGACCGAGCAATTATCAGTTAAAGTCACGAAGTGCCAAGTTGAAAAAAGGGGTCTGGTCTTTAAGCTGCAAAATCCTCCGGTGGGAAAGTGGTTAAAAAGCCGGGTTTAGACAAGATAATTGCATTTCGTAACCAGTGATCTGAAAACTTTTTTGGTCAAAATGACTCTATTTTGGTCTCCAAGTGTCTAAGAAGCCCTTTTAAGTCAAAATAACTGCATTTGGTCAGCAAAAGGTATGAATAAAAATTTAGTCAAAATGATTGTATTTTCGTCAATTAGAGTCTTAAAAACCGGTTTTGGACAAGATAATTGCATTTGGTAACCAATGGCCTGAAAAAATGTTTTTGTTTAAAATGACTCTATTTAGGTCTCCAAGTGTCTAAAAAGCCCTTTTTAGTCATAATAACTACGTTTGGTCAACAAAGGTCTGAAAAACTATTTTAGCCAAAATGACTGTATTTTTGTCTTTTAGAGTCTCAAAACTCCGCATTTAGATTTGGTATTTGTTTGGGTCAAAATGACTCTATTTTGGTCTCCAAGTGTCTAAAAAGCCTTTTTAGTCAAAATAACTGCATTTGGTCACCAAAGGTCTGAAAAACTTTTTTAGCCAAAATGACTGTATTTTTGTCTTTTAGAGTCTTAAAAAGCCGGGTTTAGACAAGATAATTGCATTTCATAACCAGTGATCTGAAAACTTTTTTGGTCAAAATGACTCTATTTTGGTCTCCAAGTGTCTAAAAAGCCTTTTTTAGTCAAAATAACTACGTTTGGTCACCAAAGGTCTGAAAACCTTTTTTCAGCCAAAATGACTGTATTTTTGTCTTTTAGAGTCTCAAAACTCCGCATTTAGATTTGGTATTTGTTTGGGTCAAAATGACTCTATTTTGGTCTCCAAGTGTCTAAAAAGCCTTTTTAGTCAAAATAACTGCATTTGGTCACCAAAGGTCTGAAAAACTTTTTTAGCCAAAATGACTGTATTTTTGTCTTTTAGAGTCTTAAAAAGAAGGGTTTAGACAAGATAATTGCATTTTGTAACCAGTGATCTGAAAACATTTTTTTGGTCAAAATGACTCTATTTTGGTCTCCAAGTGTCTAAAAAGCCCTTTTTAGTCAAAATAACTGCATTTGGTTACCAAAGGTCTGAAAAAAAATGTAGTCAAAATGATTGTATTTTCGTCTATTAGAGTCTTAAAAAGCCGGTTTTGGACAAGATAATTGCATTTGGTAACCAATCACCTGAAACATTTTTTTGGGTCAAAATGACTCTATTTTGGTCTCAGAGTGTCTAAAAAGCCTTTTTTAGTCAAAATAACTGCATTTGGTCACCAAAGGTCTGAAAACCTTTTTTTAGCCAAAATAACTGTATTTTTGTCTTTTAGAGTCTTAAAACACTGCTTTTAGACAAGATAAACTACATTTGGTAACCAATGGCCTGAAAAAATGTTTTTGGTCAAAATGACTCTATTTAGGTCTCCAAGTGTCTATAAAGCCCTTTTTAGTCAAAATAACTACGTTTGGTCACCAAAGGTCTGAAAAACTATTTTAGAGTCTCAAAACTCCGCATTTAGATTTGGTATTTGTTTGGGTCAAAATTACTCTATTTTGGTCTCCAAGTGTCTAAAAAGCCTTTTTTAGTCAAAATAACTGCATTTGGTCACCAAAGGTCTGAAAACTTTTTTAGCCAAAATGACTGTATTTTTGTCTTTTAGAGTCTTAAAAAGCCGGGTTTAGACAAGATAATTGCATTTCGTAACCAGTGATCTGAAAACTTTTTTGGTCAAAATGACTCTATTTTGGTCTCCAAGTGTCTAAGAAGCCCTTTTAAGTCAAAATAACTGCATTTGGTCAGCAAAAGGTATGAATAAAAATTTAGTCAAAATGATTTTATTTTCGTCAATTAGAGTCTTAAAAACCGGTTTTGGACAAGATAATTGCATTTGGTAACCAATGGCCTGAAAAAATGTTTTTGTTTAAAATGACTCTATTTAGGTCTCCAAGTGTCTAAAAAGCCCTTTTTAGTCATAATAACTACGTTTGGTCAACAAGGGTCTGAAAAACGATTTTAGCCAAAATGACTGTATTTTTGTCTTTTAGAGTCTCAAAACTCCGCATTTAGATTTGGTATTTGTTTGGGTCAAAATTACTCTATTTTGGTCTCCAAGTGTCTAAAAAGCCTTTTTAGTCAAAATAACTGCATTTGGTCACCAAAGGTCTGAAAAACTTTTTTAGCCAAAATGACTGTATTTTTGTCTTTTAGAGTCTTAAAAAGCCGGGTTTAGACCAGATAATTGCATTTCCTAACCAGTGATCTGAAAACTTTTTTTGGTCAAAATGACCCTATTTTGGTCTCCAAGTGTCTAAAAAGCCTTTTTTAGTCAAAATAACTACGTTTGGTCACCAAAGGTCTGAAAACCTTTTTTCAGCCAAAATGACTGTATTTTTGTCTTTTAAAACACTGCTTTTAGACAAGATAAACTACATTTGGTAACCAATGGCCTGAAAAAATGTTTTTGGTCAAAATGACTCTATTTAGGTCTCCAAGTGTCTATAAAGCCCTTTTTAGTCAAAATAACTACGTTTGGTCACCAAAGGTCTGAAAAACTATTTTAGAGTCTCAAAATTCCGCATTTAGATTTGGTATTTGTTTGGGTCAAAATGACTCTATTTTGGTCTCAGAGTGTCTAAAAAGCCTTTTTTAGTCAAAATAACTGCATTTGGTCACCAAAGGTCTGAAAACCTTTTTTTAGCCAAAATAACTGTATTTTTGTCTTTTAGAGTCTTAAAACACCGCTTTTAGACAAGATAAACTACATTTGGTAACCAATGGCCTGAAAAAATGTTTTTGGTCAAAATGACTCTATTTAGGTCTCCAAGTGTCTATAAAGCCCTTTTTAGTCAAAATAACTACGTTTGGTCACCAAAGGTCTGAAAAACTATTTTAGAGTCTCAAAACTCCGCATTTAGATTTGGTATTTGTTTGGGTCAAAATTACTCTATTTTGGTCTCCAAGTGTCTAAAAAGCCTTTTTTAGTCAAAATAACTGCATTTGGTCACCAAAGGTCTGAAAACTTTTTTAGCCAAAATGACTGTATTTTTGTGTTTTAGAGTCTTAAAAAGCCGGGTTTAGACAAGATAATTGCATTTCGTAACCAGTGATCTGAAAACTTTTTTGGTCAAAATGACTCTATTTTGGTCTCCAAGTGTCTAAGAGGCCCTTTTAAGTCAAAATAACTGCATTTGGTCAGCAAAGGTATGAATAAAAATTTAGTCAAAATGATTGTATTTTCGTCAGAGTCTTAAAAACCGGTTTTGGATAAGATATCTGCATTTGGTAACCAATGGCCTGAAAAAATGTTTTTGGTCAAAATGACTCTATTTAGGTCTCCAAGTGTCTAAAAAGCCCTTTTTAGTCATAATACCTACGTTTGGTCAACAAAGGTCTGAAAAAACTATTTTAGCCAAAATGACTGTATTTTTGTCTTTTAGAGTCTCAAAACTCCGCATTTAGATTTGGTATTTGTTTGGGTCAAAATGACTCTATTTTGGTCTCCAAGTGTCTAAAAAGCCTTTTTAGTCAAAATAACTGCATTTGGTGACCAAAGGTCTGAAAAACTTTTTTAGCCAAAATGACTGTATTTTTGTCTTTTAGAGTCTTAAAAAGCCGGGTTTAGACAAGATAATTGCATTTCATAACCAGTGATCTGAAAACTTTTTTTGGTCAAAATGACTCTATTTTGGTCTCCAAGTGTCTAAAAAGCCTTTTTTAGTCAAAATAACTACGTTTGGTCACCAAAGGTCTGAAAACCTTTTTTCAGCCAAAATGACTATATTTTTGTCTTTTAGAGTCTCAAAACTCCGCATTTAGATTTGGTATTTGTTTGGGTCAAAATGACTCTATTTTGGTCTCCAAGTGTCTAAAAAGCCTTTTTAGTCAAAATAACTGCATTTGGTCACCAAAGGTCTGAAAAACTTTTTTAGCCAAAATGACTGTATTTTTGTCTTTTAGAGTCTTAAAAAGAAGGGTTTAGACAAGATAATTGCATTTCGTAACCAGTGATCTGAAAACATTTTTTTGGTCAAATTGACTCTATTTTGGTCTCCAAGTGTCTAAAAAGCCATTTTTAGTCAAAATAACTGCATTTGGTTACCAAAGGTCTGAAAAAAAATGTAGTCAAAATGATTGTATTTTCGTCTATTAGAGTCTTAAAAAGCCGGTTTTGGACAAGATAATTGCATTTGGTAACCAATCACCTGAAACATTTTTTTGGGTCAAAATGACTCTATTTTGGTCTCAGAGTGTCTAAAAAGCCTTTTTTAGTCAAAATAACTGCATTTGGTCACCAAAGGTCTGAAAACCTTTTTTTAGCCAAAATAACTGTATTTTTGTCTTTTAGAGTCTTAAAACACTGCTTTTAGACAAGATAAACTACATTTGGTAACCAATGGCCTGAAAAAATGTTTTTGGTCAAAATGACTCTATTTAGGTCTCCAAGTGTCTATAAAGCCCTTTTTAGTCAAAATAACTACGTTTGGTCACCAAAGGTCTGAAAAACTATTTTAGAGTCTCAAAACTCCGCATTTAGATTTGGTATTTGTTTGGGTCAAAATTACTCTATTTTGGTCTCCAAGTGTCTAAAAAGCCTTTTTTAGTCAAAATAACTGCATTTGGTCACCAAAGGTCTGAAAACTTTTTTAGCCAAAATGACTGTATTTTTGTCTTTTAGAGTCTTAAAAAGCCGGGTTTAGACAAGATAATTGCATTTCGTAACCAGTGATCTGAAAACTTTTTTGGTCAAAATGACTCTATTTTGGTCTCCAAGTGTCTAAGAAGCCCTTTTAAGTCAAAATAACTGCATTTGGTCAGCAAAAGGTATGAATAAAAATTTAGTCAAAATGATTTTATTTTCGTCAATTAGAGTCTTAAAAACCGGTTTTGGACAAGATAATTGCATTTGGTAACCAATGGCCTGAAAAAATGTTTTTGTTTAAAATGACTCTATTTAGGTCTCCAAGTGTCTAAAAAGCCCTTTTTAGTCATAATAACTACGTTTGGTCAACAAGGGTCTGAAAAACGATTTTAGCCAAAATGACTGTATTTTTGTCTTTTAGAGTCTCAAAACTCCGCATTTAGATTTGGTATTTGTTTGGGTCAAAATTACTCTATTTTGGTCTCCAAGTGTCTAAAAAGCCTTTTTAGTCAAAATAACTGCATTTGGTCACCAAAGGTCTGAAAAACTTTTTTAGCCAAAATGACTGTATTTTTGTCTTTTAGAGTCTTAAAAAGCCGGGTTTAGACCAGATAATTGCATTTCCTAACCAGTGATCTGAAAACTTTTTTTGGTCAAAATGACCCTATTTTGGTCTCCAAGTGTCTAAAAAGCCTTTTTTAGTCAAAATAACTACGTTTGGTCACCAAAGGTCTGAAAACCTTTTTTCAGCCAAAATGACTGTATTTTTGTCTTTTAAAACACTGCTTTTAGACAAGATAAACTACATTTGGTAACCAATGGCCTGAAAAAATGTTTTTGGTCAAAATGACTCTATTTAGGTCTCCAAGTGTCTATAAAGCCCTTTTTAGTCAAAATAACTACGTTTGGTCACCAAAGGTCTGAAAAACTATTTTAGAGTCTCAAAATTCCGCATTTAGATTTGGTATTTGTTTGGGTCAAAATGACTCTATTTTGGTCTCAGAGTGTCTAAAAAGCCTTTTTTAGTCAAAATAACTGCATTTGGTCACCAAAGGTCTGAAAACCTTTTTTTAGCCAAAATAACTGTATTTTTGTCTTTTAGAGTCTTAAAACACCGCTTTTAGACAAGATAAACTACATTTGGTAACCAATGGCCTGAAAAAATGTTTTTGGTCAAAATGACTCTATTTAGGTCTCCAAGTGTCTATAAAGCCCTTTTTAGTCAAAATAACTACGTTTGGTCACCAAAGGTCTGAAAAACTATTTTAGAGTCTCAAAACTCCGCATTTAGATTTGGTATTTGTTTGGGTCAAAATTACTCTATTTTGGTCTCCAAGTGTCTAAAAAGCCTTTTTTAGTCAAAATAACTGCATTTGGTCACCAAAGGTCTGAAAACTTTTTTAGCCAAAATGACTGTATTTTTGTGTTTTAGAGTTTTAAAAAGCCGGGTTTAGACAAGATAATTGCATTTCGTAACCAGTGATCTGAAAACTTTTTTGGTCAAAATGACTCTATTTTGGTCTCCAAGTGTCTAAGAGGCCCTTTTAAGTCAAAATAACTGCATTTGGTCAGCAAAGGTATGAATAAAAATTTAGTCAAAATGATTGTATTTTCGTCAGAGTCTTAAAAACCGGTTTTGGATAAGATAATTGCATTTGGTAACCAATGGCCTGAAAAAATGTTTTTGGTCAAAATGACTCTATTTAGGTCTCCAAGTGTCTAAAAAGCCCTTTTTAGTCATAATACCTACGTTTGGTCAACAAAGGTCTGAAAAAACTATTTTAGCCAAAATGACTGTATTTTTGTCTTTTAGAGTCTCAAAACTCCGCATTTAGATTTGGTATTTGTTTGGGTCAAAATGACTCTATTTTGGTCTCCAAGTGTCTAAAAAGCCTTTTTAGTCAAAATAACTGCATTTGGTCACCAAAGGTCTGAAAAACTTTTTTAGCCAAAATGACTGTATTTTTGTCTTTTAGAGTCTTAAAAAGCCGGGTTTAGACAAGATAATTGCATTTCATAACCAGTGATCTGAAAACTTTTTTTGGTCAAAATGACTCTATTTTGGTCTCCAAGTGTCTAAAAAGCCTTTTTTAGTCAAAAAAACTACGTTTGGTCACCAAAGGTCTGAAAACCTTTTTTCAGCCAAAATGACTGTATTTTTGTCTTTTAGAGTCTCAAAACTCCGCATTTAGATTTGGTATTTGTTTGGGTCAAAATGACTCTATTTTGGTCTCCAAGTGTCTAAAAAGCCATTTTAGTCAAAATAACTGCATTTGGTCACCAAAGGTCTGAAAAACTTTTTTAGCCAAAATGACTGTATTTTTGTCTTTTAGAGTCTTAAAAAGAAGGGTTTAGACAAGATAATTGCATTTCGTAACCAGTGATCTGAAAACATTTTTTTGGTCAAAATGACTCTATTTTGGTCTCCAAGTGTCTAAAAAGCCCTTTTTAGTCAAAATAACTGCATTTGGTTACCAAAGGTCTGAAAAAAAATGTAGTCAAAATGATTGTATTTTCGTCTATTAGAGTCTTAAAAAGCCGGTTTTGGACAAGATAATTGCATTTGGTAACCAATCACCTGAAACATTTTTTTGGGTCAAAATGACTCTATTTTGGTCTCCAAGTGTCTAAAAAGCCTTTTTTAGTCAAAATAACTGCATTTGGTCACCAAAGGTCTGAAAACCTTTTTTTAGCCAAAATAACTGTATTTTTGTCTTTTAGAGTCTTAAAACACCGCTTTTAGACAAGATAAACTACATTTGGTAACCAATGGCCTAAAAAATGTTTTTGGTCAAAATGACTCTGTTTAGGTCTCCAAGTGTCTATAAAGCCCTTTTTAGTCAAAATAACTACGTTTGGTCACCAAAGGTCTGAAAAACTATTTTAGAGTCTCAAAACTCCGCATTTAGATTTGGTATTTGTTTGGGTCAAAATTACTCTATTTTGGTCTCCAAGTGTCTAAAAAGCCTTTTTTAGTCAAAATAACTGCATTTGGTCACCAAAGGTCTGAAAACTTTTTAGCCAAAATGACTGTATTTTTGTCTTTTAGAGTCTTAAAAAGCCGGGTTTAGACAAGATAATTGCATTTCGTAACCAGTGATCTGAAAACTTTTTTGGTCAAAATGACTCTATTTTGGTCTCCAAGTGTCTAAGAAGCCCTTTTAAGTCAAAATAACTGCATTTGGTCAGCAAAAGGTATGAATAAAAATTTAGTCAAAATGATTGTATTTTCGTCAATTAGAGTCTTAAAAACCGGTTTTGGACAAGATAATTGCATTTGGTAACCAATGGCCTGAAAAAATGTTTTTGTTTAAAATGACTCTATTTAGGTCTCCAAGTGTCTAAAAAGCCCTTTTTAGTCATAATAACTACGTTTGGTCAACAAAGGTCTGAAAAACTATTTTAGCCAAAATGACTATTTTTGTCTTTTAGAGTCTCAAAACTCCGCATTTAGATTTGGTATTTGTTTGGGTCAAAATGACTCTATTTTGGTCTCCAAGTGTCTAAAAAGCCTTTTTAGTCAAAATAACTGCATTTGGTCACCAAAGGTCTGAAAAACTTTTTTAGCCAAAATGACTGTATTTTTGTCTTTTAGAGTCTTAAAAAGCCGGGTTTAGACCAGATAATTGCATTTCCTAACCAGTGATCTGAAAACTTTTTTTGGTCAAAATGACCCTATTTTGGTCTCCAAGTGTCTAAAAAGCCTTTTTTAGTCAAAATAACTACGTTTGGTCACCAAAGGTCTGAAAACCTTTTTTCAGCCAAAATGACTGTATTTTTGTCTTTTAGAGTCTTAAAACACTGCTTTTAGACAAGATAAACTACATTTGGTAACCAATGGCCTGAAAAAATGTTTTTGGTCAAAATGACTCTATTTAGGTCTCCAAGTGTCTATAAAGCCCTTTTTAGTCAAAATAACTACGTTTGGTCACCAAAGGTCTGAAAAACTATTTTAGAGTCTCAAAATTCCGCATTTAGATTTGGTATTTGTTTGGGTCAAAATGACTCTATTTTGGTCTCAGAGTGTCTAAAAAGCCTTTTTTAGTCAAAATAACTGCATTTGGTCACCAAAGGTCTGAAAACTTTTTTAGCCAAAATGACTGTATTTTTGTGTTTTAGAGTCTTAAAAAGCCGGGTTTAGACAAGATAATTGCATTTCGTAACCAGTGATCTGAAAACTTTTTTGGTCAAAATGACTCTATTTTGGTCTCCAAGTGTCTAAGAGGCCCTTTTAAGTCAAAATAACTGCATTTGGTCAGCAAAGGTATGAATAAAAATTTAGTCAAAATGATTGTATTTTCGTCAGAGTCTTAAAAACCGGTTTTGGATAAGATAATTGCATTTGGTAACCAATGGCCTGAAAAAATGTTTTTGGTCAAAATGACTCTATTTAGGTCTCCAAGTGTCTAAAAAGCCCTTTTTAGTCATAATACCTACGTTTGGTCAACAAAGGTCTGAAAAAACTATTTTAGCCAAAATGACTGTATTTTTGTCTTTTAGAGTCTCAAAACTCCGCATTTAGATTTGGTATTTGTTTGGGTCAAAATGACTCTATTTTGGTCTCCAAGTGTCTAAAAAGCCTTTTTAGTCAAAATAACTGCATTTGGTCACCAAAGGTCTGAAAAACTTTTTTAGCCAAAATGACTGTATTTTTGTCTTTTAGAGTCTTAAAAAGCCGGGTTTAGACAAGATAATTGCATTTCATAACCAGTGATCTGAAAACTTTTTTTGGTCAAAATGACTCTAT
Organism: Pelophylax lessonae; assembly: GCF_965119305.1. Lineage (NCBI taxonomy): Eukaryota > Metazoa > Chordata > Amphibia > Anura > Ranidae > Pelophylax > Pelophylax lessonae. The sequence goes on along the minus strand of NC_138773.1, from coordinate 142,171,442 downwards.
TTTGGTCTCCAAGTGTCTAAAAAGCCTTTTTTAGTCAAAATAACTACGTTTGGTCACCAAAGGTCTGAAAACCTTTTTTCAGCCAAAATGACTATTTTTGTCTTTTAGAGTCTCAAAACTCCGCATTTAGATTTGGTATTTGTTTGGGTCAAAATGACTCTATTTTGGTCTCCAAGTGTCTAAAAAGCCATTTTAGTCAAAATAACTGCATTTGGTCACCAAAGGTCTGAAAAACTTTTTTAGCCAAAATGACTGTATTTTTGTCTTTTAGAGTCTTAAAAAGAAGGGTTTAGACAAGATAATTGCATTTCGTAACCAGTGATCTGAAAACATTTTTTTGGTCAAAATGACTCTATTTTGGTCTCCAAGTGTCTAAAAAGCCCTTTTTAGTCAAAATAACTGCATTTGGTTACCAAAGGTCTGAAAAAAAATGTAGTCAAAATGATTGTATTTTCGTCTATTAGAGTCTTAAAAAGCCGGTTTTGGACAAGATAATTGCATTTGGTAACCAATCACCTGAAACATTTTTTTGGGTCAAAATGACTCTATTTTGGTCTCAGAGTGTCTAAAAAGCCTTTTTTAGTCAAAATAACTGCATTTGGTCACCAAAGGTCTGAAAACCTTTTTTTAGCCAAAATAACTGTATTTTTGTCTTTTAGAGTCTTAAAACACCGCTTTTAGACAAGATAAACTACATTTGGTAACCAATGGCCTAAAAAATGTTTTTGGTCAAAATGACTCTGTTTAGGTCTCCAAGTGTCTATAAAGCCCTTTTTAGTCAAAATAACTACGTTTGGTCACCAAAGGTCTGAAAAACTATTTTAGAGTCTCAAAACTCCGCATTTAGATTTGGTATTTGTTTGGGTCAAAATTACTCTATTTTGGTCTCCAAGTGTCTAAAAAGCCTTTTTTAGTCAAAATAACTGCATTTGGTCACCAAAGGTCTGAAAACTTTTTAGCCAAAATGACTGTATTTTTGTCTTTTAGAGTCTTAAAAAGCCGGGTTTAGACAAGATAATTGCATTTCGTAACCAGTGATCTGAAAACTTTTTTGGTCAAAATGACTCTATTTTGGTCTCCAAGTGTCTAAGAAGCCCTTTTAAGTCAAAATAACTGCATTTGGTCAGCAAAAGGTATGAATAAAAATTTAGTCAAAATGATTGTATTTTCGTCAATTAGAGTCTTAAAAACCGGTTTTGGACAAGATAATTGCATTTGGTAACCAATGGCCTGAAAAAATGTTTTTGTTTAAAATGACTCTATTTAGGTCTCCAAGTGTCTAAAAAGCCCTTTTTAGTCATAATAACTACGTTTGGTCAACAAAGGTCTGAAAAACTATTTTAGCCAAAATGACTATTTTTGTCTTTTAGAGTCTCAAAACTCCGCATTTAGATTTGGTATTTGTTTGGGTCAAAATGACTCTATTTTGGTCTCCAAGTGTCTAAAAAGCCTTTTTAGTCAAAATAACTGCATTTGGTCACCAAAGGTCTGAAAAACTTTTTTAGCCAAAATGACTGTATTTTTGTCTTTTAGAGTCTTAAAAAGCCGGGTTTAGACCAGATAATTGCATTTCCTAACCAGTGATCTGAAAACTTTTTTTGGTCAAAATGACCCTATTTTGGTCTCCAAGTGTCTAAAAAGCCTTTTTTAGTCAAAATAACTACGTTTGGTCACCAAAGGTCTGAAAACCTTTTTTCAGCCAAAATGACTGTATTTTTGTCTTTTAGAGTCTTAAAACACTGCTTTTAGACAAGATAAACTACATTTGGTAACCAATGGCCTGAAAAAATGTTTTTGGTCAAAATGACTCTATTTAGGTCTCCAAGTGTCTATAAAGCCCTTTTTAGTCAAAATAACTACGTTTGGTCACCAAAGGTCTGAAAAACTATTTTAGAGTCTCAAAATTCCGCATTTAGATTTGGTATTTGTTTGGGTCAAAATGACTCTATTTTGGTCTCAGAGTGTCTAAAAAGCCTTTTTTAGTCAAAATAACTGCATTTGGTCACCAAAGGTCTGAAAACTTTTTTAGCCAAAATGACTGTATTTTTGTGTTTTAGAGTCTTAAAAAGCCGGGTTTAGACAAGATAATTGCATTTCGTAACCAGTGATCTGAAAACTTTTTTGGTCAAAATGACTCTATTTTGGTCTCCAAGTGTCTAAGAGGCCCTTTTAAGTCAAAATAACTGCATTTGGTCAGCAAAGGTATGAATAAAAATTTAGTCAAAATGATTGTATTTTCGTCAGAGTCTTAAAAACCGGTTTTGGATAAGATAATTGCATTTGGTAACCAATGGCCTGAAAAAATGTTTTTGGTCAAAATGACTCTATTTAGGTCTCCAAGTGTCTAAAAAGCCCTTTTTAGTCATAATACCTACGTTTGGTCAACAAAGGTCTGAAAAAACTATTTTAGCCAAAATGACTGTATTTTTGTCTTTTAGAGTCTCAAAACTCCGCATTTAGATTTGGTATTTGTTTGGGTCAAAATGACTCTATTTTGGTCTCCAAGTGTCTAAAAAGCCTTTTTAGTCAAAATAACTGCATTTGGTCACCAAAGGTCTGAAAAACTTTTTTAGCCAAAATGACTGTATTTTTGTCTTTTAGAGTCTTAAAAAGCCGGGTTTAGACAAGATAATTGCATTTCATAACCAGTGATCTGAAAACTTTTTTTGGTCAAAATGACTCTATTTTGGTCTCCAAGTGTCTAAAAAGCCTTTTTTAGTCAAAATAACTACGTTTGGTCACCAAAGGTCTGAAAACCTTTTTTCAGCCAAAATGACTATTTTTGTCTTTTAGAGTCTCAAAACTCCGCATTTAGATTTGGTATTTGTTTGGGTCAAAATGACTCTATTTTGGTCTCCAAGTGTCTAAAAAGCCATTTTAGTCAAAATAACTGCATTTGGTCACCAAAGGTCTGAAAAACTTTTTTAGCCAAAATGACTGTATTTTTGTCTTTTAGAGTCTTAAAAAGAAGGGTTTAGACAAGATAATTGCATTTCGTAACCAGTGATCTGAAAACATTTTTTTGGTCAAAATGACTCTATTTTGGTCTCCAAGTGTCTAAAAAGCCCTTTTTAGTCAAAATAACTGCATTTGGTTACCAAAGGTCTGAAAAAAAATGTAGTCAAAATGATTGTATTTTCGTCTATTAGAGTCTTAAAAAGCCGGTTTTGGACAAGATAATTGCATTTGGTAACCAATCACCTGAAACATTTTTTTGGGTCAAAATGACTCTATTTTGGTCTCAGAGTGTCTAAAAAGCCTTTTTTAGTCAAAATAACTGCATTTGGTCACCAAAGGTCTGAAAACCTTTTTTTAGCCAAAATAACTGTATTTTTGTCTTTTAGAGTCTTAAAACACCGCTTTTAGACAAGATAAACTACATTTGGTAACCAATGGCCTGAAAAAATGGTTTTGGTCAAAATGACTCTATTTAGGTCTCCAAGTGTCTATAAAGCCCTTTTTAGTCAAAATAACTACGTTTGGTCACCAAAGGTCTGAAAAACTATTTTAGAGTCTCAAAACTCCGCATTTAGATTTGGTATTTGTTTGGGTCAAAATTACTCTATTTTGGTCTCCAAGTGTCTAAAAAGTCTTTTTTAGTCAAAATAACTGCATTTGGTCACCAAAGGTCTGAAAACTTTTTTAGCCAAAATGACTGTATTTTTGTCTTTTAGAGTCTTAAAAAGCCGGGTTTAGACAAGATAATTGCATTTCGTAACCAGTGATCTGAAAACTTTTTTGGTCAAAATGACTCTATTTTGGTCTCCAAGTGTCTAAGAAGCCCTTTTAAGTCAAAATAACTGCATTTGGTCAGCAAAAGGTATGAATAAAAATTTAGTCAAAATGATTGTATTTTCGTCAATTAGAGTCTTAAAAACCGGTTTTGGACAAGATAATTGCATTTGGTAACCAATGGCCTGAAAAAATGTTTTTGTTTAAAATGACAAGTGTCTAAAAAGCCCTTTTTAGTCATAATAACTACGTTTGGTCAACAAAGGTCTGAAAAACTATTTTAGCCAAAATGACTGTATTTTTGTCTTTTAGAGTCTCAAAACTCCGCATTTAGATTTGGTATTTGTTTGGGTCAAAATTACTCTATTTTGGTCTCCAAGTGTCTAAAAAGCCTTTTTAGTCAAAATAACTGCATTTGGTCACCAAAGGTCTGAAAAACTTTTTTAGCCAAAATGACTGTATTTTTGTCTTTTAGAGTCTTAAAACACTGCTTTTAGACAAAATAAACTACATTTGGTAACCAATGGCCTGAAAAAATGTTTTTGGTCAAAATGACTCTATTTAGGTCTCCAAGTGTCTATAAAGCCCTTTTTAGTCAAAATAACTACGTTTGGTCACCAAAGGTCTGAAAAACTATTTTAGAGTCTCAAAATTCCGCATTTAGATTTGGTATTTGTTTGGGTCAAAATGACTCTATTTTGGTCTCAGAGTGTCTAAAAAGCCTTTTTTAGTCAAAATAACTGCATTTGGTCACCAAAGGTCTGAAAACCTTTTTTAGCCAAAATAACTGTATTTTTGTCTTTTAGAGTCTTAAAACACCGCTTTTAGACAAGATAAACTACATTTGGTAACCAATGGCCTGAAAAAATGTTTTTGGTCAAAATGACTCTATTTAGGTCTCCAAGTGTCTATAAAGCCCTTTTTAGTCAAAATAACTACGTTTGGTCACCAAAGGTCTGAAAAACTATTTTAGAGTCTCAAAACTCCGCATTTAGATTTGGTATTTGTTTGGGTCAAAATTACTCTATTTTGGTCTCCAAGTGTCTAAAAAGCCTTTTTTAGTCAAAATAACTGCATTTGGTCACCAAAGGTCTGAAAACTTTTTTTGCCAAAATGACTGTATTTTTGTGTTTTAGAGTCTTAAAAAGCCGGGTTTAGACAAGATAATTGCATTTCGTAACCAGTGATCTGAAAACTTTTTTGGTCAAAATGACTCTATTTTGGTCTCCAAGTGTCTAAGAGGCCCTTTTAAGTCAAAATAACTGCATTTGGTCAGCAAAGGTATGAATAAAAATTTAGTCAAAATGATTGTATTTTCGTCAGAGTCTTAAAAACCGGTTTTGGATAAGATAATTGCATTTGGTAACCAATGGCCTGAAAAAATGTTTTTGGTCAAAATGACTCTATTTAGGTCTCCAAGTGTCTAAAAAGCCCTTTTTAGTCATAATACCTACGTTTGGTCAACAAAGGTCTGAAAAAACTATTTTAGCCAAAATGACTGTATTTTTGTCTTTTAGAGTCTCAAAACTCCACATTTAGATTTGGTATTTGTTTGGGTCAAAATGACTCTATTTTGGTCTCCAAGTGTCTAAAAAGCCTTTTTAGTCAAAATAACTGCATTTGGTCACCAAAGGTCTGAAAAACTTTTTTAGCCAAAATGACTGTATTTTTGTCTTTTAGAGTCTTAAAAAGCCGGGTTTAGACAAGATAATTGCATTTCATAACCAGTGATCTGAAAACTTTTTTTGGTCAAAATGACTCTATTTAGGTCTCCAAGTGTCTAAAAAGCCCTTTTTAGTCATAATACCTACGTTTGGTCAACAAAGGTCTGAAAAAACTATTTTAGCCAAAATGACTGTATTTTTGTCTTTTAGAGTCTCAAAACTCCACATTTAGATTTGGTATTTGTTTGGGTCAAAATGACTCTATTTTGGTCTCCAAGTGTCTAAAAAGCCTTTTTAGTCAAAATAACTGCATTTGGTCACCAAAAGTCTGAAAAACTTTTTTAGCCAAAATGACTGTATTTTTGTCTTTTAGAGTCTTAAAAAGAAGGGTTTAGACAAGATAATTGCATTTCGTAACCAGTGATCTGAAAACATTTTTTGGTCAAAATGACTCTATTTTGGTCTCCAAGTGTCTAAAAAGCCCTTTTTAGTCAAAATAACTGCATTTGGTTACCAAAGGTCTGAAAAAAAAATGTAGTCAAAATGATTGTATTTTCGTCTATTAGAGTCTTAAAAAGCCGGTTTTGGACAAGATAATTGCATTTGGTAACCAATCACCTGAAACATTTTTTTGGGTCACAATGACTCTATTTTGGTCTCAGAGTGTCTAAAAAGCCTTTTTTAGTCAAAATAACTGCATTTGGTCACCAAAGGTCTGAAAACCTTTTTTTTAGCCAAAATAACTGTATTTTTGTCTTTTAGAGTCTTAAAACACCGCTTTTAGACAAGATAAACTACATTTGGTAACCAATGGCCTGAAAAAATGTTTTTGGTCAAAATGACTCTATTTAGGTCTCCAAGTGTCTATAAAGCCCTTTTTAGTCAAAATAACTACGTTTGGTCACCAAAGGTCTGAAAAACTATTTTAGAGTCTCAAAACTCCGCATTTAGATTTGGTATTTGTTTGGGTTAAAATTACTCTATTTTGGTCTCCAAGTGTCTAAAAAGCTTTTTTTAGTCAAAATAACTGCATTTGGTCACCAAAGGATTGAAAACTTTTTTAGCCAAAATGACTGTATTTTTGTCTTTTAGAGTCTTAAAAAGCCGGGTTTAGACAAGATAATTGCATTTCGTAACCAGTGATCTGAAAACTTTTTTGGTCAAAATGACTCTATTTTGGTCTCCAAGTGTCTAAGAGGCCCTTTTAAGTCAAAATAACTGCATTTGGTCAGCAAAGGTATGAATAAAAATTTAGTCAAAATGATTGTATTTTCGTCAGAGTCTTAAAAACCGGTTTTGGATAAGATAATTGCATTTGGTAACCAATGGCCTGAAAAAATGTTTTTGGTCAAAATGACTCTATTTAGGTCTCCAAGTGTCTAAAAAGCCCTTTTTAGTCATAATACCTACGTTTGGTCAACAAAGGTCTGAAAAAACTATTTTAGCCAAAATGACTGTATTTTTGTCTTTTAGAGTCTCAAAACTCCGCATTTAGATTTGGTATTTGTTTGGGTCAAAATGACTCTATTTTGGTCTCCAAGTGTCTAAAAAGCCTTTTTAGTCAAAATAACTGCATTTGGTCACCAAAGGTCTGAAAAACTTTTTTAGCCAAAATGACTGTATTTTTGTCTTTTAGAGTCTTAAAAAGCCGGGTTTAGACAAGATAATTGCATTTCATAACCAGTGATCTGAAAACTTTTTTGGTCAAAATGACTCTATTTTGGTCTCCAAGTGTCTAAAAAGCCTTTTTTAGTCAAAATAACTACGTTTGGTCACCAAAGGTCTGAAAACCTTTTTTCAGCCAAAATGACTGTATTTTTGTCTTTTAGAGTCTCAAAACTCCACATTTAGATTTGGTATTTGTTTGGGTCAAAATGACTCTATTTTGGTCTCCAAGTGTCTAAACAGCCTTTTTAGTCAAAATAACTGCATTTGGTCACCAAAGGTCTGAAAAACTTTTTTAGCCAAAATGACTGTATTTTTGTCTTTTAGAGTCTTAAAAAGAAGGGTTTAGACAAGATAATTGCATTTTGTAACCAGTGATCTGAAAACATTTTTTTGGTCAAAATGACTCTATTTTGGTCTCCAAGTGTCTAAAAAGCCCTTTTTAGTCAAAATAACTGCATTTGGTTACCAAAGGTCTGAAAAAAAATGTAGTCAAAATGATTGTATTTTCGTCTATTAGAGTCTTAAAAAGCCGGTTTTGGACAAGATAATTGCATTTGGTAACCAATCACCTGAAACATTTTTTTGGGTCAAAATGACTCTATTTTGGTCTCAGAGTGTCTAAAAAGCCTTTTTTAGTCAAAATAACTGCATTTGGTCACCAAAGGTCTGAAAACCTTTTTTTAGCCAAAATAACTGTATTTTTGTCTTTTAGAGTCTTAAAACACTGCTTTTAGACAAGATAAACTACATTTGGTAACCAATGGCCTGAAAAAATGTTTTTGGTCAAAATGACTCTATTTAGGTCTCCAAGTGTCTATAAAGCCCTTTTTAGTCAAAATAACTACGTTTGGTCACCAAAGGTCTGAAAAACTATTTTAGAGTCTCAAAACTCCGCATTTAGATTTGGTATTTGTTTGGGTCAAAATTACTCTATTTTGGTCTCCAAGTGTCTAAAAAGCCTTTTTTAGTCAAAATAACTGCATTTGGTCACCAAAGGTCTGAAAACTTTTTTAGCCAAAATGACTGTATTTTTGTCTTTTAGAGTCTTAAAAAGCCGGGTTTAGACAAGATAATTGCATTTCGTAACCAGTGATCTGAAAACTTTTTTGGTCAAAATGACTCTATTTTGGTCTCCAAGTGTCTAAGAAGCCCTTTTAAGTCAAAATAACTGCATTTGGTCAGCAAAAGGTATGAATAAAAATTTAGTCAAAATGATTGTATTTTCGTCAATTAGAGTCTTAAAAACCGGTTTTGGACAAGATAATTGCATTTGGTAACCAATGGCCTGAAAAAATGTTTTTGTTTAAAATGACTCTATTTAGGTCTCCAAGTGTCTAAAAAGCCCTTTTTAGTCATAATAACTACGTTTGGTCAACAAAGGTCTGAAAAACTATTTTAGCCAAAATGACTGTATTTTTGTCTTTTAGAGTCTCAAAACTCCGCATTTAGATTTGGTATTTGTTTGGGTCAAAATGACTCTATTTTGGTCTCCAAGTGTCTAAAAAGCCTTTTTAGTCAAAATAACTGCATTTGGTCACCAAAGGTCTGAAAAACTTTTTTAGCCAAAATGACTGTATTTTTGTCTTTTAGAGTCTTAAAAAGCCGGGTTTAGACCAGATAATTGCATTTCCTAACCAGTGATCTGAAAACTTTTTTTGGTCAAAATGACCCTATTTTGGTCTCCAAGTGTCTAAAAAGCCTTTTTTAGTCAAAATAACTACGTTTGGTCACCAAAGGTCTGAAAACCTTTTTTCAGCCAAAATGACTGTATTTTTGTCTTTTAGAGTCTTAAAACACTGCTTTTAGACAAGATAAACTACATTTGGTAACCAATGGCCTGAAAAAATGTTTTTGGTCAAAATGACTCTATTTAGGTCTCCAAGTGTCTATAAAGCCCTTTTTAGTCAAAATAACTACGTTTGGTCACCAAAGGTCTGAAAAACTATTTTAGAGTCTCAAAATTCCGCATTTAGATTTGGTATTTGTTTGGGTCAAAATGACTCTATTTTGGTCTCAGAGTGTCTAAAAAGCCTTTTTTAGTCAAAATAACTGCATTTGGTCACCAAAGGTCTGAAAACTTTTTTAGCCAAAATGACTGTATTTTTGTGTTTTAGAGTCTTAAAAAGCCGGGTTTAGACAAGATAATTGCATTTCGTAACCAGTGATCTAAAAACTTTTTTGGTCAAAATGACTCTATTTTGGTCTCCAAGTGTCTAAGAGGCCCTTTTAAGTCAAAATAACTGCATTTGGTCAGCAAAGGTATGAATAAAAATTTAGTCAAAATGATTGTATTTTCGTCAGAGTCTTAAAAACCGGTTTTGGATAAGATAATTGCATTTGGTAACCAATGGCCTGAAAAAATGTTTTTGGTCAAAATGACTCTATTTAGGTCTCCAAGTGTCTAAAAAGCCCTTTTTAGTCATAATACCTACGTTTGGTCAACAAAGGTCTGAAAAAACTATTTTAGCCAAAATGACTGTATTTTTGTCTTTTAGAGTCTCAAAACTCCGCATTTAGATTTGGTATTTGTTTGGGTCAAAATGACTCTATTTTGGTCTCCAAGTGTCTAAAAAGCCTTTTTAGTCAAAATAACTGCATTTGGTCACCAAAGGTCTGAAAAACTTTTTTAGCCAAAATGACTGTATTTTTGTCTTTTAGAGTCTTAAAAAGCCGGGTTTAGACAAGATAATTGCATTTCATAACCAGTGATCTGAAAACTTTTTTTGGTCAAAATGACTCTATTTTGGTCTCCAAGTGTCTAAAAAGCCTTTTTTAGTCAAAATAACTACGTTTGGTCACCAAAGGTCTGAAAACCTTTTTTCAGCCAAAATGACTATTTTTGTCTTTTAGAGTCTCAAAACTCCGCATTTAGATTTGGTATTTGTTTGGGTCAAAATGACTCTATTTTGGTCTCCAAGTGTCTAAAAAGCCATTTTAGTCAAAATAACTGCATTTGGTCACCAAAGGTCTGAAAAACTTTTTTAGCCAAAATGACTGTATTTTTGTCTTTTAGAGTCTTAAAAAGAAGGGTTTAGACAAGATAATTGCATTTCGTAACCAGTGATCTGAAAACATTTTTTTGGTCAAAATGACTCTATTTTGGTCTCCAAGTGTCTAAAAAGCCCTTTTTAGTCAAAATAACTGCATTTGGTTACCAAAGGTCTGAAAAAAAAAATGTAGTCAAAATGATTGTATTTTCGTCTATTAGAGTCTTAAAAAGCCCGTTTTGGACAAGATAATTGCATTTGGTAACCAATCACCTGAAACATTTTTTTGGGTCAAAATGACTCTATTTTGGTCTCAGAGTGTCTAAAAAGCCTTTTTTAGTCAAAATAACTGCATTTGGTCACCAAAGGTCTGAAAACCTTTTTTAGCCAAAATAACTGTATTTTTGTCTTTTAGAGTCTTAAAACACCGCTTTTAGACAAGATAAACTACATTTGGTAACCAATGGCCTGAAAAAATGTTTTTGGTCAAAATGACTCTATTTAGGTCTCCAAGTGTCTATAAAGCCCTTTTTAGTCAAAATAACTACGTTTGGTCACCAAAGGTCTGAAAACTATACTAGAGTCTCAAAACTCCGCATTTAGATTTGGTATTTGTTTGGGTCAAAATTACTCTATTTTGGTCTCCAAGTGTCTAAAAAGCCTTTTTTAGTCAAAATAACTGCATTTGGTCACCAAAGGATTGAAAACTTTTTTAGCCAAAATGACTGTATTTTTGTCTTTTAGAGTCTTAAAAAGCCGGGTTTAGACAAGATAATTGCATTTCGTAACCAGTGATCTGAAAACTTTTTTGGTCAAAATGACTCTATTTTGGTCTCCAAGTGTCTAAGAGGCCCTTTTAAGTCAAAATAACTGCATTTGGTCAGCAAAGGTATGAATAAAAATTTAGTCAAAATGATTGTATTTTCGTCAGAGTCTTAAAAACCGGTTTTGGATAAGATAATTGCATTTGGTAACCAATGGCCTGAAAAAAATGTTTTTGGTCAAAATGACTCTATTTAGGTCTCCAAGTGTCTAAAAAGCCCTTTTTAGTCATAATACCTACGTTTGGTCAACAAAGGTCTGAAAAAACTATTTTAGCCAAAATGACTGTATTTTTGTCTTTTAGAGTCTCAAAACTCCGCATTTAGATTTGGTATTTGTTTGGGTCAAAATGACTCTATTTTGGTCTCCAAGTGTCTAAAAAGCCTTTTTAGTCAAAATAACTGCATTTGGTCACCAAAGGTCTGAAAAACTTTTTTAGCCAAAATGACTGTATTTTTGTCTTTTAGAGTCTTAAAAAGCCGGGTTTAGACAAGATAATTGCATTTCATAACCAGTGATCTGAAAACTTTTTTTGGTCAAAATGACTCTATTTTGGTCTCCAAGTGTCTAAAAAGCCTTTTTTAGTCAAAATAACTACGTTTGGTCACCAAAGGTCTGAAAACCTTTTTTCAGCCAAAATGACTGTATTTTTGTCTTTTAGAGTCTCAAAACTCCGCATTTAGATTTGGTATTTGTTTGGGTCAAAATGACTCTATTTTGGTCTCCAAGTGTCTAAAAAGCCTTTTTAGTCAAAATAACTGCATTTGGTCACCAAAGGTCTGAAAAACTTTTTTAGCCAAAATGACTGTATTTTTGTCTTTTAGAGTCTTAAAAAGAAGGGTTTAGACAAGATAATTGCATTTCGTAACCAGTGATCTGAAAACATTTTTTTGGTCAAAATGACTCTATTTTGGTCTCCAAGTGTCTAAAAAGCCCTTTTTAGTCAAAATAACTGCATTTGGTTACCAAAGGTCTGAAAAAAAATGTAGTCAAAATGATTGTATTTTCGTCTATTAGAGTCTTAAAAAGCCGGTTTTGGACAAGATAATTGCATTTGGTAACCAATCACCTGAAACATTTTTTTGGGTCAAAATGACTCTATTTTGGTCTCAGAGTGTCTAAAAAGCCTTTTTTAGTCAAAATAACTGCATTTGGTCACCAAAGGTCTGAAAACCTTTTTTTAGCCAAAATAACTGTATTTTTGTCTTTTAGAGTCTTAAAACACCGCTTTTAGACAAGATAAACTACATTTGGTAACCAATGGCCTGAAAAAATGGTTTTGGTCAAAATGACTCTATTTAGGTCTCCAAGTGTCTATAAAGCCCTTTTTAGTCAAAATAACTACGTTTGGTCACCAAAGGTCTGAAAAACTATTTTAGAGTCTCAAAACTCCGCATTTAGATTTGGTATTTGTTTGGGTCAAAATTACTCTATTTTGGTCTCCAAGTGTCTAAAAAGCCTTTTTTAGTCAAAATAACTGCATTTGGTCACCAAAGGTCTGAAAACTTTTTTAGCCAAAATGACTGTATTTTTGTCTTTTAGAGTCTTAAAAAGCCGGGTTTAGACAAGATAATTGCATTTCGTAACCAGTGATCTGAAAACTTTTTTGGTCAAAATGACTCTATTTTGGTCTCCAAGTGTCTAAGAAGCCCTTTTAAGTCAAAATAACTGCATTTGGTCAGCAAAAGGTATGAATAAAAATTTAGTCAAAATGATTGTATTTTCGTCAATTAGAGTCTTAAAAACCGGTTTTGGACAAGATAATTGCATTTGGTAACCAATGGCCTGAAAAAATGTTTTTGTTTAAAATGACAAGTGTCTAAAAAGCCCTTTTTAGTCATAATAACTACGTTTGGTCAACAAAGGTCTGAAAAACTATTTTAGCCAAAATGACTGTATTTTTGTCTTTTAGAGTCTCAAAACTCCGCATTTAGATTTGGTATTTGTTTGGGTCAAAATTACTCTATTTTGGTCTCCAAGTGTCTAAAAAGCCTTTTTAGTCAAAATAACTGCATTTGGTCACCAAAGGTCTGAAAAACTTTTTTAGCCAAAATGACTGTATTTTTGTCTTTTAGAGTCTTAAAACACTGCTTTTAGACAAAATAAACTACATTTGGTAACCAATGGCCTGAAAAAATGTTTTTGGTCAAAATGACTCTATTTAGGTCTCCAAGTGTCTATAAAGCCCTTTTTAGTCAAAATAACTACGTTTGGTCACCAAAGGTCTGAAAAACTATTTTAGAGTCTCAAAATTCCGCATTTAGATTTGGTATTTGTTTGGGTCAAAATGACTCTATTTTGGTCTCAGAGTGTCTAAAAAGCCTTTTTTAGTCAAAATAACTGCATTTGGTCACCAAAGGTCTGAAAACCTTTTTTAGCCAAAATAACTGTATTTTTGTCTTTTAGAGTCTTAAAACACCGCTTTTAGACAAGATAAACTACATTTGGTAACCAATGGCCTGAAAAAATGTTTTTGGTCAAAATGACTCTATTTAGGTCTCCAAGTGTCTATAAAGCCCTTTTTAGTCAAAATAACTACGTTTGGTCACCAAAGGTCTGAAAAACTATTTTAGAGTCTCAAAACTCCGCATTTAGATTTGGTATTTGTTTGGGTCAAAATTACTCTATTTTGGTCTCCAAGTGTCTAAAAAGCCTTTTTTAGTCAAAATAACTGCATTTGGTCACCAAAGGTCTGAAAACTTTTTTTGCCAAAATGACTGTATTTTTGTGTTTTAGAGTCTTAAAAAGCCGGGTTTAGACAAGATAATTGCATTTCGTAACCAGTGATCTGAAAACTTTTTTGGTCAAAATGACTCTATTTTGGTCTCCAAGTGTCTAAGAGGCCCTTTTAAGTCAAAATAACTGCATTTGGTCAGCAAAGGTATGAATAAAAATTTAGTCAAAATGATTGTATTTTCGTCAGAGTCTTAAAAACCGGTTTTGGATAAGATAATTGCATTTGGTAACCAATGGCCTGAAAAAATGTTTTTGGTCAAAATGACTCTATTTAGGTCTCCAAGTGTCTAAAAAGCCCTTTTTAGTCATAATACCTACGTTTGGTCAACAAAGGTCTGAAAAAACTATTTTAGCCAAAATGACTGTATTTTTGTCTTTTAGAGTCTCAAAACTCCACATTTAGATTTGGTATTTGTTTGGGTCAAAATGACTCTATTTTGGTCTCCAAGTGTCTAAAAAGCCTTTTTAGTCAAAATAACTGCATTTGGTCACCAAAGGTCTGAAAAACTTTTTTAGCCAAAATGACTGTATTTTTGTCTTTTAGAGTCTTAAAAAGCCGGGTTTAGACAAGATAATTGCATTTCATAACCAGTGATCTGAAAACTTTTTTTGGTCAAAATGACTCTATTTAGGTCTCCAAGTGTCTAAAAAGCCCTTTTTAGTCATAATACCTACGTTTGGTCAACAAAGGTCTGAAAAAACTATTTTAGCCAAAATGACTGTATTTTTGTCTTTTAGAGTCTCAAAACTCCACATTTAGATTTGGTATTTGTTTGGGTCAAAATGACTCTATTTTGGTCTCCAAGTGTCTAAAAAGCCTTTTTAGTCAAAATAACTGCATTTGGTCACCAAAAGTCTGAAAAACTTTTTTAGCCAAAATGACTGTATTTTTGTCTTTTAGAGTCTTAAAAAGAAGGGTTTAGACAAGATAATTGCATTTCGTAACCAGTGATCTGAAAACATTTTTTGGTCAAAATGACTCTATTTTGGTCTCCAAGTGTCTAAAAAGCCCTTTTTAGTCAAAATAACTGCATTTGGTTACCAAAGGTCTGAAAAAAAAATGTAGTCAAAATGATTGTATTTTCGTCTATTAGAGTCTTAAAAAGCCGGTTTTGGACAAGATAATTGCATTTGGTAACCAATCACCTGAAACATTTTTTTGGGTCACAATGACTCTATTTTGGTCTCAGAGTGTCTAAAAAGCCTTTTTTAGTCAAAATAACTGCATTTGGTCACCAAAGGTCTGAAAACCTTTTTTTTAGCCAAAATAACTGTATTTTTGTCTTTTAGAGTCTTAAAACACCGCTTTTAGACAAGATAAACTACATTTGGTAACCAATGGCCTGAAAAAATGTTTTTGGTCAAAATGACTCTATTTAGGTCTCCAAGTGTCTATAAAGCCCTTTTTAGTCAAAATAACTACGTTTGGTCACCAAAGGTCTGAAAAACTATTTTAGAGTCTCAAAACTCCGCATTTAGATTTGGTATTTGTTTGGGTTAAAATTACTCTATTTTGGTCTCCAAGTGTCTAAAAAGCTTTTTTTAGTCAAAATAACTGCATTTGGTCACCAAAGGATTGAAAACTTTTTTAGCCAAAATGACTGTATTTTTGTCTTTTAGAGTCTTAAAAAGCCGGGTTTAGACAAGATAATTGCATTTCGTAACCAGTGATCTGAAAACTTTTTTGGTCAAAATGACTCTATTTTGGTCTCCAAGTGTCTAAGAGGCCCTTTTAAGTCAAAATAACTGCATTTGGTCAGCAAAGGTATGAATAAAAATTTAGTCAAAATGATTGTATTTTCGTCAGAGTCTTAAAAACCGGTTTTGGATAAGATAATTGCATTTGGTAACCAATGGCCTGAAAAAATGTTTTTGGTCAAAATGACTCTATTTAGGTCTCCAAGTGTCTAAAAAGCCCTTTTTAGTCATAATAACTACGTTTGGTCAACAAGGGTCTGAAAAACGATTTTAGCCAAAATGACTGTATTTTTGTCTTTTAGAGTCTCAAAACTCCGCATTTAGATTTGGTATTTGTTTGGGTCAAAATTACTCTATTTTGGTCTCCAAGTGTCTAAAAAGCCTTTTTAGTCAAAATAACTGCATTTGGTCACCAAAGGTCTGAAAAACTTTTTTAGCCAAAATGACTGTATTTTTGTCTTTTAGAGTCTTAAAAAGCCGGGTTTAGACCAGATAATTGCATTTCCTAACCAGTGATCTGAAAACTTTTTTTGGTCAAAATGACCCTATTTTGGTCTCCAAGTGTCTAAAAAGCCTTTTTTAGTCAAAATAACTACGTTTGGTCACCAAAGGTCTGAAAACCTTTTTTCAGCCAAAATGACTGTATTTTTGTCTTTTAAAACACTGCTTTTAGACAAGATAAACTACATTTGGTAACCAATGGCCTGAAAAAATGTTTTTGGTCAAAATGACTCTATTTAGGTCTCCAAGTGTCTATAAAGCCCTTTTTAGTCAAAATAACTACGTTTGGTCACCAAAGGTCTGAAAAACTATTTTAGAGTCTCAAAATTCCGCATTTAGATTTGGTATTTGTTTGGGTCAAAATGACTCTATTTTGGTCTCAGAGTGTCTAAAAAGCCTTTTTTAGTCAAAATAACTGCATTTGGTCACCAAAGGTCTGAAAACCTTTTTTTAGCCAAAATAACTGTATTTTTGTCTTTTAGAGTCTTAAAACACCGCTTTTAGACAAGATAAACTACATTTGGTAACCAATGGCCTGAAAAAATGTTTTTGGTCAAAATGACTCTATTTAGGTCTCCAAGTGTCTATAAAGCCCTTTTTAGTCAAAATAACTACGTTTGGTCACCAAAGGTCTGAAAAACTATTTTAGAGTCTCAAAACTCCGCATTTAGATTTGGTATTTGTTTGGGTCAAAATTACTCTATTTTGGTCTCCAAGTGTCTAAAAAGCCTTTTTTAGTCAAAATAACTGCATTTGGTCACCAAAGGTCTGAAAACTTTTTTAGCCAAAATGACTGTATTTTTGTGTTTTAGAGTTTTAAAAAGCCGGGTTTAGACAAGATAATTGCATTTCGTAACCAGTGATCTGAAAACTTTTTTGGTCAAAATGACTCTATTTTGGTCTCCAAGTGTCTAAGAGGCCCTTTTAAGTCAAAATAACTGCATTTGGTCAGCAAAGGTATGAATAAAAATTTAGTCAAAATGATTGTATTTTCGTCAGAGTCTTAAAAACCGGTTTTGGATAAGATAATTGCATTTGGTAACCAATGGCCTGAAAAAATGTTTTTGGTCAAAATGACTCTATTTAGGTCTCCAAGTGTCTAAAAAGCCCTTTTTAGTCATAATACCTACGTTTGGTCAACAAAGGTCTGAAAAAACTATTTTAGCCAAAATGACTGTATTTTTGTCTTTTAGAGTCTCAAAACTCCGCATTTAGATTTGGTATTTGTTTGGGTCAAAATGACTCTATTTTGGTCTCCAAGTGTCTAAAAAGCCTTTTTAGTCAAAATAACTGCATTTGGTCACCAAAGGTCTGAAAAACTTTTTTAGCCAAAATGACTGTATTTTTGTCTTTTAGAGTCTTAAAAAGCCGGGTTTAGACAAGATAATTGCATTTCATAACCAGTGATCTGAAAACTTTTTTTGGTCAAAATGACTCTATTTTGGTCTCCAAGTGTCTAAAAAGCCTTTTTTAGTCAAAAAAACTACGTTTGGTCACCAAAGGTCTGAAAACCTTTTTTCAGCCAAAATGACTGTATTTTTGTCTTTTAGAGTCTCAAAACTCCGCATTTAGATTTGGTATTTGTTTGGGTCAAAATGACTCTATTTTGGTCTCCAAGTGTCTAAAAAGCCATTTTAGTCAAAATAACTGCATTTGGTCACCAAAGGTCTGAAAAACTTTTTTTAGCCAAAATGACTGTATTTTTGTCTTTTAGAGTCTTAAAAAGAAGGGTTTAGACAAGATAATTGCATTTCGTAACCAGTGATCTGAAAACATTTTTTTGGTCAAAATGACTCTATTTTGGTCTCCAAGTGTCTAAAAAGCCCTTTTTAGTCAAAATAACTGCATTTGGTTACCAAAGGTCTGAAAAAAAATGTAGTCAAAATGATTGTATTTTCGTCTATTAGAGTCTTAAAAAGCCGGTTTTGGACAAGATAATTGCATTTGGTAACCAATCACCTGAAACATTTTTTTGGGTCAAAATGACTCTATTTTGGTCTCCAAGTGTCTAAAAAGCCTTTTTTAGTCAAAATAACTGCATTTGGTCACCAAAGGTCTGAAAACCTTTTTTTAGCCAAAATAACTGTATTTTTGTCTTTTAGAGTCTTAAAACACCGCTTTTAGACAAGATAAACTACATTTGGTAACAAATGGCCTAAAAAATGTTTTTGGTCAAAATGACTCTGTTTAGGTCTCCAAGTGTCTATAAAGCCCTTTTTAGTCAAAATAACTACGTTTGGTCACCAAAGGTCTGAAAAACTATTTTAGAGTCTCAAAACTCCGCATTTAGATTTGGTATTTGTTTGGGTCAAAATTACTCTATTTTGGTCTCCAAGTGTCTAAAAAGCCTTTTTTAGTCAAAATAACTGCATTTGGTCACCAAAGGTCTGAAAACTTTTTAGCCAAAATGACTGTATTTTTGTCTTTTAGAGTCTTAAAAAGCCGGGTTTAGACAAGATAATTGCATTTCGTAACCAGTGATCTGAAAACTTTTTTGGTCAAAATGACTCTATTTTGGTCTCCAAGTGTCTAAGAAGCCCTTTTAAGTCAAAATAACTGCATTTGGTCAGCAAAAGGTATGAATAAAAATTTAGTCAAAATGATTGTATTTTCGTCAATTAGAGTCTTAAAAACCGGTTTTGGACAAGATAATTGCATTTGGTAACCAATGGCCTGAAAAAATGTTTTTGTTTAAAATGACTCTATTTAGGTCTCCAAGTGTCTAAAAAGCCCTTTTTAGTCATAATAACTACGTTTGGTCAACAAAGGTCTGAAAAACTATTTTAGCCAAAATGACTATTTTTGTCTTTTAGAGTCTCAAAACTCCGCATTTAGATTTGGTATTTGTTTGGGTCAAAATGACTCTATTTTGGTCTCCAAGTGTCTAAAAAGCCTTTTTAGTCAAAATAACTGCATTTGGTCACCAAAGGTCTGAAAAACTTTTTTAGCCAAAATGACTGTATTTTTGTCTTTTAGAGTCTTAAAAAGCCGGGTTTAGACCAGATAATTGCATTTCCTAACCAGTGATCTGAAAACTTTTTTTGGTCAAAATGACCCTATTTTGGTCTCCAAGTGTCTAAAAAGCCTTTTTTAGTCAAAATAACTACGTTTGGTCACCAAAGGTCTGAAAACCTTTTTTCAGCCAAAATGACTGTATTTTTGTCTTTTAGAGTCTTAAAACACTGCTTTTAGACAAGATAAACTACATTTGGTAACCAATGGCCTGAAAAAATGTTTTTGGTCAAAATGACTCTATTTAGGTCTCCAAGTGTCTATAAAGCCCTTTTTAGTCAAAATAACTACGTTTGGTCACCAAAGGTCTGAAAAACTATTTTAGAGTCTCAAAATTCCGCATTTAGATTTGGTATTTGTTTGGGTCAAAATGACTCTATTTTGGTCTCAGAGTGTCTAAAAAGCCTTTTTTAGTCAAAATAACTGCATTTGGTCACCAAAGGTCTGAAAACTTTTTTAGCCAAAATGACTGTATTTTTGTGTTTTAGAGTCTTAAAAAGCCGGGTTTAGACAAGATAATTGCATTTCGTAACCAGTGATCTGAAAACTTTTTTGGTCAAAATGACTCTATTTTGGTCTCCAAGTGTCTAAGAGGCCCTTTTAAGTCAAAATAACTGCATTTGGTCAGCAAAGGTATGAATAAAAATTTAGTCAAAATGATTGTATTTTCGTCAGAGTCTTAAAAACCGGTTTTGGATAAGATAATTGCATTTGGTAACCAATGGCCTGAAAAAATGTTTTTGGTCAAAATGACTCTATTTAGGTCTCCAAGTGTCTAAAAAGCCCTTTTTAGTCATAATACCTACGTTTGGTCAACAAAGGTCTGAAAAAACTATTTTAGCCAAAATGACTGTATTTTTGTCTTTTAGAGTCTCAAAACTCCGCATTTAGATTTGGTATTTGTTTGGGTCAAAATGACTCTATTTTGGTCTCCAAGTGTCTAAAAAGCCTTTTTAGTCAAAATAACTGCATTTGGTCACCAAAGGTCTGAAAAACTTTTTTAGCCAAAATGACTGTATTTTTGTCTTTTAGAGTCTTAAAAAGCCGGGTTTAGACAAGATAATTGCATTTCATAACCAGTGATCTGAAAACTTTTTTTGGTCAAAATGACTCTATTTTGGTCTCCAAGTGTCTAAAAAGCCTTTTTTAGTCAAAATAACTACGTTTGGTCACCAAAGGTCTGAAAACCTTTTTTCAGCCAAAATGACTATTTTTGTCTTTTAGAGTCTCAAAACTCCGCATTTAGATTTGGTATTTGTTTGGGTCAAAATGACTCTATTTTGGTCTCCAAGTGTCTAAAAAG
Source organism: Pelophylax lessonae (assembly GCF_965119305.1). NCBI lineage: Eukaryota > Metazoa > Chordata > Amphibia > Anura > Ranidae > Pelophylax > Pelophylax lessonae. Next base: position 142,151,319 of record NC_138773.1, on the reverse strand, counting down.
CCATTTTAGTCAAAATAACTGCATTTGGTCACCAAAGGTCTGAAAAACTTTTTTAGCCAAAATGACTGTATTTTTGTCTTTTAGAGTCTTAAAAAGAAGGGTTTAGACAAGATAATTGCATTTCGTAACCAGTGATCTGAAAACATTTTTTTGGTCAAAATGACTCTATTTTGGTCTCCAAGTGTCTAAAAAGCCCTTTTTAGTCAAAATAACTGCATTTGGTTACCAAAGGTCTGAAAAAAAATGTAGTCAAAATGATTGTATTTTCGTCTATTAGAGTCTTAAAAAGCCGGTTTTGGACAAGATAATTGCATTTGGTAACCAATCACCTGAAACATTTTTTTGGGTCAAAATGACTCTATTTTGGTCTCAGAGTGTCTAAAAAGCCTTTTTTAGTCAAAATAACTGCATTTGGTCACCAAAGGTCTGAAAACCTTTTTTTAGCCAAAATAACTGTATTTTTGTCTTTTAGAGTCTTAAAACACCGCTTTTAGACAAGATAAACTACATTTGGTAACCAATGGCCTAAAAAATGTTTTTGGTCAAAATGACTCTGTTTAGGTCTCCAAGTGTCTATAAAGCCCTTTTTAGTCAAAATAACTACGTTTGGTCACCAAAGGTCTGAAAAACTATTTTAGAGTCTCAAAACTCCGCATTTAGATTTGGTATTTGTTTGGGTCAAAATTACTCTATTTTGGTCTCCAAGTGTCTAAAAAGCCTTTTTTAGTCAAAATAACTGCATTTGGTCACCAAAGGTCTGAAAACTTTTTAGCCAAAATGACTGTATTTTTGTCTTTTAGAGTCTTAAAAAGCCGGGTTTAGACAAGATAATTGCATTTCGTAACCAGTGATCTGAAAACTTTTTTGGTCAAAATGACTCTATTTTGGTCTCCAAGTGTCTAAGAAGCCCTTTTAAGTCAAAATAACTGCATTTGGTCAGCAAAAGGTATGAATAAAAATTTAGTCAAAATGATTGTATTTTCGTCAATTAGAGTCTTAAAAACCGGTTTTGGACAAGATAATTGCATTTGGTAACCAATGGCCTGAAAAAATGTTTTTGTTTAAAATGACTCTATTTAGGTCTCCAAGTGTCTAAAAAGCCCTTTTTAGTCATAATAACTACGTTTGGTCAACAAAGGTCTGAAAAACTATTTTAGCCAAAATGACTATTTTTGTCTTTTAGAGTCTCAAAACTCCGCATTTAGATTTGGTATTTGTTTGGGTCAAAATGACTCTATTTTGGTCTCCAAGTGTCTAAAAAGCCTTTTTAGTCAAAATAACTGCATTTGGTCACCAAAGGTCTGAAAAACTTTTTTAGCCAAAATGACTGTATTTTTGTCTTTTAGAGTCTTAAAAAGCCGGGTTTAGACCAGATAATTGCATTTCCTAACCAGTGATCTGAAAACTTTTTTTGGTCAAAATGACCCTATTTTGGTCTCCAAGTGTCTAAAAAGCCTTTTTTAGTCAAAATAACTACGTTTGGTCACCAAAGGTCTGAAAACCTTTTTTCAGCCAAAATGACTGTATTTTTGTCTTTTAGAGTCTTAAAACACTGCTTTTAGACAAGATAAACTACATTTGGTAACCAATGGCCTGAAAAAATGTTTTTGGTCAAAATGACTCTATTTAGGTCTCCAAGTGTCTATAAAGCCCTTTTTAGTCAAAATAACTACGTTTGGTCACCAAAGGTCTGAAAAACTATTTTAGAGTCTCAAAATTCCGCATTTAGATTTGGTATTTGTTTGGGTCAAAATGACTCTATTTTGGTCTCAGAGTGTCTAAAAAGCCTTTTTTAGTCAAAATAACTGCATTTGGTCACCAAAGGTCTGAAAACTTTTTTAGCCAAAATGACTGTATTTTTGTGTTTTAGAGTCTTAAAAAGCCGGGTTTAGACAAGATAATTGCATTTCGTAACCAGTGATCTGAAAACTTTTTTGGTCAAAATGACTCTATTTTGGTCTCCAAGTGTCTAAGAGGCCCTTTTAAGTCAAAATAACTGCATTTGGTCAGCAAAGGTATGAATAAAAATTTAGTCAAAATGATTGTATTTTCGTCAGAGTCTTAAAAACCGGTTTTGGATAAGATAATTGCATTTGGTAACCAATGGCCTGAAAAAATGTTTTTGGTCAAAATGACTCTATTTAGGTCTCCAAGTGTCTAAAAAGCCCTTTTTAGTCATAATACCTACGTTTGGTCAACAAAGGTCTGAAAAAACTATTTTAGCCAAAATGACTGTATTTTTGTCTTTTAGAGTCTCAAAACTCCGCATTTAGATTTGGTATTTGTTTGGGTCAAAATGACTCTATTTTGGTCTCCAAGTGTCTAAAAAGCCTTTTTAGTCAAAATAACTGCATTTGGTCACCAAAGGTCTGAAAAACTTTTTTAGCCAAAATGACTGTATTTTTGTCTTTTAGAGTCTTAAAAAGCCGGGTTTAGACAAGATAATTGCATTTCATAACCAGTGATCTGAAAACTTTTTTTGGTCAAAATGACTCTATTTTGGTCTCCAAGTGTCTAAAAAGCCTTTTTTAGTCAAAATAACTACGTTTGGTCACCAAAGGTCTGAAAACCTTTTTTCAGCCAAAATGACTATTTTTGTCTTTTAGAGTCTCAAAACTCCGCATTTAGATTTGGTATTTGTTTGGGTCAAAATGACTCTATTTTGGTCTCCAAGTGTCTAAAAAGCCATTTTAGTCAAAATAACTGCATTTGGTCACCAAAGGTCTGAAAAACTTTTTTAGCCAAAATGACTGTATTTTTGTCTTTTAGAGTCTTAAAAAGAAGGGTTTAGACAAGATAATTGCATTTCGTAACCAGTGATCTGAAAACATTTTTTTGGTCAAAATGACTATTTTGGTCTCCAAGTGTCTAAAAAGCCCTTTTTAGTCAAAATAACTGCATTTGGTTACCAAAGGTCTGAAAAAAAATGTAGTCAAAATGATTGTATTTTCGTCTATTAGAGTCTTAAAAAGCCGGTTTTGGACAAGATAATTGCATTTGGTAACCAATCACCTGAAACATTTTTTTGGGTCAAAATGACTCTATTTTGGTCTCAGAGTGTCTAAAAAGCCTTTTTTAGTCAAAATAACTGCATTTGGTCACCAAAGGTCTGAAAACCTTTTTTTAGCCAAAATAACTGTATTTTTGTCTTTTAGAGTCTTAAAACACCGCTTTTAGACAAGATAAACTACATTTGGTAACCAATGGCCTGAAAAAATGGTTTTGGTCAAAATGACTCTATTTAGGTCTCCAAGTGTCTATAAAGCCCTTTTTAGTCAAAATAACTACGTTTGGTCACCAAAGGTCTGAAAAACTATTTTAGAGTCTCAAAACTCCGCATTTAGATTTGGTATTTGTTTGGGTCAAAATTACTCTATTTTGGTCTCCAAGTGTCTAAAAAGCCTTTTTTAGTCAAAATAACTGCATTTGGTCACCAAAGGTCTGAAAACTTTTTTAGCCAAAATGACTGTATTTTTGTCTTTTAGAGTCTTAAAAAGCCGGGTTTAGACAAGATAATTGCATTTCGTAACCAGTGATCTGAAAACTTTTTTGGTCAAAATGACTCTATTTTGGTCTCCAAGTGTCTAAGAAGCCCTTTTAAGTCAAAATAACTGCATTTGGTCAGCAAAAGGTATGAATAAAAATTTAGTCAAAATGATTGTATTTTCGTCAATTAGAGTCTTAAAAACCGGTTTTGGACAAGATAATTGCATTTGGTAACCAATGGCCTGAAAAAATGTTTTTGTTTAAAATGACAAGTGTCTAAAAAGCCCTTTTTAGTCATAATAACTACGTTTGGTCAACAAAGGTCTGAAAAACTATTTTAGCCAAAATGACTGTATTTTTGTCTTTTAGAGTCTCAAAACTCCGCATTTAGATTTGGTATTTGTTTGGGTCAAAATTACTCTATTTTGGTCTCCAAGTGTCTAAAAAGCCTTTTTAGTCAAAATAACTGCATTTGGTCACCAAAGGTCTGAAAAACTTTTTTAGCCAAAATGACTGTATTTTTGTCTTTTAGAGTCTTAAAACACTGCTTTTAGACAAAATAAACTACATTTGGTAACCAATGGCCTGAAAAAATGTTTTTGGTCAAAATGACTCTATTTAGGTCTCCAAGTGTCTATAAAGCCCTTTTTAGTCAAAATAACTACGTTTGGTCACCAAAGGTCTGAAAAACTATTTTAGAGTCTCAAAATTCCGCATTTAGATTTGGTATTTGTTTGGGTCAAAATGACTCTATTTTGGTCTCAGAGTGTCTAAAAAGCCTTTTTTAGTCAAAATAACTGCATTTGGTCACCAAAGGTCTGAAAACCTTTTTTAGCCAAAATAACTGTATTTTTGTCTTTTAGAGTCTTAAAACACCGCTTTTAGACAAGATAAACTACATTTGGTAACCAATGGCCTGAAAAAATGTTTTTGGTCAAAATGACTCTATTTAGGTCTCCAAGTGTCTATAAAGCCCTTTTTAGTCAAAATAACTACGTTTGGTCACCAAAGGTCTGAAAAACTATTTTAGAGTCTCAAAACTCCGCATTTAGATTTGGTATTTGTTTGGGTCAAAATTACTCTATTTTGGTCTCCAAGTGTCTAAAAAGCCTTTTTTAGTCAAAATAACTGCATTTGGTCACCAAAGGTCTGAAAACTTTTTTTGCCAAAATGACTGTATTTTTGTGTTTTAGAGTCTTAAAAAGCCGGGTTTAGACAAGATAATTGCATTTCGTAACCAGTGATCTGAAAACTTTTTTGGTCAAAATGACTCTATTTTGGTCTCCAAGTGTCTAAGAGGCCCTTTTAAGTCAAAATAACTGCATTTGGTCAGCAAAGGTATGAATAAAAATTTAGTCAAAATGATTGTATTTTCGTCAGAGTCTTAAAAACCGGTTTTGGATAAGATAATTGCATTTGGTAACCAATGGCCTGAAAAAATGTTTTTGGTCAAAATGACTCTATTTAGGTCTCCAAGTGTCTAAAAAGCCCTTTTTAGTCATAATACCTACGTTTGGTCAACAAAGGTCTGAAAAAACTATTTTAGCCAAAATGACTGTATTTTTGTCTTTTAGAGTCTCAAAACTCCACATTTAGATTTGGTATTTGTTTGGGTCAAAATGACTCTATTTTGGTCTCCAAGTGTCTAAAAAGCCTTTTTAGTCAAAATAACTGCATTTGGTCACCAAAGGTCTGAAAAACTTTTTTAGCCAAAATGACTGTATTTTTGTCTTTTAGAGTCTTAAAAAGCCGGGTTTAGACAAGATAATTGCATTTCATAACCAGTGATCTGAAAACTTTTTTTGGTCAAAATGACTCTATTTAGGTCTCCAAGTGTCTAAAAAGCCCTTTTTAGTCATAATACCTACGTTTGGTCAACAAAGGTCTGAAAAAACTATTTTAGCCAAAATGACTGTATTTTTGTCTTTTAGAGTCTCAAAACTCCACATTTAGATTTGGTATTTGTTTTGGGTCAAAATGACTCTATTTTGGTCTCCAAGTGTCTAAAAAGCCTTTTTAGTCAAAATAACTGCATTTGGTCACCAAAAGTCTGAAAAACTTTTTTAGCCAAAATGACTGTATTTTTGTCTTTTAGAGTCTTAAAAAGAAGGGTTTAGACAAGATAATTGCATTTCGTAACCAGTGATCTGAAAACATTTTTTGGTCAAAATGACTCTATTTTGGTCTCCAATTGTCTAAAAAGCCCTTTTTAGTCAAAATAACTGCATTTGGTTACCAAAGGTCTGAAAAAAAAATGTAGTCAAAATGATTGTATTTTCGTCTATTAGAGTCTTAAAAAGCCGGTTTTGGACAAGATAATTGCATTTGGTAACCAATCACCTGAAACATTTTTTTGGGTCACAATGACTCTATTTTGGTCTCAGAGTGTCTAAAAAGCCTTTTTTAGTCAAAATAACTGCATTTGGTCACCAAAGGTCTGAAAACCTTTTTTTTAGCCAAAATAACTGTATTTTTGTCTTTTAGAGTCTTAAAACACCGCTTTTAGACAAGATAAACTACATTTGGTAACCAATGGCCTGAAAAAATGTTTTTGGTCAAAATGACTCTATTTAGGTCTCCAAGTGTCTATAAAGCCCTTTTTAGTCAAAATAACTACGTTTGGTCACCAAAGGTCTGAAAAACTATTTTAGAGTCTCAAAACTCCGCATTTAGATTTGGTATTTGTTTGGGTTAAAATTACTCTATTTTGGTCTCCAAGTGTCTAAAAAGCTTTTTTTAGTCAAAATAACTGCATTTGGTCACCAAAGGATTGAAAACTTTTTTAGCCAAAATGACTGTATTTTTGTCTTTTAGAGTCTTAAAAAGCCGGTTTAGACAAGATAATTGCATTTCGTAACCAGTGATCTGAAAACTTTTTTGGTCAAAATGACTCTATTTTGGTCTCCAAGTGTCTAATAGGCCCTTTTAAGTCAAAATAACTGCATTTGGTCAGCAAAGGTATGAATAAAAATTTAGTCAAAATGATTGTATTTCGTCAGAGTCTTAAAAACCGGTTTTGGATAAGATAATTGCATTTGGTAACCAATGGCCTGAAAAAATGTTTTTGGTCAAAATGACTCTATTTAGGTCTCCAAGTGTCTAAAAAGCCCTTTTAGTCATAATACCTACGTTTGGTCAACAAAGGTCTGAAAAAACTATTTTAGCCAAAATGACTGTATTTTTGTCTTTTAGAGTCTCAAAACTCCGCATTTAGATTTGGTATTTGTTTGGGTCAAAATGACTCTATTTTGGTCTCCAAGTGTCTAAAAGCCTTTTTAGTCAAAATAACTGCATTTGGTCACCAAAGGTCTGAAAAACTTTTTTAGCCAAAATGACTGTATTTTTTGTCTTTTAGAGTCTTAAAAAGCCGGGTTTAGACAAGATAATTGCATTTCATAACCAGTGATCTGAAAACTTTTTTGGTCAAAATGACTCTATTTTGGTCTCCAAGTGTCTAAAAAGCCTTTTTTAGTCAAAATAACTACGTTTGGTCACCAAAGGTCTGAAAACCTTTTTTCAGCCAAAATGACTGTATTTTTGTCTTTTAGAGTCTCAAAACTCCACATTTAGATTTGGTATTTGTTTGGGTCAAAATGACTCTATTTTGGTCTCCAAGTGTCTAAACAGCCTTTTTAGTCAAAATAACTGCATTTGGTCACCAAAGGTCTGAAAAACTTTTTTAGCCAAAATGACTGTATTTTTGTCTTTTAGAGTCTTAAAAAGAAGGGTTTAGACAAGATAATTGCATTTTGTAACCAGTGATCTGAAAACATTTTTTTGGTCAAAATGACTCTATTTTGGTCTCCAAGTGTCTAAAAAGCCCTTTTTAGTCAAAATAACTGCATTTGGTTACCAAAGGTCTGAAAAAAAATGTAGTCAAAATGATTGTATTTTCGTCTATTAGAGTCTTAAAAAGCCGGTTTTGGACAAGATAATTGCATTTGGTAACCAATCACCTGAAACATTTTTTTTGGGTCAAAATGACTCTATTTTGGTCTCAGAGTGTCTAAAAAGCCTTTTTTAGTCAAAATAACTGCATTTGGTCACCAAAGGTCTGAAAACCTTTTTTTAGCCAAAATAACTGTATTTTTGTCTTTTAGAGTCTTAAAACACTGCTTTTAGACAAGATAAACTACATTTGGTAACCAATGGCCTGAAAAAATGTTTTTGGTCAAAATGACTCTATTTAGGTCTCCAAGTGTCTATAAAGCCCTTTTTAGTCAAAATAACTACGTTTGGTCACCAAAGGTCTGAAAAACTATTTTAGAGTCTCAAAACTCCGCATTTAGATTTGGTATTTGTTTGGGTCAAAATTACTCTATTTTGGTCTCCAAGTGTCTAAAAAGCCTTTTTTAGTCAAAATAACTGCATTTGGTCACCAAAGGTCTGAAAACTTTTTTAGCCAAAATGACTGTATTTTTGTCTTTTAGAGTCTTAAAAAGCCGGGTTTAGACAAGATAATTGCATTTCGTAACCAGTGATCTGAAAACTTTTTTGGTCAAAATGACTCTATTTTGGTCTCCAAGTGTCTAAGAAGCCCTTTTAAGTCAAAATAACTGCATTTGGTCAGCAAAAGGTATGAATAAAAATTTAGTCAAAATGATTGTATTTTCGTCAATTAGAGTCTTAAAAACCGGTTTTGGACAAGATAATTGCATTTGGTAACCAATGGCCTGAAAAAATGTTTTTGTTTAAAATGACTCTATTTAGGTCTCCAAGTGTCTAAAAAGCCCTTTTTAGTCATAATAACTACGTTTGGTCAACAAAGGTCTGAAAAACTATTTTAGCCAAAATGACTGTATTTTTGTCTTTTAGAGTCTCAAAACTCCGCATTTAGATTTGGTATTTGTTTGGGTCAAAATGACTCTATTTTGGTCTCCAAGTGTCTAAAAAGCCTTTTTAGTCAAAATAACTGCATTTGGTCACCAAAGGTCTGAAAAACTTTTTTAGCCAAAATGACTGTATTTTTGTCTTTTAGAGTCTTAAAAAGCCGGGTTTAGACCAGATAATTGCATTTCCTAACCAGTGATCTGAAAACTTTTTTTGGTCAAAATGACCCTATTTTGGTCTCCAAGTGTCTAAAAAGCCTTTTTTAGTCAAAATAACTACGTTTGGTCACCAAAGGTCTGAAAACCTTTTTTCAGCCAAAATGACTGTATTTTTGTCTTTTAGAGTCTTAAAACACTGCTTTTAGACAAGATAAACTACATTTGGTAACCAATGGCCTGAAAAAATGTTTTTGGTCAAAATGACTCTATTTAGGTCTCCAAGTGTCTATAAAGCCCTTTTTAGTCAAAATAACTACGTTTGGTCACCAAAGGTCTGAAAAACTATTTTAGAGTCTCAAAATTCCGCATTTAGATTTGGTATTTGTTTGGGTCAAAATGACTCTATTTTGGTCTCAGAGTGTCTAAAAAGCCTTTTTTAGTCAAAATAACTGCATTTGGTCACCAAAGGTCTGAAAACTTTTTTAGCCAAAATGACTGTATTTTTGTGTTTTAGAGTCTTAAAAAGCCGGGTTTAGACAAGATAATTGCATTTCGTAACCAGTGATCTAAAAACTTTTTTGGTCAAAATGACTCTATTTTGGTCTCCAAGTGTCTAAGAGGCCCTTTTAAGTCAAAATAACTGCATTTGGTCAGCAAAGGTATGAATAAAAATTTAGTCAAAATGATTGTATTTTCGTCAGAGTCTTAAAAACCGGTTTTGGATAAGATAATTGCATTTGGTAACCAATGGCCTGAAAAAATGTTTTTGGTCAAAATGACTCTATTTAGGTCTCCAAGTGTCTAAAAAGCCCTTTTTAGTCATAATACCTACGTTTGGTCAACAAAGGTCTGAAAAAACTATTTTAGCCAAAATGACTGTATTTTTGTCTTTTAGAGTCTCAAAACTCCGCATTTAGATTTGGTATTTGTTTGGGTCAAAATGACTCTATTTTGGTCTCCAAGTGTCTAAAAAGCCTTTTTAGTCAAAATAACTGCATTTGGTCACCAAAGGTCTGAAAAACTTTTTTAGCCAAAATGACTGTATTTTTGTCTTTTAGAGTCTTAAAAAGCCGGGTTTAGACAAGATAATTGCATTTCATAACCAGTGATCTGAAAACTTTTTTTGGTCAAAATGACTCTATTTTGGTCTCCAAGTGTCTAAAAAGCCTTTTTTAGTCAAAATAACTACGTTTGGTCACCAAAGGTCTGAAAACCTTTTTTCAGCCAAAATGACTATTTTTGTCTTTTAGAGTCTCAAAACTCCGCATTTAGATTTGGTATTTGTTTGGGTCAAAATGACTCTATTTTGGTCTCCAAGTGTCTAAAAAGCCATTTTAGTCAAAATAACTGCATTTGGTCACCAAAGGTCTGAAAAACATTTTTAGCCAAAATGACTGTATTTTTGTCTTTTAGAGTCTTAAAAAGAAGGGTTTAGACAAGATAATTGCATTTCGTAACCAGTGATCTGAAAACATTTTTTTGGTCAAAATGACTCTATTTTGGTCTCCAAGTGTCTAAAAAGCCCTTTTTAGTCAAAATAACTGCATTTGGTTACCAAAGGTCTGAAAAAAAATGTAGTCAAAATGATTGTATTTTCGTCTATTAGAGTCTTAAAAAGCCGGTTTTGGACAAGATAATTGCATTTGGTAACCAATCACCTGAAACATTTTTTTGGGTCAAAATGACTCTATTTTGGTCTCAGAGTGTCTAAAAAGCCTTTTTTAGTCAAAATAACTGCATTTGGTCACCAAAGGTCTGAAAACCTTTTTTTAGCCAAAATAACTGTATTTTTGTCTTTTAGAGTCTTAAAACACCGCTTTTAGACAAGATAAACTACATTTGGTAACCAATGGCCTGAAAAAATGGTTTTGGTCAAAATGACTCTATTTAGGTCTCCAAGTGTCTATAAAGCCCTTTTTAGTCAAAATAACTACGTTTGGTCACCAAAGGTCTGAAAAACTATTTTAGAGTCTCAAAACTCCGCATTTAGATTTGGTATTTGTTTGGGTCAAAATTACTCTATTTTGGTCTCCAAGTGTCTAAAAAGCCTTTTTTAGTCAAAATAACTGCATTTGGTCACCAAAGGTCTGAAAACTTTTTTAGCCAAAATGACTGTATTTTTGTCTTTTAGAGTCTTAAAAAGCCGGGTTTAGACAAGATAATTGCATTTCGTAACCAGTGATCTGAAAACTTTTTTGGTCAAAATGACTCTATTTTGGTCTCCAAGTGTCTAAGAAGCCCTTTTAAGTCAAAATAACTGCATTTGGTCAGCAAAAGGTATGAATAAAAATTTAGTCAAAATGATTGTATTTTCGTCAATTAGAGTCTTAAAAACCGGTTTTGGACAAGATAATTGCATTTGGTAACCAATGGCCTGAAAAAATGTTTTTGTTTAAAATGACAAGTGTCTAAAAAGCCCTTTTTAGTCATAATAACTACGTTTGGTCAACAAAGGTCTGAAAAACTATTTTAGCCAAAATGACTGTATTTTTGTCTTTTAGAGTCTCAAAACTCCGCATTTAGATTTGGTATTTGTTTGGGTCAAAATTACTCTATTTTGGTCTCCAAGTGTCTAAAAAGCCTTTTTAGTCAAAATAACTGCATTTGGTCACCAAAGGTCTGAAAAACTTTTTTAGCCAAAATGACTGTATTTTTGTCTTTTAGAGTCTTAAAACACTGCTTTTAGACAAAATAAACTACATTTGGTAACCAATGGCCTGAAAAAATGTTTTTGGTCAAAATGACTCTATTTAGGTCTCCAAGTGTCTATAAAGCCCTTTTTAGTCAAAATAACTACGTTTGGTCACCAAAGGTCTGAAAAACTATTTTAGAGTCTCAAAATTCCGCATTTAGATTTGGTATTTGTTTGGGTCAAAATGACTCTATTTTGGTCTCAGAGTGTCTAAAAAGCCTTTTTTAGTCAAAATAACTGCATTTGGTCACCAAAGGTCTGAAAACCTTTTTTAGCCAAAATAACTGTATTTTTGTCTTTTAGAGTCTTAAAACACCGCTTTTAGACAAGATAAACTACATTTGGTAACCAATGGCCTGAAAAAATGTTTTTGGTCAAAATGACTCTATTTAGGTCTCCAAGTGTCTATAAAGCCCTTTTTAGTCAAAATAACTACGTTTGGTCACCAAAGGTCTGAAAAACTATTTTAGAGTCTCAAAACTCCGCATTTAGATTTGGTATTTGTTTGGGTCAAAATTACTCTATTTTGGTCTCCAAGTGTCTAAAAAGCCTTTTTTAGTCAAAATAACTGCATTTGGTCACCAAAGGTCTGAAAACTTTTTTTGCCAAAATGACTGTATTTTTGTGTTTTAGAGTCTTAAAAAGCCGGGTTTAGACAAGATAATTGCATTTCGTAACCAGTGATCTGAAAACTTTTTTGGTCAAAATGACTCTATTTTGGTCTCCAAGTGTCTAAGAGGCCCTTTTAAGTCAAAATAACTGCATTTGGTCAGCAAAGGTATGAATAAAAATTTAGTCAAAATGATTGTATTTTCGTCAGAGTCTTAAAAACCGGTTTTGGATAAGATAATTGCATTTGGTAACCAATGGCCTGAAAAAATGTTTTTGGTCAAAATGACTCTATTTAGGTCTCCAAGTGTCTAAAAAGCCCTTTTTAGTCATAATACCTACGTTTGGTCAACAAAGGTCTGAAAAAACTATTTTAGCCAAAATGACTGTATTTTTGTCTTTTAGAGTCTCAAAACTCCACATTTAGATTTGGTATTTGTTTGGGTCAAAATGACTCTATTTTGGTCTCCAAGTGTCTAAAAAGCCTTTTTAGTCAAAATAACTGCATTTGGTCACCAAAGGTCTGAAAAACTTTTTTAGCCAAAATGACTGTATTTTTGTCTTTTAGAGTCTTAAAAAGCCGGGTTTAGACAAGATAATTGCATTTCATAACCAGTGATCTGAAAACTTTTTTTGGTCAAAATGACTCTATTTAGGTCTCCAAGTGTCTAAAAAGCCCTTTTTAGTCATAATACCTACGTTTGGTCAACAAAGGTCTGAAAAAACTATTTTAGCCAAAATGACTGTATTTTTGTCTTTTAGAGTCTCAAAACTCCACATTTAGATTTGGTATTTGTTTGGGTCAAAATGACTCTATTTTGGTCTCCAAGTGTCTAAAAAGCCTTTTTAGTCAAAATAACTGCATTTGGTCACCAAAAGTCTGAAAAACTTTTTTAGCCAAAATGACTGTATTTTTGTCTTTTAGAGTCTTAAAAAGAAGGGTTTAGACAAGATAATTGCATTTCGTAACCAGTGATCTGAAAACATTTTTTGGTCAAAATGACTCTATTTTGGTCTCCAAGTGTCTAAAAAGCCCTTTTTAGTCAAAATAACTGCATTTGGTTACCAAAGGTCTGAAAAAAAAATGTAGTCAAAATGATTGTATTTTCGTCTATTAGAGTCTTAAAAAGCCGGTTTTGGACAAGATAATTGCATTTGGTAACCAATCACCTGAAACATTTTTTTGGGTCACAATGACTCTATTTTGGTCTCAGAGTGTCTAAAAAGCCTTTTTTAGTCAAAATAACTGCATTTGGTCACCAAAGGTCTGAAAACCTTTTTTTTAGCCAAAATAACTGTATTTTTGTCTTTTAGAGTCTTAAAACACCGCTTTTAGACAAGATAAACTACATTTGGTAACCAATGGCCTGAAAAAATGTTTTTGGTCAAAATGACTCTATTTAGGTCTCCAAGTGTCTATAAAGCCCTTTTTAGTCAAAATAACTACGTTTGGTCACCAAAGGTCTGAAAAACTATTTTAGAGTCTCAAAACTCCGCATTTAGATTTGGTATTTGTTTGGGTTAAAATTACTCTATTTTGGTCTCCAAGTGTCTAAAAAGCTTTTTTTAGTCAAAATAACTGCATTTGGTCACCAAAGGATTGAAAACTTTTTTAGCCAAAATGACTGTATTTTTGTCTTTTAGAGTCTTAAAAAGCCGGGTTTAGACAAGATAATTGCATTTCGTAACCAGTGATCTGAAAACTTTTTTGGTCAAAATGACTCTATTTTGGTCTCCAAGTGTCTAAGAGGCCCTTTTAAGTCAAAATAACTGCATTTGGTCAGCAAAGGTATGAATAAAAATTTAGTCAAAATGATTGTATTTTCGTCAGAGTCTTAAAAACCGGTTTTGGATAAGATAATTGCATTTGGTAACCAATGGCCTGAAAAAATGTTTTTGGTCAAAATGACTCTATTTAGGTCTCCAAGTGTCTAAAAAGCCCTTTTTAGTCATAATACCTACGTTTGGTCAACAAAGGTCTGAAAAAACTATTTTAGCCAAAATGACTGTATTTTTGTCTTTTAGAGTCTCAAAACTCCGCATTTAGATTTGGTATTTGTTTGGGTCAAAATGACTCTATTTTGGTCTCCAAGTGTCTAAAAAGCCTTTTTAGTCAAAATAACTGCATTTGGTCACCAAAGGTCTGAAAAACTTTTTTAGCCAAAATGACTGTATTTTTGTCTTTTAGAGTCTTAAAAAGCCGGGTTTAGACAAGATAATTGCATTTCATAACCAGTGATCTGAAAACTTTTTTGGTCAAAATGACTCTATTTTGGTCTCCAAGTGTCTAAAAAGCCTTTTTTAGTCAAAATAACTACGTTTGGTCACCAAAGGTCTGAAAACCTTTTTTCAGCCAAAATGACTGTATTTTTGTCTTTTAGAGTCTCAAAACTCCACATTTAGATTTGGTATTTGTTTGGGTCAAAATGACTCTATTTTGGTCTCCAAGTGTCTAAACAGCCTTTTTAGTCAAAATAACTGCATTTGGTCACCAAAGGTCTGAAAAACTTTTTTAGCCAAAATGACTGTATTTTTGTCTTTTAGAGTCTTAAAAAGAAGGGTTTAGACAAGATAATTGCATTTTGTAACCAGTGATCTGAAAACATTTTTTTGGTCAAAATGACTCTATTTTGGTCTCCAAGTGTCTAAAAAGCCCTTTTTAGTCAAAATAACTGCATTTGGTTACCAAAGGTCTGAAAAAAAATGTAGTCAAAATGATTGTATTTTCGTCTATTAGAGTCTTAAAAAGCCGGTTTTGGACAAGATAATTGCATTTGGTAACCAATCACCTGAAACATTTTTTTGGGTCAAAATGACTCTATTTTGGTCTCAGAGTGTCTAAAAAGCCTTTTTTAGTCAAAATAACTGCATTTGGTCACCAAAGGTCTGAAAACCTTTTTTTAGCCAAAATAACTGTATTTTTGTCTTTTAGAGTCTTAAAACACTGCTTTTAGACAAGATAAACTACATTTGGTAACCAATGGCCTGAAAAAATGTTTTTGGTCAAAATGACTCTATTTAGGTCTCCAAGTGTCTATAAAGCCCTTTTTAGTCAAAATAACTACGTTTGGTCACCAAAGGTCTGAAAAACTATTTTAGAGTCTCAAAACTCCGCATTTAGATTTGGTATTTGTTTGGGTCAAAATTACTCTATTTTGGTCTCCAAGTGTCTAAAAAGCCTTTTTTAGTCAAAATAACTGCATTTGGTCACCAAAGGTCTGAAAACTTTTTTAGCCAAAATGACTGTATTTTTGTCTTTTAGAGTCTTAAAAAGCCGGGTTTAGACAAGATAATTGCATTTCGTAACCAGTGATCTGAAAACTTTTTTGGTCAAAATGACTCTATTTTGGTCTCCAAGTGTCTAAGAAGCCCTTTTAAGTCAAAATAACTGCATTTGGTCAGCAAAAGGTATGAATAAAAATTTAGTCAAAATGATTGTATTTTCGTCAATTAGAGTCTTAAAAACCGGTTTTGGACAAGATAATTGCATTTGGTAACCAATGGCCTGAAAAAATGTTTTTGTTTAAAATGACTCTATTTAGGTCTCCAAGTGTCTAAAAAGCCCTTTTTAGTCATAATAACTACGTTTGGTCAACAAAGGTCTGAAAAACTATTTTAGCCAAAATGACTGTATTTTTGTCTTTTAGAGTCTCAAAACTCCGCATTTAGATTTGGTATTTGTTTGGGTCAAAATGACTCTATTTTGGTCTCCAAGTGTCTAAAAAGCCTTTTTAGTCAAAATAACTGCATTTGGTCACCAAAGGTCTGAAAAACTTTTTTAGCCAAAATGACTGTATTTTTGTCTTTTAGAGTCTTAAAAAGCCGGGTTTAGACCAGATAATTGCATTTCCTAACCAGTGATCTGAAAACTTTTTTTGGTCAAAATGACCCTATTTTGGTCTCCAAGTGTCTAAAAAGCCTTTTTTAGTCAAAATAACTACGTTTGGTCACCAAAGGTCTGAAAACCTTTTTTCAGCCAAAATGACTGTATTTTTGTCTTTTAGAGTCTTAAAACACTGCTTTTAGACAAGATAAACTACATTTGGTAACCAATGGCCTGAAAAAATGTTTTTGGTCAAAATGACTCTATTTAGGTCTCCAAGTGTCTATAAAGCCCTTTTTAGTCAAAATAACTACGTTTGGTCACCAAAGGTCTGAAAAACTATTTTAGAGTCTCAAAATTCCGCATTTAGATTTGGTATTTGTTTGGGTCAAAATGACTCTATTTTGGTCTCAGAGTGTCTAAAAAGCCTTTTTTAGTCAAAATAACTGCATTTGGTCACCAAAGGTCTGAAAACTTTTTTAGCCAAAATGACTGTATTTTTGTGTTTTAGAGTCTTAAAAAGCCGGGTTTAGACAAGATAATTGCATTTCGTAACCAGTGATCTAAAAACTTTTTTGGTCAAAATGACTCTATTTTGGTCTCCAAGTGTCTAAGAGGCCCTTTTAAGTCAAAATAACTGCATTTGGTCAGCAAAGGTATGAATAAAAATTTAGTCAAAATGATTGTATTTTCGTCAGAGTCTTAAAAACCGGTTTTGGATAAGATAATTGCATTTGGTAACCAATGGCCTGAAAAAATGTTTTTGGTCAAAATGACTCTATTTAGGTCTCCAAGTGTCTAAAAAGCCCTTTTTAGTCATAATACCTACGTTTGGTCAACAAAGGTCTGAAAAAACTATTTTAGCCAAAATGACTGTATTTTTGTCTTTTAGAGTCTCAAAACTCCGCATTTAGATTTGGTATTTGTTTGGGTCAAAATGACTCTATTTTGGTCTCCAAGTGTCTAAAAAGCCTTTTTAGTCAAAATAACTGCATTTGGTCACCAAAGGTCTGAAAAACTTTTTTAGCCAAAATGACTGTATTTTTGTCTTTTAGAGTCTTAAAAAGCCGGGTTTAGACAAGATAATTGCATTTCATAACCAGTGATCTGAAAACTTTTTTTGGTCAAAATGACTCTATTTTGGTCTCCAAGTGTCTAAAAAGCCTTTTTTAGTCAAAATAACTACGTTTGGTCACCAAAGGTCTGAAAACCTTTTTTCAGCCAAAATGACTATTTTTGTCTTTTAGAGTCTCAAAACTCCGCATTTAGATTTGGTATTTGTTTGGGTCAAAATGACTCTATTTTGGTCTCCAAGTGTCTAAAAAGCCATTTTAGTCAAAATAACTGCATTTGGTCACCAAAGGTCTGAAAAACTTTTTTAGCCAAAATGACTGTATTTTTGTCTTTTAGAGTCTTAAAAAGAAGGGTTTAGACAAGATAATTGCATTTCGTAACCAGTGATCTGAAAACATTTTTTTGGTCAAAATGACTCTATTTTGGTCTCCAAGTGTCTAAAAAGCCCTTTTTAGTCAAAATAACTGCATTTGGTTACCAAAGGTCTGAAAAAAAAAATGTAGTCAAAATGATTGTATTTTCGTCTATTAGAGTCTTAAAAAGCCGGTTTTGGACAAGATAATTGCATTTGGTAACCAATCACCTGAAACATTTTTTTGGGTCAAAATGACTCTATTTTGGTCTCAGAGTGTCTAAAAAGCCTTTTTTAGTCAAAATAACTGCATTTGGTCACCAAAGGTCTGAAAACCTTTTTTAGCCAAAATAACTGTATTTTTGTCTTTTAGAGTCTTAAAACACCGCTTTTAGACAAGATAAACTACATTTGGTAACCAATGGCCTGAAAAAATGTTTTTGGTCAAAATGACTCTATTTAGGTCTCCAAGTGTCTATAAAGCCCTTTTTAGTCAAAATAACTACGTTTGGTCACCAAAGGTCTGAAAACTATACTAGAGTCTCAAAACTCCGCATTTAGATTTGGTATTTGTTTGGGTCAAAATTACTCTATTTTGGTCTCCAAGTGTCTAAAAAGCCTTTTTTAGTCAAAATAACTGCATTTGGTCACCAAAGGATTGAAAACTTTTTTAGCCAAAATGACTGTATTTTTGTCTTTTAGAGTCTTAAAAAGCCGGGTTTAGACAAGATAATTGCATTTCGTAACCAGTGATCTGAAAACTTTTTTGGTCAAAATGACTCTATTTTGGTCTCCAAGTGTCTAAGAGGCCCTTTTAAGTCAAAATAACTGCATTTGGTCAGCAAAGGTATGAATAAAAATTTAGTCAAAATGATTGTATTTTCGTCAGAGTCTTAAAAACCGGTTTTGGATAAGATAATTGCATTTGGTAACCAATGGCCTGAAAAAAATGTTTTTGGTCAAAATGACTCTATTTAGGTCTCCAAGTGTCTAAAAAGCCCTTTTTAGTCATAATACCTACGTTTGGTCAACAAAGGTCTGAAAAAACTATTTTAGCCAAAATGACTGTATTTTTGTCTTTTAGAGTCTCAAAACTCCGCATTTAGATTTGGTATTTGTTTGGGTCAAAATGACTCTATTTTGGTCTCCAAGTGTCTAAAAAGCCTTTTTAGTCAAAATAACTGCATTTGGTCACCAAAGGTCTGAAAAACTTTTTTAGCCAAAATGACTGTATTTTTGTCTTTTAGAGTCTTAAAAAGCCGGGTTTAGACAAGATAATTGCATTTCATAACCAGTGATCTGAAAACTTTTTTTGGTCAAAATGACTCTATTTTGGTCTCCAAGTGTCTAAAAAGCCTTTTTTAGTCAAAATAACTACGTTTGGTCACCAAAGGTCTGAAAACCTTTTTTCAGCCAAAATGACTGTATTTTTGTCTTTTAGAGTCTCAAAACTCCGCATTTAGATTTGGTATTTGTTTGGGTCAAAATGACTCTATTTTGGTCTCCAAGTGTCTAAAAAGCCTTTTTAGTCAAAATAACTGCATTTGGTCACCAAAGGTCTGAAAAACTTTTTTAGCCAAAATGACTGTATTTTTGTCTTTTAGAGTCTTAAAAAGAAGGGTTTAGACAAGATAATTGCATTTCGTAACCAGTGATCTGAAAACATTTTTTTGGTCAAAATGACTCTATTTTGGTCTCCAAGTGTCTAAAAAGCCCTTTTTAGTCAAAATAACTGCATTTGGTTACCAAAGGTCTGAAAAAAAATGTAGTCAAAATGATTGTATTTTCGTCTATTAGAGTCTTAAAAAGCCGGTTTTGGACAAGATAATTGCATTTGGTAACCAATCACCTGAAACATTTTTTTGGGTCAAAATGACTCTATTTTGGTCTCAGAGTGTCTAAAAAGCCTTTTTTAGTCAAAATAACTGCATTTGGTCACCAAAGGTCTGAAAACCTTTTTTTAGCCAAAATAACTGTATTTTTGTCTTTTAGAGTCTTAAAACACCGCTTTTAGACAAGATAAACTACATTTGGTAACCAATGGCCTGAAAAAATGGTTTTGGTCAAAATGACTCTATTTAGGTCTCCAAGTGTCTATAAAGCCCCTTTTAGTCAAAATAACTACGTTTGGTCACCAAAGGTCTGAAAAACTATTTTAGAGTCTCAAAACTCCGCATTTAGATTTGGTATTTGTTTGGGTCAAAATTACTCTATTTTGGTCTCCAAGTGTCTAAAAAGCCTTTTTTAGTCAAAATAACTGCATTTGGTCACCAAAGGTCTGAAAACTTTTTTAGCCAAAATGACTGTATTTTTGTCTTTTAGAGTCTTAAAAAGCCGGGTTTAGACAAGATAATTGCATTTCGTAACCAGTGATCTGAAAACTTTTTTAGTCAAAATGACTCTATTTTGGTCTCCAAGTGTCTAAGAAGCCCTTTTAAGTCAAAATAACTGCATTTGGTCAGCAAAAGGTATGAATAAAAATTTAGTCAAAATGATTGTATTTTCGTCAATTAGAGTCTTAAAAACCGGTTTTGGACAAGATAATTGCATTTGGTAACCAATGGCCTGAAAAAATGTTTTTGTTTAAAATGACAGTCTAAAAAGCCCTTTTTAGTCATAATAACTACGTTTGGTCAACAAAGGTCTGAAAAACTATTTTAGCCAAAATGACTGTATTTTTGTCTTTTAGAGTCTCAAAACTCCGCATTTAGATTTGGTATTTGTTTGGGTCAAAATTACTCTATTTTGGTCTCCAAGTGTCTAAAAAGCCTTTTTAGTCAAAATAACTGCATTTGGTCACCAAAGGTCTGAAAAACTTTTTTAGCCAAAATGACTGTATTTTTGTCTTTTAGAGTCTTAAAAAGCCGGGTTTAGACCCGATAATTGCATTTCCTAACCAGTGATCTGAAAACTTTTTTTGGTCAAAATGACCCTATTTTGGTCTCCAAGTGTCTAAAAAGCCTTTTTTAGTCAAAATAACTACGTTTGGTCACCAAAGGTCTGAAAACCTTTTTTCAGCCAAAATGACTGTATTTTTGTCTTTTAGAGTCTTAAAACACTGCTTTTAGACAAAATAAACTACATTTGGTAACCAATGGCCTGAAAAAATGTTTTTGGTCAAAATGACTCTATTTAGGTCTCCAAGTGTCTATAAAGCCCTTTTTAGTCAAAATAACTACGTTTGGTCACCAAAGGTCTGAAAAACTATTTTAGAGTCTCAAAATTCCGCATTTAGATTTGGTATTTGTTTGGGTCAAAATGACTCTATTTTGGTCTCAGAGTGTCTAAAAAGCCTTTTTTAGTCAAAATAACTGCATTTGGTCACCAAAGGTCTGAAAACCTTTTTTAGCCAAAATAACTGTATTTTTGTCTTTTAGAGTCTTAAAACACCGCTTTTAGACAAGATAAACTACATTTGGTAACCAATGGCCTGAAAAAATGTTTTTGGTCAAAATGACTCTATTTAGGTCTCCAAGTGTCTATAAAGCCCTTTTTAGTCAAAATAACTACGTTTGGTCACCAAAGGTCTGAAAAACTATTTTAGAGTCTCAAAACTCCGCATTTAGATTTGGTATTTGTTTGGGTCAAAATTACTCTATTTTGGTCTCCAAGTGTCTAAAAAGCCTTTTTTAGTCAAAATAACTGCATTTGGTCACCAAAGGTCTGAAAACTTTTTTTGCCAAAATGACTGTATTTTTGTGTTTTAGAGTCTTAAAAAGCCGGGTTTAGACAAGATAATTGCATTTCGTAACCAGTGATCTGAAAACTTTTTTGGTCAAAATGACTCTATTTTGGTCTCCAAGTGTCTAAGAGGCCCTTTTAAGTCAAAATAACTGCATTTGGTCAGCAAAGGTATGAATAAAAATTTAGTCAAAATGATTGTATTTTCGTCAGAGTCTTAAAAACCGGTTTTGGATAAGATAATTGCATTTGGTAACCAATGGCCTGAAAAAATGTTTTTGGTCAAAATGACTCTATTTAGGTCTCCAAGTGTCTAAAAAGCCCTTTTTAGTCATAATACCTACGTTTGGTCAACAAAGGTCTGAAAAAACTATTTTAGCCAAAATGACTGTATTTTTGTCTTTTAGAGTCTCAAAACTCCACATTTAGATTTGGTATTTGTTTGGGTCAAAATGACTCTATTTTGGTCTCCAAGTGTCTAAAAAGCCTTTTTAGTCAAAATAACTGCATTTGGTCACCAAAGGTCTGAAAAACTTTTTTAGCCAAAATGACTGTATTTTTGTCTTTTAGAGTCTTAAAAAGCCGGGTTTAGACAAGATAATTGCATTTCATAACCAGTGATCTGAAAACTTTTTTTGGTCAAAATGACTCTATTTAGGTCTCCAAGTGTCTAAAAAGCCCTTTTTAGTCATAATACCTACGTTTGGTCAACAAAGGTCTGAAAAAACTATTTTAGCCAAAATGACTGTATTTTTGTCTTTTAGAGTCTCAAAACTCCACATTTAGATTTGGTATTTGTTTGGGTCAAAATGACTCTATTTTGGTCTCCAAGTGTCTAAAAAGCCTTTTTAGTCAAAATAACTGCATTTGGTCACCAAAGGTCTGAAAAACTTTTTTAGCCAAAATGACTGTATTTTTGTCTTTTAGAGTCTTAAAAAGAAGGGTTTAGACAAGATAATTGCATTTCGTAACCAGTGATCTGAAAACATTTTTTGGTCAAAATGACTCTATTTTGGTCTCCAAGTGTCTAAAAAGCCCTTTTTAGTCAAAATAACTGCATTTGGTTACCAAAGGTCTGAAAAAAAAATGTAGTCAAAATGATTGTATTTTCGTCTATTAGAGTCTTAAAAAGCCGGTTTTGGACAAGATAATTGCATTTGGTAACCAATCACCTGAAACATTTTTTTGGGTCAAAATGACTCTATTTTGGTCTCAGAGTGTCTAAAAAGCCTTTTTTAGTCAAAATAACTGCATTTGGTCACCAAAGGTCTGAAAACCTTTTTTTTAGCCAAAATAACTGTATTTTTGTCTTTTAGAGTCTTAAAACACCGCTTTTAGACAAGATAAACTACATTTGGTAACCAATGGCCTGAAAAAATGGTTTTGGTCAAAATGACTCTATTTAGGTCTCCAAGTGTCTATAAAGCCCTTTTTAGTCAAAATAACTACGTTTGGTCACCAAAGGTCTGAAAAACTATTTTAGAGTCTCAAAACTCCGCATTTAGATTTGGTATTTGTTTGGGTCAAAATTACTCTATTTTGGTCTCCAAGTGTCTAAAAAGCCTTTTTTAGTCAAAATAACTGCATTTGGTCACCAAAGGATTGAAAACTTTTTTAGCCAAAATGACTGTATTTTTGTCTTTTAGAGTCTTAAAAAGCCGGGTTTAGACAAGATAATTGCATTTCATAACCAGTGATCTGAAAACTTTTTTGGTCAAAATGACTCTATTTTGGTCTCCAAGTGTCTAAGAGGCCCTTTTAAGTCAAAATAACTGCATTTGGTCAGCAAAGGTATGAATAAAAATTTAGTCAAAATGATTGTATTTTCGTCAGAGTCTTAAAAACCGGTTTTGGATAAGATAATTGCATTTGGTAACCAATGGCCTGAAAAAATGTTTTTGGTCAAAATGACTCTATTTAGGTCTCCAAGTGTCTAAAAAGCCTTTTTAGTCAAAATAACTGCATTTGGTCACCAAAGGTCTGAAAAACTTTTTTAGCCAAAATGACTGTATTTTTGTCTTTTAGAGTCGTAAAAAGCCGGGTTTAGACAAGATAATTGCATTTCATAACCAGTGATCTGAAAACTTTTTTTGGTCAAAATGACTCTATTTTGGTCTCCAAGTGTCTAAAAAGCCTTTTTTAGTCAAAATAACTACGTTTGGTCACCAAAGGTCTGAAAACCTTTTTTCAGCCAAAATGACTGTATTTTTGTCTTTTAGAGTCTCAAAACTCCGCATTTAGATTTGGTATTTGTTTGGGTCAAAATGACTATTTTGGTCTCCAAGTGTCTAAAAAGCCTTTTTAGTCAAAATAACTGCATTTGGTCACCAAAGGTCTGAAAAACTTTTTTAGCCAAAATGACTGTATTTTTGTCTTTTAGAGTCTTAAAAAGAAAGGTTTAGACAAGATAATTGCATTTCGTAACCAGTGATCTGAAAACATTTTTTTGGTCAAAATGACTCTATTTTGGTCTCCAAGTGTCTAAAAAGCCCTTTTTAGTCAAAATAACTGCATTTGGTTACCAAACGTCTGAAAAAAATGTAGTCAAAATGATTGTATTTTCGTCTATTAGAGTCTTAAAAAGCCGGTTTTGGACAAGATAATTGCATTTGGTAACCAATCACCTGAAACATTTTTTGGGTCAAAATGACTCTATTTTGGTCTCAGAGTGTCTAAAAAGCCTTTTTTAGTCAAAATAACTGCATTTGATCACCAAAGGTCTGAAAACCTTTTTTTAGCCAAAATAACTGTATTTTTGTCTTTTAGAGTCTTAAAACACCGCTTTTAGACAAGATAAACTACATTTGGTAACCAATGGCCTGAAAAAATGTTTTTGGTCAAAATGACTCTATTTAGGTCTCCAAGTGTCTATAAAGCCCTTTTTAGTCAAAATAACTACGTTTGGTCACCAAAGGTCTGAAAAACTATTTTAGAGTCTCAAAACTCCGCATTTAGATTTGGTATTTGTTTGGGTCAAAATTACTCTATTTTGGTCTCCAAGTGTCTAAAAAGCCTTTTTTAGTCAAAATAACTGCATTTGGTCACCAAAGGTCTGAAAACTTTTTTTGCCAAAATGACTGTATTTTTGTGTTTTAGAGTCTTAAAAAGCCGGGTTTAGACAAGATAATTGCATTTCGTAACCAGTGATCTGAAAACTTTTTTGGTCAAAATGACTCTATTTTGGTCTCCAAGTGTCTAAGAGGCCCTTTTAAGTCAAAATAACTGCATTTGGTCAGCAAAGGTATGAATAAAAATTTAGTCAAAATGATTGTATTTTCGTCAGAGTCTTAAAAACCGGTTTTGGATAAGATAATTGCATTTGGTAACCAATGGCCTGAAAAAATGTTTTTGGTCAAAATGACTCTATTTAGGTCTCCAAGTGTCTAAAAAGCCCTTTTTAGTCATAATACCTACGTTTGGTCAACAAAGGTCTGAAAAAACTATTTTAGCCAAAATGACTGTATTTTTGTCTTTTAGAGTCTCAAAACTCCACATTTAGATTTGGTATTTGTTTGGGTCAAAATGACTCTATTTTGGTCTCCAAGTGTCTAAAAAGCCTTTTTAGTCAAAATAACTGCATTTGGTCACCAAAGGTCTGAAAAACTTTTTTAGCCAAAATGACTGTATTTTTGTCTTTTAGAGTCTTAAAAAGCCGGGTTTAGACAAGATAATTGCATTTCATAACCAGTGATCTGAAAACTTTTTTTGGTCAAAATGACTCTATTTAGGTCTCCAAGTGTCTAAAAAGCCCTTTTTAGTCATAATACCTACGTTTGGTCAACAAAGGTCTGAAAAAACTATTTTAGCCAAAATGACTGTATTTTTGTCTTTTAGAGTCTCAAAACTCCACATTTAGATTTGGTATTTGTTTGGGTCAAAATGACTCTATTTTGGTCTCCAAGTGTCTAAAAAGCCTTTTTAGTCAAAATAACTGCATTTGGTCACCAAAGGTCTGAAAAACTTTTTTAGCCAAAATGACTGTATTTTTGTCTTTTAGAGTCTTAAAAAGAAGGGTTTAGACAAGATAATTGCATTTCGTAACCAGTGATCTGAAAACATTTTTTGGTCAAAATGACTCTATTTTGGTCTCCAAGTGTCTAAAAAGCCCTTTTTAGTCAAAATAACTGCATTTGGTTACCAAAGGTCTGAAAAAAAAATGTAGTCAAAATGATTGTATTTTCGTCTATTAGAGTCTTAAAAAGCCGGTTTTGGACAAGATAATTGCATTTGGTAACCAATCACCTGAAACATTTTTTTGGGTCAAAATGACTCTATTTTGGTCTCAGAGTGTCTAAAAAGCCTTTTTTAGTCAAAATAACTGCATTTGGTCACCAAAGGTCTGAAAACCTTTTTTTTAGCCAAAATAACTGTATTTTTGTCTTTTAGAGTCTTAAAACACCGCTTTTAGACAAGATAAACTACATTTGGTAACCAATGGCCTGAAAAAATGGTTTTGGTCAAAATGACTCTATTTAGGTCTCCAAGTGTCTATAAAGCCCTTTTTAGTCAAAATAACTACGTTTGGTCACCAAAGGTCTGAAAAACTATTTTAGAGTCTCAAAACTCCGCATTTAGATTTGGTATTTGTTTGGGTCAAAATTACTCTATTTTGGTCTCCAAGTGTCTAAAAAGCCTTTTTTAGTCAAAATAACTGCATTTGGTCACCAAAGGATTGAAAACTTTTTTAGCCAAAATGACTGTATTTTTGTCTTTTAGAGTCTTAAAAAGCCGGGTTTAGACAAGATAATTGCATTTCATAACCAGTGATCTGAAAACTTTTTTGGTCAAAATGACTCTATTTTGGTCTCCAAGTGTCTAAGAGGCCCTTTTAAGTCAAAATAACTGCATTTGGTCAGCAAAGGTATGAATAAAAATTTAGTCAAAATGATTGTATTTTCGTCAGAGTCTTAAAAACCGGTTTTGGATAAGATAATTGCATTTGGTAACCAATGGCCTGAAAAAATGTTTTTGGTCAAAATGACTCTATTTAGGTCTCCAAGTGTCTAAAAAGCCTTTTTAGTCAAAATAACTGCATTTGGTCACCAAAGGTCTGAAAAACTTTTTTAGCCAAAATGACTGTATTTTTGTCTTTTAGAGTCGTAAAAAGCCGGGTTTAGACAAGATAATTGCATTTCATAACCAGTGATCTGAAAACTTTTTTTGGTCAAAATGACTCTATTTTGGTCTCCAAGTGTCTAAAAAGCCTTTTTTAGTCAAAATAACTACGTTTGGTCACCAAAGGTCTGAAAACCTTTTTTCAGCCAAAATGACTGTATTTTTGTCTTTTAGAGTCTCAAAACTCCGCATTTAGATTTGGTATTTGTTTGGGTCAAAATGACTATTTTGGTCTCCAAGTGTCTAAAAAGCCTTTTTAGTCAAAATAACTGCATTTGGTCACCAAAGGTCTGAAAAACTTTTTTAGCCAAAATGACTGTATTTTTGTCTTTTAGAGTCTTAAAAAGAAAGGTTTAGACAAGATAATTGCATTTCGTAACCAGTGATCTGAAAACATTTTTTTGGTCAAAATGACTCTATTTTGGTCTCCAAGTGTCTAAAAAGCCCTTTTTAGTCAAAATAACTGCATTTGGTTACCAAACGTCTGAAAAAAATGTAGTCAAAATGATTGTATTTTCGTCTATTAGAGTCTTAAAAAGCCGGTTTTGGACAAGATAATTGCATTTGGTAACCAATCACCTGAAACATTTTTTGGGTCAAAATGACTCTATTTTGGTCTCAGAGTGTCTAAAAAGCCTTTTTTAGTCAAAATAACTGCATTTGATCACCAAAGGTCTGAAAACCTTTTTTTAGCCAAAATAACTGTATTTTTGTCTTTTAGAGTCTTAAAACACCGCTTTTAGACAAGATAAACTACATTTGGTAACCAATGGCCTGAAAAAATGTTTTTGGTCAAAATGACTCTATTTAGGTCTCCAAGTGTCTATAAAGCCCTTTTTAGTCAAAATAACTACGTTTGGTCACCAAAGGTCTGAAAAACTATTTTAGAGTCTCAAAACTCCGCATTTAGATTTGGTATTTGTTTGGGTCAAAATTACTCTATTTTGGTCTCCAAGTGTCTAAAAAGCCTTTTTTAGTCAAAATAACTGCATTTGGTCACCAAAGGATTGAAAACTTTTTTAGCCAAAATGACTGTATTTTTGTCTTTTAGAGTCTTAAAAAGCCGGGTTTAGACAAGATAATTGCATTTCATAACCAGTGATCTGAAAACTTTTTTGGTCAAAATGACTCTATTTTGGTCTCCAAGTGTCTAAGAGGCCCTTTTAAGTCAAAATAACTGCATTTGGTCAGCAAAGGTATGAATAAAAATTTAGTCAAAATGATTGTATTTTCGTCAGAGTCTTAAAAACCGGTTTTGGATAAGATAATTGCATTTGGTAACCAATGGCCTGAAAAAATGTTTTTGGTCAAAATGACTCTATTTAGGTCTCCAAGTGTCTAAAAAGCCTTTTTAGTCAAAATAACTGCATTTGGTCACCAAAGGTCTGAAAAACTTTTTTAGCCAAAATGACTGTATTTTTGTCTTTTAGAGTCGTAAAAAGCCGGGTTTAGACAAGATAATTGCATTTCATAACCAGTGATCTGAAAACTTTTTTTGGTCAAAATGACTCTATTTTGGTCTCCAAGTGTCTAAAAAGCCTTTTTTAGTCAAAATAACTACGTTTGGTCACCAAAGGTCTGAAAACCTTTTTTCAGCCAAAATGACTGTATTTTTGTCTTTTAGAGTCTCAAAACTCCGCATTTAGATTTGGTATTTGTTTGGGTCAAAATGACTATTTTGGTCTCCAAGTGTCTAAAAAGCCTTTTTAGTCAAAATAACTGCATTTGGTCACCAAAGGTCTGAAAAACTTTTTTAGCCAAAATGACTGTATTTTTGTCTTTTAGAGTCTTAAAAAGAAAGGTTTAGACAAGATAATTGCATTTCGTAACCAGTGATCTGAAAACATTTTTTTGGTCAAAATGACTCTATTTTGGTCTCCAAGTGTCTAAAAAGCCCTTTTTAGTCAAAATAACTGCATTTGGTTACCAAACGTCTGAAAAAAATGTAGTCAAAATGATTGTATTTTCGTCTATTAGAGTCTTAAAAAGCCGGTTTTGGACAAGATAATTGCATTTGGTAACCAATCACCTGAAACATTTTTTGGGTCAAAATGACTCTATTTTGGTCTCAGAGTGTCTAAAAAGCCTTTTTTAGTCAAAATAACTGCATTTGATCACCAAAGGTCTGAAAACCTTTTTTTAGCCAAAATAACTGTATTTTTGTCTTTTAGAGTCTTAAAACACCGCTTTTAGACAAGATAAACTACATTTGGTAACCAATGGCCTGACAAAATGTTTTTGGTCAAAATGACTCTATTTAGGTCTCCAAGTGTCTATAAAGCCCTTTTTAGTCAAAATAACTACGTTTGGTCACCAAAGGTCTGAAAAACTATTTTAGAGTCTCAAAACTCCGCATTTAGATTTGGTATTTGTTTGGGTCAAAATTACTCTATTTTGGTCTCCAAGTGTCTAAAAAGCCTTTTTTAGTCAAAATAACTGCATTTGGTCACCAAAGGTCTGAAAACTTTTTTAGCCAAAATGACTGTATTTTTGTCTTTTAGAGTCTTAAAAAGCCGGGTTTAGACAAGATAATTGCATTTCGTAACCAGTGATCTGAAAACTTTTTTGGTCAAAATGACTATTTTGGTCTCCAAGTGACTAAGAAGCCCTTTTAAGTCAAAATAACTGCATTTGGTCAGCAAAAGGTATGAATAAAAATTTAGTCAAAATGATTGTATTTTCGTCAATTAGAGTCTTAAAAACCGGTTTTGGACAAGATAATTGCATTTGGTAACCAATGGCCTGAAAAAATGTTTTTGTTTAAAATGACTCTATTTAGGTCTCCAAGTGTCTAAAAAGCCCTTTTTAGTCATAATAACTACGTTTGGTCAACAAAGGTCTGAAAAACTATTTTAGCCAAAATGACTATTTTTGTCTTTTAGAGTCTCAAAACTCCACATTTAGATTTGGTATTTGTTTGGGTCAAAATGACTCTATTTTGGTCTCCAAGTGTCTAAAAAGCCTTTTTAGTCAAAATAACTGCATTTGGTCACCAAAGGTCTGAAAAACTTTTTTAGCCAAAATGACTGTATTTTTGTCTTTTAGAGTCTTAAAAAGCCGGGTTTAGACAAGATAATTGCATTTCATAACCAGTGATCTGAAAACTTTTTTTGGTCAAAATGACTCTATTTTGGTCTCCAAGTGTCTAAAAAGCCTTTTTTAGTCAAAATAACTACGTTTGGTCACCAAAGGTCTGAAAACCTTTTTTCAGCCAAAATGACTGTATTTTTGTCTTTTAGAGTCTCAAAACTCCGCATTTAGATTTGGTATTTGTTTGGGTCAAAATGACTCTATTTTGGTCTCCAAGTGTCTAAAAAGCCTTTTTAGTCAAAATAACTGCATTTGGTCACCAAAGGTCTGAAAAACTTTTTTAGCCAAAATGACTGTATTTTTGTCTTTTAGAGTCTTAAAAAGAAGGGTTTAGACAAGATAATTGCATTTCGTAACCAGTGATCTGAAAACATTTTTTGGTCAAAATGACTCTATTTTGGTCTCCAAGTGTCTAAAAAGCCCTTTTTAGTCAAAATAACTGCATTTGGTTACCAAAGGTCTGAAAAAAAAATGTAGTCAAAATGATTGTATTTTCGTCTATTAGAGTCTTAAAAAGCCGGTTTTGGACAAGATAATTGCATTTGGTAACCAATCACCTGAAACATTTTTTTGGGTCAAAATGACTCTATTTTGGTCTCAGAGTGTCTAAAAAGCCTTTTTTAGTCAAAATAACTGCATTTGATCACCAAAGGTCTGAAAACCTTTTTTTAGCCAAAATAACTGTATTTTTGTCTTTTAGAGTCTTAAAACACCGCTTTTAGACAAGATAAACTACATTTGGTAACCAATGGCCTGAAAAAATGTTTTTGGTCAAAATGACTCTATTTAGGTCTCCAAGTGTCTATAAAGCCCTTTTTAGTCAAAATAACTACGTTTGGTCACCAAAGGTCTGAAAAACTATTTTAGAGTCTCAAAACTCCGCATTTAGATTTGGTATTTGTTTGGGTCAAAATTACTCTATTTTGGTCTCCAAGTGTCTAAAAAGCCTTTTTTAGTCAAAATAACTGCATTTGGTCACCAAAGGTCTGAAAACTTTTTTTGCCAAAATGACTGTATTTTTGTGTTTTAGAGTCTTAAAAAGCCGGGTTTAGACAAGATAATTGCATTTCGTAACCAGTGATCTGAAAACTTTTTTGGTCAAAATGACTCTATTTTGGTCTCCAAGTGTCTAAGAGGCCCTTTTAAGTCAAAATAACTGCATTTGGTCAGCAAAGGTATGAATAAAAATTTAGTCAAAATGATTGTATTTTCGTCAGAGTCTTAAAAACCGGTTTTGGATAAGATAATTGCATTTGGTAACCAATGGCCTGAAAAAATGTTTTTGGTCAAAATGACTCTATTTAGGTCTCCAAGTGTCTAAAAAGCCCTTTTTAGTCATAATACCTACGTTTGGTCAACAAAGGTCTGAAAAAACTATTTTAGCCAAAATGACTGTATTTTTGTCTTTTAGAGTCTCAAAACTCCACATTTAGATTTGGTATTTGTTTGGGTCAAAATGACTCTATTTTGGTCTCCAAGTGTCTAAAAAGCCTTTTTAGTCAAAATAACTGCATTTGGTCACCAAAGGTCTGAAAAACTTTTTTAGCCAAAATGACTGTATTTTTGTCTTTTAGAGTCTTAAAAAGCCGGGTTTAGACAAGATAATTGCATTTCATAACCAGTGATCTGAAAACTTTTTTTGGTCAAAATGACTCTATTTAGGTCTCCAAGTGTCTAAAAAGCCCTTTTTAGTCATAATACCTACGTTTGGTCAACAAAGGTCTGAAAAAACTATTTTAGCCAAAATGACTGTATTTTTGTCTTTTAGAGTCTCAAAACTCCACATTTAGATTTGGTATTTGTTTGGGTCAAAATGACTCTATTTTGGTCTCCAAGTGTCTAAAAAGCCTTTTTAGTCAAAATAACTGCATTTGGTCACCAAAGGTCTGAAAAACTTTTTTAGCCAAAATGACTGTATTTTTGTCTTTTAGAGTCTTAAAAAGAAGGGTTTAGACAAGATAATTGCATTTCGTAACCAGTGATCTGAAAACATTTTTTGGTCAAAATGACTCTATTTTGGTCTCCAAGTGTCTAAAAAGCCCTTTTTAGTCAAAATAACTGCATTTGGTTACCAAAGGTCTGAAAAAAAAATGTAGTCAAAATGATTGTATTTTCGTCTATTAGAGTCTTAAAAAGCCGGTTTTGGACAAGATAATTGCATTTGGTAACCAATCACCTGAAACATTTTTTTGGGTCAAAATGACTCTATTTTGGTCTCAGAGTGTCTAAAAAGCCTTTTTTAGTCAAAATAACTGCATTTGGTCACCAAAGGTCTGAAAACCTTTTTTTTAGCCAAAATAACTGTATTTTTGTCTTTTAGAGTCTTAAAACACCGCTTTTAGACAAGATAAACTACATTTGGTAACCAATGGCCTGAAAAAATGGTTTTGGTCAAAATGACTCTATTTAGGTCTCCAAGTGTCTATAAAGCCCTTTTTAGTCAAAATAACTACGTTTGGTCACCAAAGGTCTGAAAAACTATTTTAGAGTCTCAAAACTCCGCATTTAGATTTGGTATTTGTTTGGGTCAAAATTACTCTATTTTGGTCTCCAAGTGTCTAAAAAGCCTTTTTTAGTCAAAATAACTGCATTTGGTCACCAAAGGATTGAAAACTTTTTTAGCCAAAATGACTGTATTTTTGTCTTTTAGAGTCTTAAAAAGCCGGGTTTAGACAAGATAATTGCATTTCATAACCAGTGATCTGAAAACTTTTTTGGTCAAAATGACTCTATTTTGGTCTCCAAGTGTCTAAGAGGCCCTTTTAAGTCAAAATAACTGCATTTGGTCAGCAAAGGTATGAATAAAAATTTAGTCAAAATGATTGTATTTTCGTCAGAGTCTTAAAAACCGGTTTTGGATAAGATAATTGCATTTGGTAACCAATGGCCTGAAAAAATGTTTTTGGTCAAAATGACTCTATTTAGGTCTCCAAGTGTCTAAAAAGCCTTTTTAGTCAAAATAACTGCATTTGGTCACCAAAGGTCTGAAAAACTTTTTTAGCCAAAATGACTGTATTTTTGTCTTTTAGAGTCGTAAAAAGCCGGGTTTAGACAAGATAATTGCATTTCATAACCAGTGATCTGAAAACTTTTTTTGGTCAAAATGACTCTATTTTGGTCTCCAAGTGTCTAAAAAGCCTTTTTTAGTCAAAATAACTACGTTTGGTCACCAAAGGTCTGAAAACCTTTTTTCAGCCAAAATGACTGTATTTTTGTCTTTTAGAGTCTCAAAACTCCGCATTTAGATTTGGTATTTGTTTGGGTCAAAATGACTATTTTGGTCTCCAAGTGTCTAAAAAGCCTTTTTAGTCAAAATAACTGCATTTGGTCACCAAAGGTCTGAAAAACTTTTTTAGCCAAAATGACTGTATTTTTGTCTTTTAGAGTCTTAAAAAGAAAGGTTTAGACAAGATAATTGCATTTCGTAACCAGTGATCTGAAAACATTTTTTTGGTCAAAATGACTCTATTTTGGTCTCCAAGTGTCTAAAAAGCCCTTTTTAGTCAAAATAACTGCATTTGGTTACCAAACGTCTGAAAAAAATGTAGTCAAAATGATTGTATTTTCGTCTATTAGAGTCTTAAAAAGCCGGTTTTGGACAAGATAATTGCATTTGGTAACCAATCACCTGAAACATTTTTTGGGTCAAAATGACTCTATTTTGGTCTCAGAGTGTCTAAAAAGCCTTTTTTAGTCAAAATAACTGCATTTGATCACCAAAGGTCTGAAAACCTTTTTTTAGCCAAAATAACTGTATTTTTGTCTTTTAGAGTCTTAAAACACCGCTTTTAGACAAGATAAACTACATTTGGTAACCAATGGCCTGAAAAAATGTTTTTGGTCAAAATGACTCTATTTAGGTCTCCAAGTGTCTATAAAGCCCTTTTTAGTCAAAATAACTACGTTTGGTCACCAAAGGTCTGAAAAACTATTTTAGAGTCTCAAAACTCCGCATTTAGATTTGGTATTTGTTTGGGTCAAAATTACTCTATTTTGGTCTCCAAGTGTCTAAAAAGCCTTTTTTAGTCAAAATAACTGCATTTGGTCACCAAAGGATTGAAAACTTTTTTAGCCAAAATGACTGTATTTTTGTCTTTTAGAGTCTTAAAAAGCCGGGTTTAGACAAGATAATTGCATTTCATAACCAGTGATCTGAAAACTTTTTTGGTCAAAATGACTCTATTTTGGTCTCCAAGTGTCTAAGAGGCCCTTTTAAGTCAAAATAACTGCATTTGGTCAGCAAAGGTATGAATAAAAATTTAGTCAAAATGATTGTATTTTCGTCAGAGTCTTAAAAACCGGTTTTGGATAAGATAATTGCATTTGGTAACCAATGGCCTGAAAAAATGTTTTTGGTCAAAATGACTCTATTTAGGTCTCCAAGTGTCTAAAAAGCCTTTTTAGTCAAAATAACTGCATTTGGTCACCAAAGGTCTGAAAAACTTTTTTAGCCAAAATGACTGTATTTTTGTCTTTTAGAGTCGTAAAAAGCCGGGTTTAGACAAGATAATTGCATTTCATAACCAGTGATCTGAAAACTTTTTTTGGTCAAAATGACTCTATTTTGGTCTCCAAGTGTCTAAAAAGCCTTTTTTAGTCAAAATAACTACGTTTGGTCACCAAAGGTCTGAAAACCTTTTTTCAGCCAAAATGACTGTATTTTTGTCTTTTAGAGTCTCAAAACTCCGCATTTAGATTTGGTATTTGTTTGGGTCAAAATGACTATTTTGGTCTCCAAGTGTCTAAAAAGCCTTTTTAGTCAAAATAACTGCATTTGGTCACCAAAGGTCTGAAAAACTTTTTTAGCCAAAATGACTGTATTTTTGTCTTTTAGAGTCTTAAAAAGAAAGGTTTAGACAAGATAATTGCATTTCGTAACCAGTGATCTGAAAACATTTTTTTGGTCAAAATGACTCTATTTTGGTCTCCAAGTGTCTAAAAAGCCCTTTTTAGTCAAAATAACTGCATTTGGTTACCAAACGTCTGAAAAAAATGTAGTCAAAATGATTGTATTTTCGTCTATTAGAGTCTTAAAAAGCCGGTTTTGGACAAGATAATTGCATTTGGTAACCAATCACCTGAAACATTTTTTGGGTCAAAATGACTCTATTTTGGTCTCAGAGTGTCTAAAAAGCCTTTTTTAGTCAAAATAACTGCATTTGATCACCAAAGGTCTGAAAACCTTTTTTTAGCCAAAATAACTGTATTTTTGTCTTTTAGAGTCTTAAAACACCGCTTTTAGACAAGATAAACTACATTTGGTAACCAATGGCCTGAAAAAATGTTTTTGGTCAAAATGACTCTATTTAGGTCTCCAAGTGTCTATAAAGCCCTTTTTAGTCAAAATAACTACGTTTGGTCACCAAAGGTCTGAAAAACTATTTTAGAGTCTCAAAACTCCGCATTTAGATTTGGTATTTGTTTGGGTCAAAATTACTCTATTTTGGTCTCCAAGTGTCTAAAAAGCCTTTTTTAGTCAAAATAACTGCATTTGGTCACCAAAGGTCTGAAAACTTTTTTAGCCAAAATGACTGTATTTTTGTCTTTTAGAGTCTTAAAAAGCCGGGTTTAGACAAGATAATTGCATTTCGTAACCAGTGATCTGAAAACTTTTTTGGTCAAAATGACTATTTTGGTCTCCAAGTGACTAAGAAGCCCTTTTAAGTCAAAATAACTGCATTTGGTCAGCAAAAGGTATGAATAAAAATTTAGTCAAAATGATTGTATTTTCGTCAATTAGAGTCTTAAAAACCGGTTTTGGACAAGATAATTGCATTTGGTAACCAATGGCCTGAAAAAATGTTTTTGTTTAAAATGACTCTATTTAGGTCTCCAAGTGTCTAAAAAGCCCTTTTTAGTCATAATAACTACGTTTGGTCAACAAAGGTCTGAAAAACTATTTTAGCCAAAATGACTATTTTTGTCTTTTAGAGTCTCAAAACTCCACATTTAGATTTGGTATTTGTTTGGGTCAAAATGACTCTATTTTGGTCTCCAAGTGTCTAAAAAGCCTTTTTAGTCAAAATAACTGCATTTGGTCACCAAAGGTCTGAAAAACTTTTTTAGCCAAAATGACTGTATTTTTGTCTTTTAGAGTCTTAAAAAGCCGGGTTTAGACAAGATAATTGCATTTCATAACCAGTGATCTGAAAACTTTTTTTGGTCAAAATGACTCTATTTTGGTCTCCAAGTGTCTAAAAAGCCTTTTTTAGTCAAAATAACTACGTTTGGTCACCAAAGGTCTGAAAACCTTTTTTCAGCCAAAATGACTGTATTTTTGTCTTTTAGAGTCTCAAAACTCCGCATTTAGATTTGGTATTTGTTTGGGTCAAAATGACTCTATTTTGGTCTCCAAGTGTCTAAAAAGCCTTTTTAGTCAAAATAACTGCATTTGGTCACCAAAGGTCTGAAAAACTTTTTTAGCCAAAATGACTGTATTTTTGTCTTTTAGAGTCTTAAAAAGCCGGGTTTAGACAAGATAATTGCATTTCATAACCAGTGATCTGAAAACTTTTTTGGTCAAAATGACTCTATTTTGGTCTCCAAGTGTCTAAGAGGCCCTTTTAAGTCAAAATAACTGCATTTGGTCAGCAAAGGTATGAATAAAAATTTAGTCAAAATGATTGTATTTTCGTCAGAGTCTTAAAAACCGGTTTTGGATAAGATAATTGCATTTGGTAACCAATGGCCTGAAAAAATGTTTTTGGTCAAAATGACTCTATTTAGGTCTCCAAGTGTCTAAAAAGCCTTTTTAGTCAAAATAACTGCATTTGGTCACCAAAGGTCTGAAAAACTTTTTTAGCCAAAATGACTGTATTTTTGTCTTTTAGAGTCGTAAAAAGCCGGGTTTAGACAAGATAATTGCATTTCATAACCAGTGATCTGAAAACTTTTTTTGGTCAAAATGACTCTATTTTGGTCTCCAAGTGTCTAAAAAGCCTTTTTTAGTCAAAATAACTACGTTTGGTCACCAAAGGTCTGAAAACCTTTTTTCAGCCAAAATGACTGTATTTTTGTCTTTTAGAGTCTCAAAACTCCGCATTTAGATTTGGTATTTGTTTGGGTCAAAATGACTATTTTGGTCTCCAAGTGTCTAAAAAGCCTTTTTAGTCAAAATAACTGCATTTGGTCACCAAAGGTCTGAAAAACTTTTTTAGCCAAAATGACTGTATTTTTGTCTTTTAGAGTCTTAAAAAGAAAGGTTTAGACAAGATAATTGCATTTCGTAACCAGTGATCTGAAAACATTTTTTTGGTCAAAATGACTCTATTTTGGTCTCCAAGTGTCTAAAAAGCCCTTTTTAGTCAAAATAACTGCATTTGGTTACCAAACGTCTGAAAAAAATGTAGTCAAAATGATTGTATTTTCGTCTATTAGAGTCTTAAAAAGCCGGTTTTGGACAAGATAATTGCATTTGGTAACCAATCACCTGAAACATTTTTTGGGTCAAAATGACTCTATTTTGGTCTCAGAGTGTCTAAAAAGCCTTTTTTAGTCAAAATAACTGCATTTGATCACCAAAGGTCTGAAAACCTTTTTTTAGCCAAAATAACTGTATTTTTGTCTTTTAGAGTCTTAAAACACCGCTTTTAGACAAGATAAACTACATTTGGTAACCAATGGCCTGAAAAAATGTTTTTGGTCAAAATGACTCTATTTAGGTCTCCAAGTGTCTATAAAGCCCTTTTTAGTCAAAATAACTACGTTTGGTCACCAAAGGTCTGAAAAACTATTTTAGAGTCTCAAAACTCCGCATTTAGATTTGGTATTTGTTTGGGTCAAAATTACTCTATTTTGGTCTCCAAGTGTCTAAAAAGCCTTTTTTAGTCAAAATAACTGCATTTGGTCACCAAAGGTCTGAAAACTTTTTTAGCCAAAATGACTGTATTTTTGTCTTTTAGAGTCTTAAAAAGCCGGGTTTAGACAAGATAATTGCATTTCGTAACCAGTGATCTGAAAACTTTTTTGGTCAAAATGACTATTTTGGTCTCCAAGTGACTAAGAAGCCCTTTTAAGTCAAAATAACTGCATTTGGTCAGCAAAAGGTATGAATAAAAATTTAGTCAAAATGATTGTATTTTCGTCAATTAGAGTCTTAAAAACCGGTTTTGGACAAGATAATTGCATTTGGTAACCAATGGCCTGAAAAAATGTTTTTGTTTAAAATGACTCTATTTAGGTCTCCAAGTGTCTAAAAAGCCCTTTTTAGTCATAATAACTACGTTTGGTCAACAAAGGTCTGAAAAACTATTTTAGCCAAAATGACTATTTTTGTCTTTTAGAGTCTCAAAACTCCACATTTAGATTTGGTATTTGTTTGGGTCAAAATGACTCTATTTTGGTCTCCAAGTGTCTAAAAAGCCTTTTTAGTCAAAATAACTGCATTTGGTCACCAAAGGTCTGAAAAACTTTTTTAGCCAAAATGACTGTATTTTTGTCTTTTAGAGTCTTAAAAAGCCGGGTTTAGACAAGATAATTGCATTTCATAACCAGTGATCTGAAAACTTTTTTTGGTCAAAATGACTCTATTTTGGTCTCCAAGTGTCTAAAAAGCCTTTTTTAGTCAAAATAACTACGTTTGGTCACCAAAGGTCTGAAAACCTTTTTTCAGCCAAAATGACTGTATTTTTGTCTTTTAGAGTCTCAAAACTCCGCATTTAGATTTGGTATTTGTTTGGGTCAAAATGACTCTATTTTGGTCTCCAAGTGTCTAAAAAGCCTTTTTAGTCAAAATAACTGCATTTGGTCACCAAAGGTCTGAAAAACTTTTTTAGCCAAAATGACTGTATTTTTGTCTTTTAGAGTCTTAAAAAGAAGGGTTTAGACAAGATAATTGCATTTCGTAACCAGTGATCTGAAAACATTTTTTGGTCAAAATGACTCTATTTTGGTCTCCAAGTGTCTAAAAAGCCCTTTTTAGTCAAAATAACTGCATTTGGTTACCAAAGGTCTGAAAAAAAAATGTAGTCAAAATGATTGTATTTTCGTCTATTAGAGTCTTAAAAAGCCGGTTTTGGACAAGATAATTGCATTTGGTAACCAATCACCTGAAACATTTTTTTGGGTCAAAATGACTCTATTTTGGTCTCAGAGTGTCTAAAAAGCCTTTTTTAGTCAAAATAACTGCATTTGGTCACCAAAGGTCTGAAAACCTTTTTTTAGCCAAAATAACTGTATTTTTGTCTTTTAGAGTCTTAAAACACCGCTTTTAGACAAGATAAACTACATTTGGTAACCAATGGCCTGAAAAAATGGTTTTGGTCAAAATGACTCTATTTAGGTCTCCAAGTGTCTATAAAGCCCTTTTTAGTCAAAATAACTACGTTTGGTCACCAAAGGTCTGAAAAACTATTTTAGAGTCTCAAAACTCCGCATTTAGATTTGGTATTTGTTTGGGTCAAAATTACTCTATTTTGGTCTCCAAGTGTCTAAAAAGCCTTTTTTAGTCAAAATAACTGCATTTGGTCACCAAAGGATTGAAAACTTTTTTAGCCAAAATGACTGTATTTTTGTCTTTTAGAGTCTTAAAAAGCCGGGTTTAGACAAGATAATTGCATTTCATAACCAGTGATCTGAAAACTTTTTTGGTCAAAATGACTCTATTTTGGTCTCCAAGTGTCTAAGAGGCCCTTTTAAGTCAAAATAACTGCATTTGGTCAGCAAAGGTATGAATAAAAATTTAGTCAAAATGATTGTATTTTCGTCAGAGTCTTAAAAACCGGTTTTGGATAAGATAATTGCATTTGGTAACCAATGGCCTGAAAAAATGTTTTTGGTCAAAATGACTCTATTTAGGTCTCCAAGTGTCTAAAAAGCCCTTTTTAGTCATAATACCTACGTTTGGTCAACAAAGGTCTGAAAAAACTATTTTAGCCAAAATGACTGTATTTTTGTCTTTTAGAGTCTCAAAACTCCGCATTTAGATTTGGTATTTGTTTGGGTCAAAATTACTCTATTTTGGTCTCCAAGTGTCTAAAAAGCCTTTTTAGTCAAAATAACTGCATTTGGTCACCAAAGGTCTGAAAAACTTTTTTAGCCAAAATGACTGTATTTTTGTCTTTTAGAGTCGTAAAAAGCCGGGTTTAGACAAGATAATTGCATTTCATAACCAGTGATCTGAAAACTTTTTTTGGTCAAAATGACTCTATTTTGGTCTCCAAGTGTCTAAAAAGCCTTTTTTAGTCAAAATAACTACGTTTGGTCACCAAAGGTCTGAAAACCTTTTTTCAGCCAAAATGACTGTATTTTTGTCTTTTAGAGTCTCAAAACTCCGCATTTAGATTTGGTATTTGTTTGGGTCAAAATGACTATTTTGGTCTCCAAGTGTCTAAAAAGCCTTTTTAGTCAAAATAACTGCATTTGGTCACCAAAGGTCTGAAAAACTTTTTTAGCCAAAATGACTGTATTTTTGTCTTTTAGAGTCTTAAAAAGAAGGGTTTAGACAAGATAATTGCATTTCGTAACCAGTGATCTGAAAACATTTTTTTGGTCAAAATGACTCTATTTTGGTCTCCAAGTGTCTAAAAAGCCCTTTTTAGTCAAAATAACTGCATTTGGTTACCAAAGGTCTGAAAAAAATGTAGTCAAAATGATTGTATTTTCGTCTATTAGAGTCTTAAAAAGCCGGTTTTGGACAAGATAATTGCATTTGGTAACCAATCACCTGAAACATTTTTTGGGTCAAAATGACTCTATTTTGGTCTCAGAGTGTCTAAAAAGCCTTTTTTAGTCAAAATAACTGCATTTGATCACCAAAGGTCTGAAAACCTTTTTTTAGCCAAAATAACTGTATTTTTGTCTTTTAGAGTCTTAAAACACCGCTTTTAGACAAGATAAACTACATTTGGTAACCAATGGCCTGAAAAAATGTTTTTGGTCAAAATGACTCTATTTAGGTCTCCAAGTGTCTATAAAGCCCTTTTTAGTCAAAATAACTACGTTTGGTCACCAAAGGTCTGAAAAACTATTTTAGAGTCTCAAAACTCCGCATTTAGATTTGGTATTTGTTTGGGTCAAAATTACTCTATTTTGGTCTCCAAGTGTCTAAAAAGCCTTTTTTAGTCAAAATAACTGCATTTGGTCACCAAAGGTCTGAAAACTTTTTTAGCCAAAATGACTGTATTTTTGTCTTTTAGAGTCTTAAAAAGCCGGGTTTAGACAAGATAATTGCATTTCGTAACCAGTGATCTGAAAACTTTTTTGGTCAAAATGACTATTTTGGTCTCCAAGTGACTAAGAAGCCCTTTTAAGTCAAAATAACTGCATTTGGTCAGCAAAAGGTATGAATAAAAATTTAGTCAAAATGATTGTATTTTCGTCAATTAGAGTCTTAAAAACCGGTTTTGGACAAGATAATTGCATTTGGTAACCAATGGCCTGAAAAAATGTTTTTGTTTAAAATGACTCTATTTAGGTCTCCAAGTGTCTAAAAAGCCCTTTTTAGTCATAATAACTACGTTTGGTCAACAAAGGTCTGAAAAACTATTTTAGCCAAAATGACTGTATTTTTGTCTTTTAGAGTCTCAAAACTCCACATTTAGATTTGGTATTTGTTTGGGTCAAAATGACTCTATTTTGGTCTCCAAGTGTCTAAAAAGCCTTTTTAGTCAAAATAACTGCATTTGGTCACCAAAGGTCTGAAAAACTTTTTTAGCCAAAATGACTGTATTTTTGTCTTTTAGAGTCTTAAAAAGCCGGGTTTAGACAAGATAATTGCATTTCATAACCAGTGATCTGAAAACTTTTTTTGGTCAAAATGACTCTATTTTGGTCTCCAAGTGTCTAAAAAGCCTTTTTAGTCAAAATAACTGCATTTGGTCACCAAAGGTCTGAAAAACTTTTTTAGCCAAAATGACTGTATTTTTGTCTTTTAGAGTCTTAAAAAGAAGGGTTTAGACAAGATAATTGCATTTCGTAACCAGTGATCTGAAAACATTTTTTGGTCAAAATGACTCTATTTTGGTCTCCAAGTGTCTAAAAAGCCCTTTTTAGTCAAAATAACTGCATTTGGTTACCAAAGGTCTGAAAAAAAAATGTAGTCAAAATGATTGTATTTTCGTCTATTAGAGTCTTAAAAAGCCGGTTTTGGACAAGATAATTGCATTTGGTAACCAATCACCTGAAACATTTTTTTGGGTCAAAATGACTCTATTTTGGTCTCAGAGTGTCTAAAAAGCCTTTTTTAGTCAAAATAACTGCATTTGGTCACCAAAGGTCTGAAAACCTTTTTTTAGCCAAAATAACTGTATTTTTGTCTTTTAGAGTCTTAAAACACCGCTTTTAGACAAGATAAACTACATTTGGTAACCAATGGCCTGAAAAAATGGTTTTGGTTTAAATGACTCTATTTAGGTCTCCAAGTGTCTATAAAGCCCTTTTTAGTCAAAATAACTACGTTTGGTCACCAAAGGTCTGAAAAACTATTTTAGAGTCTCAAAACTCCGCATTTAGATTTGGTATTTGTTTGGGTCAAAATTACTCTATTTTGGTCTCCAAGTGTCTAAAAAGCCTTTTTTAGTCAAAATAACTGCATTTGGTCACCAAAGGATTGAAAACTTTTTTAGCCAAAATGACTGTATTTTTGTCTTTTAGAGTCTTAAAAAGCCGGGTTTAGACAAGATAATTGCATTTCATAACCAGTGATCTGAAAACTTTTTTGGTCAAAATGACTCTATTTTGGTCTCCAAGTGTCTAAGAGGCCCTTTTAAGTCAAAATAACTGCATTTGGTCAGCAAAGGTATGAATAAAAATTTAGTCAAAATGATTGTATTTTCGTCAGAGTCTTAAAAACCGGTTTTGGATAAGATAATTGCATTTGGTAACCAATGGCCTGAAAAAATGTTTTTGGTCAAAATGACTCTATTTAGGTCTCCAAGTGTCTAAAAAGCCCTTTTTAGTCATAATACCTACGTTTGGTCAACAAAGGTCTGAAAAAACTATTTTAGCCAAAATGACTGTATTTTTGTCTTTTAGAGTCTCAAAACTCCGCATTTAGATTTGGTATTTGTTTGGGTCAAAATTACTCTATTTTGGTCTCCAAGTGTCTAAAAAGCCTTTTTAGTCAAAATAACTGCATTTGGTCACCAAAGGTCTGAAAAACTTTTTTAGCCAAAATGACTGTATTTTTGTCTTTTAGAGTCGTAAAAAGCCGGGTTTAGACAAGATAATTGCATTTCATAACCAGTGATCTGAAAACTTTTTTTGGTCAAAATGACTCTATTTTGGTCTCCAAGTGTCTAAAAAGCCTTTTTTAGTCAAAATAACTACGTTTGGTCACCAAAGGTCTGAAAACCTTTTTTCAGCCAAAATGACTGTATTTTTGTCTTTTAGAGTCTCAAAACTCCGCATTTAGATTTGGTATTTGTTTGGGTCAAAATGACTATTTTGGTCTCCAAGTGTCTAAAAAGCCTTTTTAGTCAAAATAACTGCATTTGGTCACCAAAGGTCTGAAAAACTTTTTTAGCCAAAATGACTGTATTTTTGTCTTTTAGAGTCTTAAAAAGAAGGGTTTAGACAAGATAATTGCATTTCGTAACCAGTGATCTGAAAACATTTTTTTGGTCAAAATGACTCTATTTTGGTCTCCAAGTGTCTAAAAAGCCCTTTTTAGTCAAAATAACTGCATTTGGTTACCAAAGGTCTGAAAAAAAATGTAGTCAAAATGATTGTATTTTCGTCTATTAGAGTCTTAAAAAGCCGGTTTTGGACAAGATAATTGCATTTGGTAACCAATCACCTGAAACATTTTTTGGGTCAAAATGACTCTATTTTGGTCTCAGAGTGTCTAAAAAGCCTTTTTTAGTCAAAATAACTGCATTTGATCACCAAAGGTCTGAAAACCTTTTTTTAGCCAAAATAACTGTATTTTTGTCTTTTAGAGTCTTAAAACACCGCTTTTAGACAAGATAAACTACATTTGGTAACCAATGGCCTGAAAAAATGTTTTTGGTCAAAATGACTCTATTTAGGTCTCCAAGTGTCTATAAAGCCCTTTTTAGTCACAATAACTACGTTTGGTCACCAAAGGTCTGAAAAACTATTTTAGAGTCTCAAAACTCCGCATTTAGATTTGGTATTTGTTTGGGTCAAAATTACTCTATTTTGGTCTCCAAGTGTCTAAAAAGCCTTTTTTAGTCAAAATAACTGCATTTGGTCACCAAAGGTCTGAAAACTTTTTTAGCCAAAATGACTGTATTTTTGTCTTTTAGAGTCTTAAAAAGCCGGGTTTAGACAAGATAATTGCATTTCGTAACCAGTGATCTGAAAACTTTTTTGGTCAAAATGACTATTTTGGTCTCCAAGTGACTAAGAAGCCCTTTTAAGTCAAAATAACTGCATTTGGTCAGCA
Organism: Pelophylax lessonae; assembly: GCF_965119305.1. Lineage (NCBI taxonomy): Eukaryota > Metazoa > Chordata > Amphibia > Anura > Ranidae > Pelophylax > Pelophylax lessonae. The sequence goes on along the minus strand of NC_138773.1, from coordinate 142,108,062 downwards.
AAAGGTATGAATAAAAATGTAGTCAAAATGATTGTATTTTCGTCAATTAGAGTCTTAAAAACCGGTTTTGGACAAGATAATTGCATTTGGTAACCAATGGCCTGAAAAAATGTTTTTGTTTAAAATGACTCTATTTAGGTCTCCAAGTGTCTAAAAAGCCCTTTTTAGTCATAATAACTACGTTTGGTCAACAAAGGTCTGAAAAACTATTTTAGCCAAAATGACTGTATTTTTGTCTTTTAGAGTCTCAAAACTCCGCATTTAGATTTGGTATTTGTTTGGGTCAAAATTACTCTATTTTGGTCTCCAAGTGTCTAAAAAGCCTTTTTAGTCAAAATAACTGCATTTGATCACCAAAGGTCTGAAAAACTTTTTTAGCCAAAATGACTGTATTTTTGTCTTTTAGAGTCTTAAAAAGCCGGGTTTAGACCAGATAATTGCATTTCCTAACCAGTGATCTGAAAACTTTTTTTGGTCGAAATGACCCTATTTTGGTCTCCAAGTGTCTAAAAAGCCTTTTTTAGTCAAAACAACAACTTTTGGTCACCAAAGGTCTGAAAACCTTTTTTCAGCCAAAATGACTGTATTTTTGTCTTTTAGAGTCTTAAAACACTGCTTTAAGACAAGATAAACTACATTTGGTAACCAATGGCCTGAAAAAATGTTTTTGGTCAAAATGACTCTATTTAGGTCTCCAAGTGTCTATAAAGCCCTTTTTAGTCAAAATAACTACGTTTGGTCACCAAAGGTCTGAAAAACTATTTTAGAGTCTCAAAATTCCGCATTTAGATTTGGTATTTGTTTGGGTCAAAATGACTCTATTTTGGTCTCAGAGTGTCTAAAAAGCCTTTTTTAGTCAAAATAACTGCATTTGGTCACCAAAGGTCTGAAAACCTTTTTTTAGCCAAAATAACTGTATTTTTGTCTTTTAGAGTCTTAAAAAGCCGGGTTTAGACAAGATAATTGCATTTCATAACCAGTGATCTGAAAACTTTTTTTGGTCAAAATGACTCTATTTTGGTCTCCAAGTGTCTAAAAAGCCTTTTTAGTCAAAATAACTGCATTTGGTCACCAAAGGTCTGAAAAACTTTTTTAGCCAAAATGACTGTATTTTTGTCTTTTAGAGTCTCAAAACTCCGCATTTAGATTTGGTATTTGTTTGGGTCAAAATTACTCTATTTTGGTCTCCAAGTGTCTAAAAAGCCTTTTTAGTCAAAATAACTGCATTTGATCACCAAAGGTCTGAAAAACTTTTTTAGCCAAAATGACTGTATTTTTGTCTTTTAGAGTCTTAAAAAGCCGGGTTTAGACCAGATAATTGCATTTCCTAACCAGTGATCTGAAAACTTTTTTTGGTCGAAATGACCCTATTTTGGTCTCCAAGTGTCTAAAAAGCCTTTTTTAGTCAAAACAACTACTTTTGGTCACCAAAGGTCTGAAAACCTTTTTTCAGCCAAAATGACTGTATTTTTGTCTTTTAGAGTCTTAAAACACTGCTTTAAGACAAGATAAACTACATTTGGTAACCAATGGCCTGAAAAAATGTTTTTGGTCAAAATGACTCTATTTAGGTCTCCAAGTGTCTATAAAGCCCTTTTTAGTCAAAATAACTACATTTGGTCACCAAAGGTCTGAAAAACTATTTTAGAGTCTCAAAACTCCACATTTAGATTTGGTATTTGTTTGGGTCAAAATGACTCTATTTTGGTCTCCAAGTGTCTAAAAAGCCTTTTTAGTCAAAATAACTGCATTTGGTCACCAAAGGTCTGAAAAACTTTTTTAGCCAAAATGACTGTATTTTTGTCTTTTAGAGTCTTAAAAAGCCGGGTTTAGACAAGATAATTGCATTTCATAACCAGTGATCTGAAAACTTTTTTTGGTCAAAATGACTCTATTTTGGTCTCCAAGTGTCTAAAAAGCCTTTTTAGTCAAAATAACTGCATTTGGTCACCAAAGGTCTGAAAAACTTTTTTAGCCAAAATGACTGTATTTTTGTCTTTTAGAGTCTTAAAAAGAAGGGTTTAGACAAGATAATTGCATTTCGTAACCAGTGATCTGAAAACATTTTTTGGTCAAAATGACTCTATTTTGGTCTCCAAGTGTCTAAAAAGCCCTTTTTAGTCAAAATAACTGCATTTGGTTACCAAAGGTCTGAAAAAAAAATGTAGTCAAAATGATTGTATTTTCGTCTATTAGAGTCTTAAAAAGCCGGTTTTGGACAAGATAATTGCATTTGGTAACCAATCACCTGAAACATTTTTTTGGGTCAAAATGACTCTATTTTGGTCTCAGAGTGTCTAAAAAGCCTTTTTTAGTCAAAATAACTGCATTTGGTCACCAAAGGTCTGAAAACCTTTTTTTAGCCAAAATAACTGTATTTTTGTCTTTTAGAGTCTTAAAACACCGCTTTTAGACAAGATAAACTACATTTGGTAACCAATGGCCTGAAAAAATGGTTTTGGTCAAAATGACTCTATTTAGGTCTCCAAGTGTCTATAAAGCCCTTTTTAGTCAAAATAACTACGTTTGGTCACCAAAGGTCTGAAAAACTATTTTAGAGTCTCAAAACTCCGCATTTAGATTTGGTATTTGTTTGGGTCAAAATTACTCTATTTTGGTCTCCAAGTGTCTAAAAAGCCTTTTTTAGTCAAAATAACTGCATTTGGTCACCAAAGGATTGAAAACTTTTTTAGCCAAAATGACTGTATTTTTGTCTTTTAGAGTCTTAAAAAGCCGGGTTTAGACAAGATAATTGCATTTCATAACCAGTGATCTGAAAACTTTTTTGGTCAAAATGACTCTATTTTGGTCTCCAAGTGTCTAAGAGGCCCTTTTAAGTCAAAATAACTGCATTTGGTCAGCAAAGGTATGAATAAAAATTTAGTCAAAATGATTGTATTTTCGTCAGAGTCTTAAAAACCGGTTTTGGATAAGATAATTGCATTTGGTAACCAATGGCCTGAAAAAATGTTTTTGGTCAAAATGACTCTATTTAGGTCTCCAAGTGTCTAAAAAGCCCTTTTTAGTCATAATACCTACGTTTGGTCAACAAAGGTCTGAAAAAACTATTTTAGCCAAAATGACTGTATTTTTGTCTTTTAGAGTCTCAAAACTCCGCATTTAGATTTGGTATTTGTTTGGGTCAAAATTACTCTATTTTGGTCTCCAAGTGTCTAAAAAGCCTTTTTAGTCAAAATAACTGCATTTGGTCACCAAAGGTCTGAAAAACTTTTTTAGCCAAAATGACTGTATTTTTGTCTTTTAGAGTCGTAAAAAGCCGGGTTTAGACAAGATAATTGCATTTCATAACCAGTGATCTGAAAACTTTTTTTGGTCAAAATGACTCTATTTTGGTCTCCAAGTGTCTAAAAAGCCTTTTTTAGTCAAAATAACTACGTTTGGTCACCAAAGGTCTGAAAACCTTTTTTCAGCCAAAATGACTGTATTTTTGTCTTTTAGAGTCTCAAAACTCCGCATTTAGATTTGGTATTTGTTTGGGTCAAAATGACTATTTTGGTCTCCAAGTGTCTAAAAAGCCTTTTTAGTCAAAATAACTGCATTTGGTCACCAAAGGTCTGAAAAACTTTTTTAGCCAAAATGACTGTATTTTTGTCTTTTAGAGTCTTAAAAAGAAGGGTTTAGACAAGATAATTGCATTTCGTAACCAGTGATCTGAAAACATTTTTTTGGTCAAAATGACTCTATTTTGGTCTCCAAGTGTCTAAAAAGCCCTTTTTAGTCAAAATAACTGCATTTGGTTACCAAAGGTCTGAAAAAAAATGTAGTCAAAATGATTGTATTTTCGTCTATTAGAGTCTTAAAAAGCCGGTTTTGGACAAGATAATTGCATTTGGTAACCAATCACCTGAAACATTTTTTGGGTCAAAATGACTCTATTTTGGTCTCAGAGTGTCTAAAAAGCCTTTTTTAGTCAAAATAACTGCATTTGATCACCAAAGGTCTGAAAACCTTTTTTTAGCCAAAATAACTGTATTTTTGTCTTTTAGAGTCTTAAAACACCGCTTTTAGACAAGATAAACTACATTTGGTAACCAATGGCCTGAAAAAATGTTTTTGGTCAAAATGACTCTATTTAGGTCTCCAAGTGTCTATAAAGCCCTTTTTAGTCACAATAACTACGTTTGGTCACCAAAGGTCTGAAAAACTATTTTAGAGTCTCAAAACTCCGCATTTAGATTTGGTATTTGTTTGGGTCAAAATTACTCTATTTTGGTCTCCAAGTGTCTAAAAAGCCTTTTTTAGTCAAAATAACTGCATTTGGTCACCAAAGGTCTGAAAACTTTTTTAGCCAAAATGACTGTATTTTTGTCTTTTAGAGTCTTAAAAAGCCGGGTTTAGACAAGATAATTGCATTTCGTAACCAGTGATCTGAAAACTTTTTTGGTCAAAATGACTATTTTGGTCTCCAAGTGACTAAGAAGCCCTTTTAAGTCAAAATAACTGCATTTGGTCAGCAAAAGGTATGAATAAAAATGTAGTCAAAATGATTGTATTTTCGTCAATTAGAGTCTTAAAAACCGGTTTTGGACAAGATAATTGCATTTGGTAACCAATGGCCTGAAAAAATGTTTTTGTTTAAAATGACTCTATTTAGGTCTCCAAGTGTCTAAAAAGCCCTTTTTAGTCATAATAACTACGTTTGGTCAACAAAGGTCTGAAAAACTATTTTAGCCAAAATGACTGTATTTTTGTCTTTTAGAGTCTCAAAACTCCGCATTTAGATTTGGTATTTGTTTGGGTCAAAATTACTCTATTTTGGTCTCCAAGTGTCTAAAAAGCCTTTTTAGTCAAAATAACTGCATTTGATCACCAAAGGTCTGAAAAACTTTTTTAGCCAAAATGACTGTATTTTTGTCTTTTAGAGTCTTAAAAAGCCGGGTTTAGACCAGATAATTGCATTTCCTAACCAGTGATCTGAAAACTTTTTTTGGTCGAAATGACCCTATTTTGGTCTCCAAGTGTCTAAAAAGCCTTTTTTAGTCAAAACAACTACTTTTGGTCACCAAAGGTCTGAAAACCTTTTTTCAGCCAAAATGACTGTATTTTTGTCTTTTAGAGTCTTAAAACACTGCTTTAAGACAAGATAAACTACATTTGGTAACCAATGGCCTGAAAAAATGTTTTTGGTCAAAATGACTCTATTTAGGTCTCCAAGTGTCTATAAAGCCCTTTTTAGTCAAAATAACTACGTTTGGTCACCAAAGGTCTGAAAAACTATTTTAGAGTCTCAAAATTCCGCATTTAGATTTGGTATTTGTTTGGGTCAAAATGACTCTATTTTGGTCTCAGAGTGTCTAAAAAGCCTTTTTTAGTCAAAATAACTGCATTTGGTCACCAAAGGTCTGAAAACCTTTTTTTAGCCAAAATAACTGTATTTTTGTCTTTTAGAGTCTTAAAACACCGCTTTTAGACAAGATAAACTACATTTGGTAACCAATGGCCTGAAAAAATGTTTTTGGTCAAAATGACTCTATTTAGGTCTCCAAGTGTCTATAAAGCCCTTTTTAGTCAAAATAACTACGTTTGGTCACCAAAGGTCTGAAAAACTATTTTAGAGTCTCAAAACTCCGCATTTAGATTTGGTATTTGTTTGGGTCAAAATTACTCTATTTTGGTCTCCAAGTGTCTAAAAAGCCTTTTTTAGTCAAAATAACTGCATTTGGTCACCAAAGGTCTGAAAAACTTTTTTAGCCAAAATGACTGTATTTTTGTCTTTTAGAGTCTTAAAAAGCCGGGTTTAGACCAGATAATTGCATTTCCTAACCAGTGATCTGAAAACTTTTTTTGGTCAAAATGACCCTATTTTGGTCTCCAAGTGTCTAAAAAGCCTTTTTTAGTCAAAATAACTACGTTTGGTCACCAAAGGTCTGAAAACCTTTTTTCAGCCAAAATGACTGTATTTTTGTCTTTTAGAGTCTCAAAACTCCGCATTTAGATTTGGTATTTGTTTGGGTCAAAATGACTCTATTTTGGTCTCCAAGTGTCTAAAAAGCCTTTTTAGTCAAAATAACTGCATTTGGTCACCAAAGGTCTGAAAAACTTTTTTAGCCAAAATGACTGTATTTTTGTCTTTTAGAGTCTTAAAAAGCCGGGTTTAGACAAGATAATTGCATTTCATAACCAGTGATCTGAAAACTTTTTTGGTCAAAATGACTCTATTTTGGTCTCCAAGTGTCTAAGAGGCCCTTTTAAGTCAAAATAACTGCATTTGGTCAGCAAAGGTATGAATAAAAATTTAGTCAAAATGATTGTATTTTCATCAGAGTCTTAAAAACCGGTTTTGGATAAGATAATTGCATTTGGTAACCAATGGCCTGAAAAAATGTTTTTGGTCAAAATGACTCTATTTAGGTCTCCAAGTGTCTAAAAAGCCCTTTTTAGTCATAATACCTACGTTTGGTCAACAAAGGCCTGAAAAACTATTTTAGCCAAAATGACTGTATTTTTGTCTTTTAGAGTCTCAAAACTCCGCATTTAGATTTGGTATTTGTTTGGGTCAAAATTACTCTATTTTGGTCTCCAAGTGTCTAAAAAGCCTTTTTTAGTCAAAATAACTGCATTTGGTCACCAAAGGTCTGAAAAACTTTTTTAGCCAAAATGACTGTATTTTTGTCTTTTAAAGTCTTAAAAAGCCGGGTTTAGACAAGATAATTGCATTTCTTAACCAGTGATCTGAAAACTTTTTTTGGTCAAAATGACTCTATTTTGGTCTCCAAGTGTCTAAAAAGCCTTTTTTGGTCAAATAACTACGTTTGGTCACCAAAGGTCTGAAAACCTTTTTTCAGCCAAAATGACTGTATTTTTGTCTTTTAGAGTCTCAAAACTCCGCATTTAGATTTGGTATTTGTTTGGGTCAAAATGACTCTATTTTGGTCTCCAAGTGTCTAAAAAGCCTTTTTAGTCAAAATAACTGCATTTGGTCACCAAAGGTCTGAAAAACTTTTTTAGCCAAAATGACTGTATTTTTGTCTTTTAGAGTCTTAAAAAGCCGGGTTTAGACAAGATAATTGCATTTCATAACCAGTGATCTGAAAACTTTTTTGGTCAAAATGACTCTATTTTGGTCTCCAAGTGTCTAAGAGGCCCTTTTAAGTCAAAATAACTGCATTTGGTCAGCAAAGGTATGAATAAAAATTTAGTCAAAATGATTGTATTTTCGTCAGAGTCTTAAAAACCGGTTTTGGATAAGATAATTGCATTTGGTAACCAATGGCCTGAAAAAATGTTTTTGGTCAAAATGACTCTATTTAGGTCTCCAAGTGTCTAAAAAGCCCTTTTTAGTCATAATACCTACGTTTGGTCAACAAAGGCCTGAAAAACTATTTTAGCCAAAATGACTGTATTTTTGTCTTTTAGAGTCTCAAAACTCCGCATTTAGATTTGGTATTTGTTTGGGTCAAAATGACTCTATTTTGGTCTCCAAGTGTCTAAAAAGCCTTTTTAGTCAAAATAACTGCATTTGGTCACCAAAGGTCTGAAAAACTTTTTTAGCCAAAATGACTGTATTTTTGTCTTTTAAAGTCTTAAAAAGCCGGGTTTAGACAAGATAATTGCATTTCATAACCAGTGATCTGAAAACTTTTTTTGGTCAAAATGACTCTATTTTGGTCTCCAAGTGTCTAAAAAGCCTTTTTTAGTCAAAATAACTACGTTTGGTCACCAAAGGTCTGAAAACCTTTTTTCAGCCAAAATGACTGTATTTTTGTCTTTTAGAGTCTCAAAACTCCGCATTTAGATTTGGTATTTGTTTGGGTCAAAATGACTCTATTTTGGTCTCCAAGTGTCTAAAAAGCCTTTTTAGTCAAAATAACTGCATTTGGTCACCAAAGGTCTGAAAAACTTTTTTAGCCAAAATGACTGTATTTTTGTCTTTTAGAGTCTTAAAAAGAAGGGTTTAGACAAGATAATTGCATTTCGTAACCAGTGATCTGAAAACATTTTTTTGGTCAAAATGACTCTATGTTGGTCTCCAAGTGTCTAAAAAGCCCTTTTTAGTCAAAATAACTGCATTTGGTTACCAAAGGTCTGAAAAAAAATGTAGTCAAAATGATTGTATTTTCGTCTATTAGAGTCTTAAAAAGCCGGTTTTGGACAAGATAATTGCATTTGGTAACCAATCACCTGAAACATTTTATTGGGTCAAAATGACTCTATTTTGGTCTCAGAGTGTCTAAAAAGCCTTTATTAGTCAAAATAACTGCATTTGGTCACCAAAGGTCTGAAAACCTTTTTTTAGCCAAAATAACTGTATTTTTGTCTTTTAGAGTCTTAAAACACCGCTTTTAGACAAGATAAACTACATTTGGTAACCAATGGCCTGAAAAAATGTTTTTGGTCAAAATGACTCTATTTAGGTCTCCAAGTGTCTATAAAGCCCTTTTTAGTCAAAATAACTACGTTTGGTCACCAAAGGTCTGAAAAACTATTTTAGAGTCTCAAAACTCCGCATTTAGATTTGGTATTTGTTTGGGTCAAAATTACTCTATTTTGGTCTCCAAGTGTCTAAAAAGCCTTTTTTAGTCAAAATAACTGCATTTGGTCACCAAAGGATTGAAAACTTTTTTAGCCAAAATGACTCTATTTATGTCTTTTAGAGTCTTAAAAAGCCGGGTTTAGACAAGATAATTGCATTTCGTAACCAGTGATCTGAAAACTTTTTTGGTCAAAATGACTCTATTTTGGTCTCCAAGTGTCTAAGAGGCCCTTTTAAGTCAAAATAACTGCATTTGGTCAGCAAAGGTATGAATAAAAATTTAGTCAAAATGATTGTATTTTCGTCAGAGTCTTAAAAACCGGTTTTGGATAAGATAATTGCATTTGGTAACCAATGGCCTGAAAAAATGACTCTATTTAGGTCTCCAAGTGTCTAAAAAGCCCTTTTTAGTCATAATACCTACGTTTGGTCAACAAAGGTCTGAAAAAACTATTTTAGCCAAAATGACTGTATTTTTGTCTTTTAGAGTCTCAAAACTCCGCATTTAGATTTGGTATTTGTTTGGGTCAAAATGACTCTATTTTGGTCTCCAAGTGTCTAAAAAGCCTTTTTAGTCAAAATAACTGCATTTGGTCACCAAAGGTCTGAAAACTTTTTTAGCCAAAATGACTGTATTTTTGTCTTTTAGAGTCTTAAAAAGCCGGGTTTAGACAAGATAATTGCATTTCGTAACCAGTGATCTGAAAACTTTTTTGGTCAAAATGACTCTATTTTGGTCTCCAAGTGTCTAAGAAGCCCTTTTAAGTCAAAATAACTGCATTTGGTCAGCAAAAGGTATGAATAAAAATTTAGTCAAAATGATTGTATTTTCGTCAATTAGAGTCTTAAAAACCGGTTTTGGACAAGATAATTGCATTTGGTAACCAATGGCCTGAAAAAATGTTTTTGTTTAAAATGACTCTATTTAGGTCTCCAAGTGTCTAAAAAGCCCTTTTTAGTCATAATAACTACGTTTGGTCAACAAAGGTCTGAAAAACTATTTTAGCCAAAATGACTGTATTTTTGTCTTTTAGAGTCTCAAAACTCCGCATTTAGATTTGGTATTTGTTTGGGTCAAAATTACTCTATTTTGGTCTCCAAGTGTCTAAAAAGCCTTTTTAGTCAAAATAACTGCATTTGGTCACCAAAGGTCTGAAAAACTTTTTTAGCCAAAATGACTGTATTTTTGTCTTTTAGAGTCTTAAAAAGCCGGGTTTAGACCCGATAATTGCATTTCCTAACCAGTGATCTGAAAACTTTTTTTGGTCAAAATGACCCTATTTTGGTCTCCAAGTGTCTAAAAAGCCTTTTTTAGTCAAAATAACTACGTTTGGTCACCAAAGGTCTGAAAACCTTTTTTCAGCCAAAATGACTGTATTTTTGTCTTTTAGAGTCTTAAAACACTGCTTTTAGACAAAATAAACTACATTTGGTAACCAATGGCCTGAAAAAATGTTTTTGGTCAAAATGACTCTATTTAGGTCTCCAAGTGTCTATAAAGCCCTTTTTAGTCAAAATAACTACGTTTGGTCACCAAAGGTCTGAAAAACTATTTTAGAGTCTCAAAATTCCGCCTTTAGATTTCGTATTTGTTTGGGTCAAAATGACTCTATTTTGGTCTCAGAGTGTCTAAAAAGCCTTTTTTAGTCAAAATAACTGCATTTGGTCACCAAAGGTCTGAAAACCTTTTTTAGCCAAAATAACTGTATTTTTGTCTTTTAGAGTCTTAAAACACCGCTTTTAGACAAGATAAACTACATTTGGTAACCAATGGCCTGAAAAAATGTTTTTGGTCAAAATGACTCTATTTAGGTCTCCAAGTGTCTATAAAGCCCTTTTTAGTCAAAATAACTACGTTTGGTCACCAAAGGTCTGAAAAACTATTTTAGAGTCTCAAAACTCCGCATTTAGATTTGGTATTTGTTTGGGTCAAAATTACTCTATTTTGGTCTCCAAGTGTCTAAAAAGCCTTTTTTAGTCAAAATAACTGCATTTGGTCACCAAAGGTCTGAAAACTTTTTTTGCCAAAATGACTGTATTTTTGTGTTTTAGAGTCTTAAAAAGCCGGGTTTAGACAAGATAATTGCATTTCGTAACCAGTGATCTGAAAACTTTTTTGGTCAAAATGACTCTATTTTGGTCTCCAAGTGTCTAAGAGGCCCTTTTAAGTCAAAATAACTGCATTTGGTCAGCAAAGGTATGAATAAAAATTTAGTCAAAATGATTGTATTTTCGTCAGAGTCTTAAAAACCGGTTTTGGATAAGATAATTGCATTTGGTAACCAATGGCCTGAAAAAATGTTTTTGGTCAAAATGACTCTATTTAGGTCTCCAAGTGTCTAAAAAGCCCTTTTTAGTCATAATACCTACGTTTGGTCAACAAAGGTCTGAAAAAACTATTTTAGCCAAAATGACTGTATTTTTGTCTTTTAGAGTCTCAAAACTCCACATTTAGATTTGGTATTTGTTTGGGTCAAAATGACTCTATTTTGGTCTCCAAGTGTCTAAAAAGCCTTTTTAGTCAAAATAACTGCATTTGGTCACCAAAGGTCTGAAAAACTTTTTTAGCCAAAATGACTGTATTTTTGTCTTTTAAAGTCTTAAAAAGCCGGGTTTAGACAAGATAATTGCATTTCTTAACCAGTGATCTGAAAACTTTTTTTGGTCAAAATGACTCTATTTTGGTCTCCAAGTGTCTAAAAAGCCTTTTTTAGTCAAAATAACTACGTTTGGTCACCAAAGGTCTGAAAACCTTTTTTCAGCCAAAATGACTGTATTTTTGTCTTTTAGAGTCTCAAAACTCCGCATTTAGATTTGGTATTTGTTTGGGTCAAAATGACTCTATTTTGGTCTCCAAGTGTCTAAAAAGCCTTTTTAGTCAAAATAACTGCATTTGGTCACCAAAGGTCTGAAAAACTTTTTTAGCCAAAATGACTGTATTTTTGTCTTTTAGAGTCTTAAAAACCCGGGTTTAGACAAGATAATTGCATTTCATAACCAGTGATCTGAAAACTTTTTTGGTCAAAATGACTCAATTTTGGTCTCCAAGTGTCTAAGAGGCCCTTTTAAGTCAAAATAACTGCATTTGGTCAGCAAAGGTATGAATAAAAATTTAGTCAAAATGATTGTATTTTCGTCAGAGTCTTAAAAACCGGTTTTGGATAAGATAATTGCATTTGGTAACCATTGGCCTGAAAAAATGTTTTTGGTCAAAATGACTCTATTTAGGTCTCCAAGTGTCTAAAAAGCCCTTTTTAGTCATAATACCTACGTTTGGTCAACAAAGGTCTGAAAAAACTATTTTAGCCAAAATGACTGTATTTTTGTCTTTTAGAGTCTCAAAACTCCGCATTTAGATTTGGTATTTGTTTGGGTCAAAATGACTCTATTTTGGTCTCCAAGTGTCTAAAAAGCCTTTTTAGTCAAAATAACTGCATTTGGTCACCAAAGGTCTGAAAAACTTTTTTAGCCAAAATGACTGTATTTTTGTCTTTTAAAGTCTTAAAAAGCCGGGTTTAGACAAGATAATTGCATTTCATAACCAGTGATCTGAAAACTTTTTTTGGTCAAAATGACTCTATTTTGGTCTCCAAGTGTCTAAAAAGCCTTTTTTAGTCAAAATAACTACGTTTGGTCACCAAAGGTCTGAAAACCTTTTTTCAGCCAAAATGACTGTATTTTTGTCTTTTAGAGTCTCAAAACTCCGCATTTAGATTTGGTATTTGTTTGGGTCAAAATGACTCTATTTTGGTCTCCAAGTGTCTAAAAAGCCTTTTTAGTCAAAATAACTGCATTTGGTCACCAAAGGTCTGAAAAACTTTTTTAGACAAAATGACTGTATTTTTGTCTTTTAGAGTCTTAAAAAGAAGGGTTTAGACAAGATAATTGCATTTCGTAACCAGTGATCTGAAAACATTTTTTTGGTCAAAATGACTCTATTTTGGTCTCCAAGTGTCTAAAAAGCCCTTTTTAGTCAAAATAACTGCATTTGGTTACCAAAGGTCTGAAAAAAAATGTAGTCAAAATGATTGTATTTTCGTCTATTAGAGTCTTAAAAAGCCGGTTTTGGACAAGATAATTGCATTTGGTAACCAATCACCTGAAACATTTTTTTGGGTCAAAATGACTCTATTTTGGTCTCAGAGTGTCTAAAAAGCCTTTTTTAGTCAAAATAACTGCATTTGGTCACCAAAGGTCTGAAAACCTTTTTTTAGCCAAAATAACTGTATTTTTGTCTTTTAGAGTCTTAAAACACCGCTTTTAGACAAGATAAACTACATTTGGTAACCAATGGCCTGAAAAAATGTTTTTGGTCAAAATGACTCTATTTAGGTCTCCAAGTGTCTATAAAGCCCTTTTTAGTCAAAATAACTACGTTTGGTCACCAAAGGTCTGAAAAACTATTTTAGAGTCTCAAAACTCCGCATTTAGATTTGGTATTTGTTTGGGTCAAAATTACTCTATTTTGGTCTCCAAGTGTCTAAAAAGCCTTTTTTAGTCAAAATAACTGCATTTGGTCACCAAAGGTCTGAAAACTTTTTTAGCCAAAATGACTGTATTTTTGTCTTTTAGAGTCTTAAAAAGCCGGGTTTAGACAAGATAATTGCATTTCGTAACCAGTGATCTGAAAACTTTTTTGGTCAAAATGACTATTTTGGTCTCCAAGTGACTAAGAAGCCCTTTTAAGTCAAAATAACTGCATTTGGTCAGCAAAAGGTATGAATAAAAATTTAGTCAAAATGATTGTATTTTCGTCAATTAGAGTCTTAAAAACCGGTTTTGGACAAGATAATTGCATTTGGTAACCAATGGCCTGAAAAAATGTTTTTGTTTAAAATGACTCTATTTAGGTCTCCAAGTGTCTAAAAAGCCCTTTTTAGTCATAATAACTACGTTTGGTCAACAAAGGTCTGAAAAACTATTTTAGCCAAAATGACTGTATTTTTGTCTTTTAGAGTCTCAAAACTCCGCATTTAGATTTGTATTTGTTTGGGTCAAAATTACTCTATTTTGGTCTCCAAGTGTCTAAAAAGCCTTTTTAGTCAAAATAACTGCATTTGGTCACCAAAGGTCTGAAAAACTTTTTTAGCCAAAATGACTGTATTTTTGTCTTTTAGAGTCTTAAAAAGCCGGGTTTAGACCAGATAATTGCATTTCCTAACCAGTGATCTGAAAACTTTTTTTGGTCGAAATGACCCTATTTTGGTCTCCAAGTGTCTAAAAAGCCTTTTTTAGTCAAAATAACTACTTTTGGTCACCAAAGGTCTGAAAACCTTTTTTCAGCCAAAATGACTGTATTTTTGTCTTTTAGAGTCTTAAAACACTGCTTTAAGACAAGATAAACTACATTTGGTAACCAATGGCCTGAAAAAATGTTTTTGGTCAAAATGACTCTATTTAGGTCTCCAAGTGTCTATAAAGCCCTTTTTAGTCAAAATAACTACGTTTGGTCACCAAAGGTCTGAAAAACTATTTTAGAGTCTCAAAATTCCGCATTTAGATTTGGTATTTGTTTGGGTCAAAATGACTCTATTTTGGTCTCAGAGTGTCTAAAAAGCCTTTTTTAGTCAAAATAACTGCATTTGGTCACCAAAGGTCTGAAAACCTTTTTTTAGCCAAAATAACTGTATTTTTGTCTTTTAGAGTCTTAAAACACCGCTTTTAGACAAGATAAACTACATTTGGTAACCAATGGCCTGAAAAAATGTTTTTGGTCAAAATGAATCTATTTAGGTCTCCAAGTGTCTATAAAGCCCTTTTTAGTCAAAATAACTACGTTTGGTCACCAAAGGTCTGAAAAACTATTTTAGAGTCTCAAAACTCCGCATTTAGATTTGGTATTTGTTTGGGTCAAAATTACTCTATTTTGGTCTCCAAGTGTCTAAAAAGCCTTTTTTAGTCAAAATAACTGCATTTGGTCACCAAAGGTCTGAAAACTTTTTTAGCCAAAATGACTGTATTTTTGTGTTTTAGAGTCTTAAAAAGCCGGGTTTAGACAAGATAATTGCATTTCGTAACCAGTGATCTGAAAACTTTTTTGGTCAAAATGACTCTATTTTGGTCTCCAAGTGTCTAAGAGGCCCTTTTAAGTCAAAATAACTGCATTTGGTCAGCAAAGGTATGAATAAAAATTTAGTCAAAATGATTGTATTTTCGTCAGAGTCTTAAAAACCGGTTTTGGATAAGATAATTGCATTTGGTAACCAATGGCCTGAAAAAATGTTTTTGGTCAAAATGACTCTATTTAGGTCTCCAAGTGTCTAAAAAGCCCTTTTTAGTCATAATACCTACGTTTGGTCAACAAAGGTCTGAAAAAACTATTTTAGCCAAAATGACTGTATTTTTGTCTTTTAGAGTCTCAAAACTCCACATTTAGATTTGGTATTTGTTTGGGTCAAAATGACTCTATTTTGGTCTCCAAGTGTCTAAAAAGCCTTTTTAGTCAAAATAACTGCATTTGGTCACCAAAGGTCTGAAAAACTTTTTTAGCCAAAATGACTGTATTTTTGTCTTTTAAAGTCTTAAAAAGCCGGGTTTAGACAAGATAATTGCATTTCTTAACCAGTGATCTGAAAACTTTTTTTGGTCAAAATGACTCTATTTTGGTCTCCAAGTGTCTAAAAAGCCTTTTTTAGTCAAAATAACTACGTTTGGTCACCAAAGGTCTGAAAACCTTTTTTCAGCCAAAATGACTGTATTTTTGTCTTTTAGAGTCTCAAAACTCCGCATTTAGATTTGGTATTTGTTTGGGTCAAAATGACTCTATTTTGGTCTCCAAGTGTCTAAAAAGCCTTTTTAGTCAAAATAACTGCATTTGGTCACCAAAGGTCTGAAAAACTTTTTTAGCCAAAATGACTGTGTTTTTGTCTTTTAGAGTCTTAAAAACCCGGGTTTAGACAAGATAATTGCATTTCATAACCAGTGATCTGAAAACTTTTTTGGTCAAAATGACTCAATTTTGGTCTCCAAGTGTCTAAGAGGCCCTTTTAAGTCAAAATAACTGCATTTGGTCAGCAAAGGTATGAATAAAAATTTAGTCAAAATGATTGTATTTTCGTCAGAGTCTTAAAAACCGGTTTTGGATAAGATAATTGCATTTGGTAACCATTGGCCTGAAAAAATGTTTTTGGTCAAAATGACTCTATTTAGGTCTCCAAGTGTCTAAAAAGCCCTTTTTAGTCATAATACCTACGTTTGGTCAACAAAGGTCTGAAAAAACTATTTTAGCCAAAATGACTGTATTTTTGTCTTTTAGAGTCTCAAAACTCCGCATTTAGATTTGGTATTTGTTTGGGTCAAAATGACTCTATTTTGGTCTCCAAGTGTCTAAAAAGCCTTTTTAGTCAAAATAACTGCATTTGGTCACCAAAGGTCTGAAAAACTTTTTTAGCCAAAATGACTGTATTTTTGTCTTTTAAAGTCTTAAAAAGCCGGGTTTAGACAAGATAATTGCATTTCATAACCAGTGATCTGAAAACTTTTTTTGGTCAAAATGACTCTATTTTGGTCTCCAAGTGTCTAAAAAGCCTTTTTTAGTCAAAATAACTACGTTTGGTCACCAAAGGTCTGAAAACCTTTTTTCAGCCAAAATGACTGTATTTTTGTCTTTTAGAGTCTCAAAACTCCGCATTTAGATTTGGTATTTGTTTGGGTCAAAATGACTCTATTTTGGTCTCCAAGTGTCTAAAAAGCCTTTTTAGTCAAAATAACTGCATTTGGTCACCAAAGGTCTGAAAAACTTTTTTAGACAAAATGACTGTATTTTTGTCTTTTAGAGTCTTAAAAAGAAGGGTTTAGACAAGATAATTGCATTTCGTAACCAGTGATCTGAAAACATTTTTTTGGTCAAAATGACTCTATTTTGGTCTCCAAGTGTCTAAAAAGCCCTTTTTAGTCAAAATAACTGCATTTGGTTACCAAAGGTCTGAAAAAAAATGTAGTCAAAATGATTGTATTTTCGTCTATTAGAGTCTTAAAAAGCCGGTTTTGGACAAGATAATTGCATTTGGTAACCAATCACCTGAAACATTTTTTTGGGTCAAAATGACTCTATTTTGGTCTCAGAGTGTCTAAAAAGCCTTTTTTAGTCAAAATAACTGCATTTGGTCACCAAAGGTCTGAAAACCTTTTTTTAGCCAAAATAACTGTATTTTTGTCTTTTAGAGTCTTAAAACACCGCTTTTAGACAAGATAAACTACATTTGGTAACCAATGGCCTGAAAAAATGTTTTTGGTCAAAATGAATCTATTTAGGTCTCCAAGTGTCTATAAAGCCCTTTTTAGTCAAAATAACTACGTTTGGTCACCAAAGGTCTGAAAAACTATTTTAGAGTCTCAAAACTCCGCATTTAGATTTGGTATTTGTTTGGGTCAAAATTACTCTATTTTGGTCTCCAAGTGTCTAAAAAGCCTTTTTTAGTCAAAATAACTGCATTTGGTCACCAAAGGTCTGAAAACTTTTTTAGCCAAAATGACTGTATTTTTGTCTTTTAGAGTCTTAAAAAGCCGGGTTTAGACAAGATAATTGCATTTCGTAACCAGTGATCTGAAAACTTTTTTGGTCAAAATGACTCTATTTTGGTCTCCAAGTGTCTAAGAGGCCCTTTTAAGTCAAAATAACTGCATTTGGTCAGCAAAGGTATGAATAAAAATTTAGTCAAAATGATTGTATTTTCGTCAGAGTCTTAAAAACCGGTTTTGGATCAGATAATTGCATTTGGTAACCAATGGCCTGAAAAAATGTTTTTGGTCAAAATGACTCTATTTAGGTCTCCAAGTGTCTAAAAAGCCCTTTTTAGTCATAATACCTACGTTTGGTCAACAAAGGTCTGAAAAAACTATTTTAGCCAAAATGACTGTATTTTTGTCTTTTAGAGTCTCAAAACTCCGCATTTAGATTTGGTATTTGTTTGGGTCAAAATGACTCTATTTTGGTCTCCAAGTGTCTAAAAAGCCTTTTTAGTCAAAATAACTGCATTTGGTCACCAAAGGTCTGAAAAACTTTTTTAGCCAAAATGACTGTATTTTTGTCTTTTAAAGTCTTAAAAAGCCGGGTTTAGACAAGATAATTGCATTTCTTAACCAGTGATCTGAAAACTTTTTTTGGTCAAAATGACTCTATTTTGGTCTCCAAGTGTCTAAAAAGCCTTTTTTAGTCAAAATAACTACGTTTGGTCACCAAAGGTCTGAAAACCTTTTTTCAGCCAAAATGACTGTATTTTTGTCTTTTAGAGTCTCAAAACTCCGCATTTAGATTTGGTATTTGTTTGGGTCAAAATTACTCTATTTTGGTCTCCAAGTGTCTAAAAAGCCTTTTTAGTCAAAATAACTGCATTTGGTCACCAAAGGTCTGAAAAACTTTTTTAGCCAAAATGACTGTATTTTTGTCTTTTAGAGTCTTAAAAAGCCGGGTTTAGACAAGATAATTGCATTTCATAACCAGTGATCTGAAAACTTTTTTGGTCAAAATGACTCTATTTTGGTCTCCAAGTGTCTAAGAGGCCCTTTTAAGTCAAAATAACTGCATTTGGTCAGCAAAGGTATGAATAAAAATTTAGTCAAAATGATTGTATTTTCGTCAGAGTCTTAAAAACCGGTTTTGGATAAGATAATTGCATTTGGTAACCATTGGCCTGAAAAAATGTTTTTGGTCAAAATGACTCTATTTAGGTCTCCAAGTGTCTAAAAAGCCCTTTTTAGTCATAATACCTACGTTTGGTCAACAAAGGTCTGAAAAAACTATTTTAGCCAAAATGACTGTATTTTTGTCTTTTGGAGTCTCAAAACTCCGCATTTAGATTTGGTATTTGTTTGGGTCAAAATGACTCTATTTTGGTCTCCAAGTGTCTAAAAAGCCTTTTTAGTCAAAATAACTGCATTTGGTCACCAAAGGTCTGAAAAACTTTTTTAGCCAAAATGACTGTATTTTTGTCTTTTAAAGTCTTAAAAAGCCGGGTTTAGACAAGATAATTGCATTTCATAACCAGTGATCTGAAAACTTTTTTTGGTCAAAATGACTCTATTTTGGTCTCCAAGTGTCTAAAAAGCCTTTTTTAGTCAAAATAACTACGTTTGGTCACCAAAGGTCTGAAAACCTTTTTTCAGCCAAAATGACTGTATTTTTGTCTTTTAGAGTCTCAAAACTCCGCATTTAGATTTGGTATTTGTTTGGGTCAAAATGACTCTATTTTGGTCTCCAAGTGTCTAAAAAGCCTTTTTAGTCAAAATAACTGCATTTGGTCACCAAAGGTCTGAAAAACTTTTTTAGACAAAATGACTGTATTTTTGTCTTTTAGAGTCTTAAAAAGAAGGGTTTAGACAAGATAATTGCATTTCGTAACCAGTGATCTGAAAACATTTTTTTGGTCAAAATGACTCTATTTTGGTCTCCAAGTGTCTAAAAAGCCCTTTTTAGTCAAAATAACTGCATTTGGTTACCAAAGGTCTGAAAAAAAATGTAGTCAAAATGATTGTATTTTCGTCTATTAGAGTCTTAAAAAGCCGGTTTTGGACAAGATAATTGCATTTGGTAACCAATCACCTGAAACATTTTTTTGGGTCAAAATGACTCTATTTTGGTCTCAGAGTGTCTAAAAAGCCTTTTTTAGTCAAAATAACTGCATTTGGTCACCAAAGGTCTGAAAACCTTTTTTTAGCCAAAATAACTGTATTTTTGTCTTTTAGAGTCTTAAAACACCGCTTTTAGACAAGATAAACTACATTTGGTAACCAATGGCCTGAAAAAATGTTTTTGGTCAAAATGACTCTATTTAGGTCTCCAAGTGTCTATAAAGCCCTTTTTAGTCAAAATAACTACGTTTGGTCACCAAAGGTCTGAAAAACTATTTTAGAGTCTCAAAACTCCGCATTTAGATTTGGTATTTGTTTGGGTCAAAATTACTCTATTTTGGTCTCCAAGTGTCTAAAAAGCCTTTTTTAGTCAAAATAACTGCATTTGGTCACCAAAGGATTGAAAACTTTTTTAGCCAAAATGACTCTATTTTTGTCTTTTAGAGTCTTAAAAAGCCGGGTTTAGACAAGATAATTGCATTTCGTAACCAGTGATCTGAAAACTTTTTTGGTCAAAATGACTCTATTTTGGTCTCCAAGTGTCTAAGAGGCCCTTTTAAGTCAAAATAACTGCATTTGGTCAGCAAAGGTATGAATAAAAATTTAGTCAAAATGATTGTATTTTCGTCAGAGTCTTAAAAACCGGTTTTGGATAAGATAATTGCATTTGGTAACCAATGGCCTGAAAAAATGTTTTTGGTCAAAATGACTCTATTTAGGTCTCCAAGTGTCTAAAAAGCCCTTTTTAGTCATAATACCTACGTTTGGTCAACAAAGGTCTGAAAAAACTATTTTAGCCAAAATGACTGTATTTTTGTCTTTTAGAGTCTCAAAACTCCGCATTTAGATTTGGTATTTGTTTGGGTCAAAATGACTCTATTTTGGTCTCCAAGTGTCTAAAAAGCCTTTTTAGTCAAAATAACTGCATTTGGTCACCAAAGGTCTGAAAAACTTTTTTAGCCAAAATGACTGTATTTTTGTCTTTTAGAGTCTTAAAAAGAAGGGTTTAGACAAGATAATTGCATTTCGTAACCAGTGATCTGAAAACATTTTTTTGGTCAAAATGACTCTATTTTGGTCTCCAAGTGTCTAAAAAGCCCTTTTTAGTCAAAATAACTGCATTTGGTTACCAAAGGTCTGAAAAAAATGTAGTCAAAATGATTGTATTTTCGTCTATTAGAGTCTTAAAAAGCCGGTTTTGGACAAGATAATTGCATTTGGTAACCAATCACCTGAAACATTTTTTTGGGTCAAAATGACTCTATTTTGGTCTCAGAGTGTCTAAAAAGCCTTTTTTAGTCAAAATAACTGCATTTGGTCACCAAAGGTCTGAAAACCTTTTTTTAGCCAAAATAACTGTATTTTTGTCTTTTAGAGTCTTAAAACACCGCTTTTAGACAAGATAAACTACATTTGGTAACCAATGGCCTGAAAAAATGTTTTTGGTCAAAATGACTCTATTTAGGTCTCCAAGTGTCTATAAAGCCCTTTTTAGTCAAAATAACTACGTTTGGTCACCAAAGGTCTGAAAAACTATTTTAGAGTCTCAAAACTCCGCATTTAGATTTGGTATTTGTTTGGGTCAAAATTACTCTATTTTGGTCTCCAAGTGTCTAAAAAGCCTTTTTTAGTCAAAATAACTGCATTTGGTCACCAAAGGATTGAAAACTTTTTTAGCCAAAATGACTCTATTTTTGTCTTTTAGAGTCTTAAAAAGCCGGGTTTAGACAAGATAATTGCATTTCGTAACCAGTGATCTGAAAACTTTTTTGGTCAAAATGACTCTATTTTGGTCTCCAAGTGTCTAAGAGGCCCTTTTAAGTCAAAATAACTGCATTTGGTCAGCAAAGGTATGAATAAAAATTTAGTCAAAATGATTGTATTTTCGTCAGAGTCTTAAAAACCGGTTTTGGATAAGATAATTGCATTTGGTAACCAATGGCCTGAAAAAATGTTTTTGGTCAAAATGACTCTATTTAGGTCTCCAAGTGTCTAAAAAGCCCTTTTTAGTCATAATACCTACGTTTGGTCAACAAAGGTCTGAAAAAACTATTTTAGCCAAAATGACTGTATTTTTGTCTTTTAGAGTCTCAAAACTCCGCATTTAGATTTGGTATTTGTTTGGGTCAAAATGACTCTATTTTGGTCTCCAAGTGTCTAAAAAGCCTTTTTAGTCAAAATAACTGCATTTGGTCACCAAAGGTCTGAAAAACTTTTTTAGCCAAAATGACTGTATTTTTGTCTTTTAGAGTCTTAAAAAGAAGGGTTTAGACAAGATAATTGCATTTCGTAACCAGTGATCTGAAAACATTTTTTTGGTCAAAATGACTCTATTTTGGTCTCAAAGTGTCTAAAAAGCCCTTTTTAGTCAAAATAACTGCATTTGGTTACCAAAGGTCTGAAAAAAAATGTAGTCAAAATGATTGTATTTTCGTCTATTAGAGTCTTAAAAAGCCGGGTTTAGACAAGATAATTGCATTTCATAACCAGTGATCTGAAAACTTTTTTTGGTCAAAATGACTCTATTTTGGTCTCCAAGTGTCTAAAAAGCCTTTTTTAGTCAAAATAACTACGTTTGGTCACCAAAGGTCTGAAAACCTTTTTTCAGCCAAAATGACTGTATTTTTGTCTTTTAGAGTCTCAAAACTCCGCATTTAGATTTGGTATTTGTTTGGGTCAAAATGACTCTATTTTGGTCTCCAAGTGTCTAAAAAGCCTTTTTAGTCAAAATAACTGCATTTGGTCACCAAAGGTCTGAAAAACTTTTTTAGCCAAAATGACTCTATTTTTGTCTTTTAGAGTCTTAAAAAGCCGGGTTTAGACAAGATAATTGCATTTCGTAACCAGTGATCTGAAAACTTTTTTGGTCAAAATGACTCTATTTTGGTCTCCAAGTGTCTAAGAGGCCCTTTTAAGTCAAAATAACTGCATTTGGTCAGCAAAGGTATGAATAAAAATTTAGTCAAAATGATTGTATTTTCGTCAGAGTCTTAAAAACCGGTTTTGGATAAGATAATTGCATTTGGTAACCAATGGCCTG
Source organism: Pelophylax lessonae (assembly GCF_965119305.1). NCBI lineage: Eukaryota > Metazoa > Chordata > Amphibia > Anura > Ranidae > Pelophylax > Pelophylax lessonae. Next base: position 142,085,959 of record NC_138773.1, on the reverse strand, counting down.
AAAAAATGTTTTTGGTCAAAATGACTCTATTTAGGTCTCCAAGTGTCTAAAAAGCCCTTTTTAGTCATAATACCTACGTTTGGTCAACAAAGGTCTGAAAAAACTATTTTAGCCAAAATGACTGTATTTTTGTCTTTTAGAGTCTCAAAACTCCGCATTTAGATTTGGTATTTGTTTGGGTCAAAATGACTCTATTTTGGTCTCCAAGTGTCTAAAAAGCCTTTTTAGTCAAAATAACTGCATTTGGTCACCAAAGGTCTGAAAAACTTTTTTAGCCAAAATGACTGTATTTTTGTCTTTTAGAGTCTTAAAAAGAAGGGTTTAGACAAGATAATTGCATTTCGTAACCAGTGATCTGAAAACATTTTTTTGGTCAAAATGACTCTATTTTGGTCTCCAAGTGTCTAAAAAGCCCTTTTTAGTCAAAATAACTGCATTTGGTTACCAAAGGTCTGAAAAAAATGTAGTCAAAATGATTGTATTTTCGTCTATTAGAGTCTTAAAAAGCCGGTTTTGGACAAGATAATTGCATTTGGTAACCAATCACCTGAAACATTTTTTTGGGTCAAAATGACTCTATTTTGGTCTCAGAGTGTCTAAAAAGCCTTTTTTAGTCAAAATAACTGCATTTGGTCACCAAAGGTCTGAAAACCTTTTTTTAGCCAAAATAACTGTATTTTTGTCTTTTAGAGTCTTAAAACACCGCTTTTAGACAAGATAAACTACATTTGGTAACCAATGGCCTGAAAAAATGTTTTTGGTCAAAATGACTCTATTTAGGTCTCCAAGTGTCTATAAAACCCTTTTTAGTCAAAATAACTACGTTTGGTCACCAAAGGTCTGAAAAACTATTTTAGAGTCTCAAAACTCCGCATTTAGATTTGGTATTTGTTTGGGTCAAAATTACTCTATTTTGGTCTCCAAGTGTCTAAAAAGCCTTTTTTAGTCAAAATAACTGCATTTGGTCACCAAAGGATTGAAAACTTTTTTAGCCAAAATGACTCTATTTTTGTCTTTTAGAGTCTTAAAAAGCCGGGTTTAGACAAGATAATTGCATTTCGTAACCAGTGATCTGAAAACTTTTTTGGTCAAAATGACTATTTTGGTCTCCAAGTGTCTAAGAGGCCCTTTTAAGTCAAAATAACTGCATTTGGTCAGCAAAGGTATGAATAAAAATTTAGTCAAAATGATTGTATTTTCGTCAGAGTCTTAAAAACCGGTTTTGGATAAGATAATTGCATTTGGTAACCAATGGCCTGAAAAAATGTTTTTGGTCAAAATGACTCTATTTAGGTCTCCAAGTGTCTAAAAAGCCCTTTTTAGTCATAATACCTACGTTTGGTCAACAAAGGTCTGAAAAAACTATTTTAGCCAAAATGACTGTATTTTTGTCTTTTAGAGTCTCAAAACTCCGCATTTAGATTTGGTATTTGTTTGGGTCAAAATGACTCTATTTTGGTCTCCAAGTGTCTAAAAAGCCTTTTTAGTCAAAATAACTGCATTTGGTCACCAAAGGTCTGAAAAACTTTTTTAGCCAAAATGACTGTATTTTTGTCTTTTAAAGTCTTAAAAAGCCAGGTTTAGACAAGATAATTGCATTTCATAACCAGTGATCTGAAAACTTTTTTGGTCAAAATGACTCTATTTTGGTCTCCAAGTGTCTAAAAAGCCTTTTTAGTCAAAATAACTGCATTTGGTCACCAAAGGTCTGAAAAACTTTTTTAGCCAAAATGACTGTATTTTTGTCTTTTAGAGTCTTAAAAAGAAGGGTTTAGACAAGATAATTGCATTTCGTAACCAGTGATCTGAAAACATTTTTTTGGTCAAAATGACTCTATTTTGGTCTCAAAGTGTCTAAAAAGCCCTTTTTAGTCAAAATAACTGCATTTGGTTACCAAAGGTCTGAAAAAAAATGTAGTCAAAATGATTGTATTTTCGTCTATTAGAGTCTTAAAAAGCCGGGTTTAGACAAGATAATTGCATTTCATAACCAGTGATCTGAAAACTTTTTTTGGTCAAAATGACTCTATTTTGGTCTCCAAGTGTCTAAAAAGCCTTTTTTAGTCAAAATAACTACGTTTGGTCACCAAAGGTCTGAAAACCTTTTTTCAGCCAAAATGACTGTATTTTTGTCTTTTAGAGTCTCAAAACTCCGCATTTAGATTTGGTATTTGTTTGGGTCAAAATGACTCTATTTTGGTCTCCAAGTGTCTAAAAAGCCTTTTTAGTCAAAATAACTGCATTTGGTCACCAAAGGTCTGAAAAACTTTTTTAGCCAAAATGACTCTATTTTTGTCTTTTAGAGTCTTAAAAAGCCGGGTTTAGACAAGATAATTGCATTTCGTAACCAGTGATCTGAAAACTTTTTTGGTCAAAATGACTCTATTTTGGTCTCCAAGTGTCTAAGAGGCCCTTTTAAGTCAAAATAACTGCATTTGGTCAGCAAAGGTATGAATAAAAATTTAGTCAAAATGATTGTATTTTCGTCAGAGTCTTAAAAACCGGTTTTGGATAAGATAATTGCATTTGGTAACCAATGGCCTGAAAAAATGTTTTTGGTCAAAATGACTCTATTTAGGTCTCCAAGTGTCTTAAAAGCCCTTTTTAGTCATAACTACGTTTGGTCAACAAAGGTCTGAAAAACTTTTTTAGCCAAAATGACTGTATTTTTGTCTTTTAGAGTCTTAAAAAGAAGGGTTTAGACAAGATAATTGCATTTCGTAACCAGTGATCTGAAAACATTTTTTTGGTCAAAATGACTCTATTTTGGTCTCCAAGTGTCTAAAAAGCCCTTTTTAGTCAAAATAACTGCATTTGGTTACCAAAGGTCTGAAAACAAATTTAGTCAAAATGATTGTATTTTCGTCTATTAGAGTCTTAAAAAGCCGGTTTTGGACAAGATAATTGCATTTGGTAACCAATCACCTGAAACATTTTTTTGGGTCAAAATGACTCTATTTTGGTCTCAGAGTGTCTAAAAAGCCTTTTTTAGTCAAAATAACTGCATTTGGTCACCAAAGGTCTGAAAACCTTTTTTTAGCCAAAATAACTGTATTTTTGTCTTTTAGAGTCTTAAAACACCGCTTTTAGACAAGATAAACTACATTTGGTAACCAATGGCCTGAAAAAATGTTTTTGGTCAAAATGACTCTATTTAGGTCTCCAAGTGTCTATAAAGCCCTTTTTAGTCAAAATAACTACGTTTGGTCACCAAAGGTCTGGAAAACTATTTTAGAGTCTCAAAACTCCGCATTTAGATTTGGTATTTGTTTGGGTCAAAATTACTCTATTTTGGTCTCCAAGTGTCTAAAAAGCCTTTTTAGTCAAAATAACTGCATTTGGTCACCAAAGGTCTGAAAACTTTTTTAGCCAAAATGACTGTATTTTTGTCTTTTAGAGTCTTAAAAAGCCGGGTTTAGACAAGATGATTGCATTTCCTAACCAGTGATCTGAAAACTTTTTTGGTCAAAATGACTCTATTTTGGTCTCCAAGTGTCTAAAAAGCCTTTTTTAGTCAAAATAACTACGTTTGGTCACCAAAGGTCTGAAAACCTTTTTTCAGTCAAAATGACTGTATTTTTGTCTTTTAGAGTCTCAAAACTCCGCATTTAGATTTGGTATTTGTTTGGGTCAAAATGACTCTATTTTGGTCTCCAAGTGTCTAAAAAGCCTTTTTAGTCAAAATAACTGCATTTGGTCACCAAAGGTCTGAAAAACTTTTTTAGCCAAAATGACTATATTTTTGTCTTTTAGAGTCTTAAAAAGAAGGGTTTAGACAATATAATTGCATTTCGTAACCAGTGATCTGAAAACATTTTTTTGGTCAAAATGACTCTATTTTGGTCTCCAAGTGTCTAAAAAGCCCTTTTTAGTCAAAATAACTGCATTTGGTTACCAAAGGTCTGAAAAAAAATGTAGTCAAAATGATTGTATTTTCGTCTATTAGAGTCTTTAAAAGCCAGTTTTGGACAAGATAATTGCATTTGGTAACCAATCACCTGAAACATTTTTTTGGGTCAAAATGACTCTATTTTGGTCTCAGAGTGTCTAAAAAGCCTTTTTTAGTCAAATTAACTGCATTTGGTCACCAAAGGTCTGAAAACCTTTTTTTAGCCAAAATAACTGTATTTTTGTCTTTTAGAGTCTTAAAACACCGCTTTTAGACAAGATAAACTACATTTGGTAACCAATGGCCTGAAAAAATGTTTTTGGTCAAAATGACTCTATTTAGGTCTCCAAGTGTCTATAAAGCCCTTTTTAGTCAAAATAACTACGTTTGGTCACCAAAGGTCTGAAAAACTATTTTAGAGTCTCAAAACTCCGCATTTAGATTTGGTATTTGTTTGGGTCAAAATTACTCTATTTTGGTCTCCAAGTGTCTAAAAAGCTTTTTTTAGTCAAAATAACTGCATTTGGTCACCAAAGGATTGAAAACTTTTTTAGCCAAAATGACTGTATTTTTGTCTTTTAGAGTCTTAAAAAGCCGGGTTTAGACAAGATAATTGCATTTCGTAACCAGTGATCTGAAAACTTTTTTGGTCAAAATGACTCTATTTTGGTCTCCAAGTGTCTAAGAGGCCCTTTTAAGTCAAAATAACTGCATTTGGTCAGCAAAGGTATGAATAAAAATTTAGTCAAAATGATTGTATTTTCGTCAGAGTCTTAAAAACCGGTTTTGGATAAGATAATTGCATTTGGTAACCAATGGCCTGAAAAAATGTTTTTGGTCAAAATGACTCTATTAAGGTCTCCAAGTGTCTAAAAAGCCCTTTTTAGTCATAATACCTACGTTTGGTCAACAAAGGTCTGAAAAAACTATTTTAGCCAAAATGACTGTATTTTTGTCTTTTAGAGTCTCAAAACTCCGCATTTAGATTTGGTATTTGTTTGGGTCAAAATGACTCTATTTTGGTCTCCAAGTGTCTAAAAAGCCTTTTTAGTCAAAATAACTGCATTTGGTCACCAAAGGTCTGAAAAACTTTTTTAGCCAAAATGACTGTATTTTTGTCTTTTAGAGTCTTAAAAAGCCGGGTTTAGACAAGATAATTGCATTTCATAACCAGTGATCTGAAAACTTTTTTGGTCAAAATGACTCTATTTTGGTCTCCAAGTGTCTAAAAAGCCTTTTTTAGTCAAAATAACTACGTTTGGTCACCAAAGGTCTGAAAACCTTTTTTCAGCCAAAATGACTGTATTTTTGTCTTTTAGAGTCTCAAAACTCCGCATTTAGATTTGGTATTTGTTTGGGTCAAAATGACTCTATTTTGGTCTCCAAGTGTCTAAAAAGCCTTTTTAGTCAAAATAACTGCATTTGGTCACCAAAGGTCTGAAAAACTTTTTTAGCCAAAATGACTGTATTTTTGTCTTTTAGAGTCTTAAAAAGAAGGGTTTAGACAAGATAATTGCATTTTGTAACCAGTGATCTGAAAACATTTTTTTGGTCAAAATGACTCTATTTTGGTCTCCAAGTGTCTAAAAAGCCCTTTTTAGTCAAAATAACTGCATTTGGTTACCAAAGGTCTGAAAAAAAATGTAGTCAAAATGATTGTATTTTCGTCTATTAGAGTCTTAAAAAGCCGGTTTTGGACAAGATAATTGCATTTGGTAACCAATCACCTGAAACATTTTTTTGGGTCAAAATGACTCTATTTTGGTCTCAGAGTGTCTAAAAAGCCTTTTTTAGTCAAAATAACTACGTTTGGTCACCAAAGGTCTGAAAAACTATTTTAGAGTCTCAAAACTCCGCATTTAGATTTGGTATTTGTTTGGGTCAAAATTACTCTATTTTGGTCTCCAAGTGTCTAAAAAGCCTTTTTTAGTCAAAATAACTGCATTTGGTCACCAAAGGTCTGAAAACTTTTTTAGCCAAAATGACTGTATTTTTGTCTTTTAGAGTCTTAAAACACTGCTTTTAGACAAGATAAACTACATTTGGTAACCAATGGCCTGAAAAAATGTTTTTGGTCAAAATGACTCTATTTAGGTCTCCAAGTGTCTATAAAGCCCTTTTTAGTCAAAATAACTACGTTTGGTCACCAAAGGTCTGAAAAACTATTTTAGAGTCTCAAAACTCCGCATTTAGATTTGGTATTTGTTTGGGTCAAAATTACTCTATTTTGGTCTCCAAGTGTCTAAAAAGCCTTTTTTAGTCAAAATAACTGCATTTGGTCACCAAAGGTCTGAAAACTTTTTTAGCCAAAATGACTGTATTTTTGTCTTTTAGAGTCTTAAAAAGCCGGGTTTAGACAAGATAATTGCATTTCGTAACCAGTGATCTGAAAACTTTTTTGGTCAAAATGACTCTATTTTGGTCTCCAAGTGTCTAAGAAGCCCTTTTAAGTCAAAATAACTGCATTTGGTCAGCAAAAGGTATGAATAAAAATTTAGTCAAAATGATTTTATTTTCGTCAATTAGAGTCTTAAAAACCGGTTTTGGACAAGATAATTGCATTTGGTAACCAATGGCCTGAAAAAATGTTTTTGTTTAAAATGACTCTATTTAGGTCTCCAAGTGTCTAAAAAGCCCTTTTTAGTCATAATAACTACGTTTGGTCAACAAAGGTCTGAAAAACGATTTTAGCCAAAATGACTGTATTTTTGTCTTTTAGAGTCTCAAAACTCCGCATTTAGATTTGGTATTTGTTTGGGTCAAAATTACTCTATTTTGGTCTCCAAGTGTCTAAAAAGCCTTTTTAGTCAAAATAACTGCATTTGGTCACCAAAGGTCTGAAAAACTTTTTTAGCCAAAATGACTGTATTTTTGTCTTTTAGAGTCTTAAAAAGCCGGGTTTAGACCAGATAATTGCATTTCCTAACCAGTGATCTGAAAACTTTTTTTGGTCAAAATGACCCTATTTTGGTCTCCAAGTGTCTAAAAAGCCTTTTTTAGTCAAAATAACTACGTTTGGTCACCAAAGGTCTGAAAACCTTTTTTCAGCCAAAATGACTGTATTTTTGTCTTTTAGAGTCTTAAAACACTGCTTTTAGACAAGATAAACTACATTTGGTAACCAATGGCCTGAAAAAATGTTTTTGGTCAAAATGACTCTATTTAGGTCTCCAAGTGTCTATAAAGCCCTTTTTAGTCAAAATAACTACGTTTGGTCACCAAAGGTCTGAAAAACTATTTTAGAGTCTCAAAATTCCGCATTTAGATTTGGTATTTGTTTGGGTCAAAATGACTCTATTTTGGTCTCAGAGTGTCTAAAAAGCCTTTTTTAGTCAAAATAACTGCATTTGGTCACCAAAGGTCTGAAAACCTTTTTTTAGCCAAAATAACTGTATTTTTGTCTTTTAGAGTCTTAAAACACCGCTTTTAGACAAGATAAACTACATTTGGTAACCAATGGCCTGAAAAAATGTTTTTGGTCAAAATGACTCTATTTAGGTCTCCAAGTGTCTATAAAGCCCCTTTTAGTCAAAATAACTACGTTTGGTCACCAAAGGTCTGAAAAACTATTTTAGAGTCTCAAAACTCCGCATTTAGATTTGGTATTTGTTTGGGTCAAAATTACTCTATTTTGGTCTCCAAGTGTCTAAAAAGCCTTTTTTAGTCAAAATAACTGCATTTGGTCACCAAAGGTCTGAAAACTTTTTTAGCCAAAATGACTGTATTTTTGTGTTTTAGAGTCTTAAAAAGCCGGGTTTAGACAAGATAATTGCATTTCGTAACCAGTGATCTGAAAACTTTTTTGGTCAAAATGACTCTATTTTGGTCTTCAAGTGTCTAAGAGGCCCTTTTAAGTCAAAATAACTGCATTTGGTCAGCAAAGGTATGAATAAAAATTTAGTCAAAATTATTGTATTTTCGTCAGAGTCTTAAAAACCGGTTTTGGATAAGATAATTGCATTTGGTAACCAATGGCCTGAAAAAATGTTTTTGGTCAAAATGACTCTATTTAGGTCTCCAAGTGTCTAAAAAGCCCTTTTTAGTCATAATACCTACGTTTGGTCAACAAAGGTCTGAAAAAACTATTTTAGCCAAAATGACTGTATTTTTGTCTTTTAGAGTCTCAAAACTCCGCATTTAGATTTGGTATTTGTTTGGGTCAAAATGACTCTATTTTGGTCTCCAAGTGTCTAAAAAGCCTTTTTAGTCAAAATAACTGCATTTGGTCACCAAAGGTCTGAAAAACTTTTTTAGCCAAAATGACTGTATTTTTGTCTTTTAGAGTCTTAAAAAGCCGGGTTTAGACAAGATAATTGCATTTCATAACCAGTGATCTGAAAACTTTTTTTGGTCAAAATGACTCTATTTTGGTCTCCAAGTGTCTAAAAAGCCTTTTTTAGTCAAAATAACTACGTTTGGTCACCAAAGGTCTGAAAACCTTTTTTCAGCCAAAATGACTGTATTTTTGTCTTTTAGAGTCTCAAAACTCCGCATTTAGATTTGGTATTTGTTTGGGTCAAAATGACTCTATTTTGGTCTCCAAGTGTCTAAAAAGCCATTTTAGTCAAAATAACTGCATTTGGTCACCAAAGGTCTGAAAAACTTTTTTAGCCAAAATGACTGTATTTTTGTCTTTTAGAGTCTTAAAAAGCCGGGTTTAGACAAGATAATTGCATTTCATAACCAGTGATCTGAAAACTTTTTTTGGTCAAAATGACTCTATTTTGGTCTCCAAGTGTCTAAAAAGCCTTTTTTAGTCAAAATAACTACGTTTGGTCACCAAAGGTCTGAAAACCTTTTTTCAGCCAAAATGACTGTATTTTTGTCTTTTAGAGTCTCAAAACTCCGCATTTAGATTTGGTATTTGTTTGGGTCAAAATGACTCTATTTTGGTCTCCAAGTGTCTAAAAAGCCTTTTTAGTCAAAATAACTGCATTTGGTCACCAAAGGTCTGAAAAACTTTTTTAGCCAAAATGACTCTATTTTTGTCTTTTAGAGTCTTAAAAAGCCGGGTTTAGACAAGATAATTGCATTTCGTAACCAGTGATCTGAAAACTTTTTTGGTCAAAATGACTCTATTTTGGTCTCCAAGTGTCTAAGAGGCCCTTTTAAGTCAAAATAACTGCATTTGGTCAGCAAAGGTATGAATAAAAATTTAGTCAAAATGATTGTATTTTCGTCAGAGTCTTAAAAACCGGTTTTGGATAAGATAATTGCATTTGGTAACCAATGGCCTGAAAAAATGTTTTTGGTCAAAATGACTCTATTTAGGTCTCCAAGTGTCTAAAAAGCCCTTTTTAGTCATAATACCTACGTTTGGTCAACAAAGGTCTGAAAAAACTATTTTAGCCAAAATGACTGTATTTTTGTCTTTTAGAGTCTCAAAACTCCGCATTTAGATTTGGTATTTGTTTGGGTCAAAATGACTCTATTTTGGTCTCCAAGTGTCTAAAAAGCCTTTTTAGTCAAAATAACTGCATTTGGTCACCAAAGGTCTGAAAAACTTTTTTAGCCAAAATGACTGTATTTTTGTCTTTTAGAGTCTTAAAAAGAAGGGTTTAGACAAGATAATTGCATTTCGTAACCAGTGATCTGAAAACATTTTTTTGGTCAAAATGACTCTATTTTGGTCTCCAAGTGTCTAAAAAGCCCTTTTTAGTCAAAATAACTGCATTTGGTTACCAAAGGTCTGAAAAAAATGTAGTCAAAATGATTGTATTTTCGTCTATTAGAGTCTTAAAAAGCCGGTTTTGGACAAGATAATTGCATTTGGTAACCAATCACCTGAAACATTTTTTTGGGTCAAAATGACTCTATTTTGGTCTCAGAGTGTCTAAAAAGCCTTTTTTAGTCAAAATAACTGCATTTGGTCACCAAAGGTCTGAAAACCTTTTTTTAGCCAAAATAACTGTATTTTTGTCTTTTAGAGTCTTAAAACACCGCTTTTAGACAAGATAAACTACATTTGGTAACCAATGGCCTGAAAAAATGTTTTTGGTCAAAATGACTCTATTTAGGTCTCCAAGTGTCTATAAAGCCCTTTTTAGTCAAAATAACTACGTTTGGTCACCAAAGGTCTGAAAAACTATTTTAGAGTCTCAAAACTCCGCATTTAGATTTGGTATTTGTTTGGGTCAAAATTACTCTATTTTGGTCTCCAAGTGTCTAAAAAGCCTTTTTTAGTCAAAATAACTGCATTTGGTCACCAAAGGATTGAAAACTTTTTTAGCCAAAATGACTCTATTTTTGTCTTTTAGAGTCTTAAAAAGCCGGGTTTAGACAAGATAATTGCATTTCGTAACCAGTGATCTGAAAACTTTTTTGGTCAAAATGACTCTATTTTGGTCTCCAAGTGTCTAAGAGGCCCTTTTAAGTCAAAATAACTGCATTTGGTCAGCAAAGGTATGAATAAAAATTTAGTCAAAATGATTGTATTTTCGTCAGAGTCTTAAAAACCGGTTTTGGATAAGATAATTGCATTTGGTAACCAATGGCCTGAAAAAATGTTTTTGGTCAAAATGACTCTATTTAGGTCTCCAAGTGTCTAAAAAGCCCTTTTTAGTCATAATACCTACGTTTGGTCAACAAAGGTCTGAAAAAACTATTTTAGCCAAAATGACTGTATTTTTGTCTTTTAGAGTCTCAAAACTCCGCATTTAGATTTGGTATTTGTTTGGGTCAAAATGACTCTATTTTGGTCTCCAAGTGTCTAAAAAGCCTTTTTAGTCAAAATAACTGCATTTGGTCACCAAAGGTCTGAAAAACTTTTTTAGCCAAAATGACTGTATTTTTGTCTTTTAAAGTCTTAAAAAGCCAGGTTTAGACAAGATAATTGCATTTCATAACCAGTGATCTGAAAACTTTTTTGGTCAAAATGACTCTATTTTGGTCTCCAAGTGTCTAAAAAGCCTTTTTAGTCAAAATAACTGCATTTGGTCACCAAAGGTCTGAAAAACTTTTTTAGCCAAAATGACTGTATTTTTGTCTTTTAGAGTCTTAAAAAGAAGGGTTTAGACAAGATAATTGCATTTCGTAACCAGTGATCTGAAAACATTTTTTTGGTCAAAATGACTCTATTTTGGTCTCAAAGTGTCTAAAAAGCCCTTTTTAGTCAAAATAACTGCATTTGGTTACCAAAGGTCTGAAAAAAAATGTAGTCAAAATGATTGTATTTTCGTCTATTAGAGTCTTAAAAAGCCGGGTTTAGACAAGATAATTGCATTTCATAACCAGTGATCTGAAAACTTTTTTTGGTCAAAATGACTCTATTTTGGTCTCCAAGTGTCTAAAAAGCCTTTTTTAGTCAAAATAACTACGTTTGGTCACCAAAGGTCTGAAAACCTTTTTTCAGCCAAAATGACTGTATTTTTGTCTTTTAGAGTCTCAAAACTCCGCATTTAGATTTGGTATTTGTTTGGGTCAAAATGACTCTATTTTGGTCTCCAAGTGTCTAAAAAGCCTTTTTAGTCAAAATAACTGCATTTGGTCACCAAAGGTCTGAAAAACTTTTTTAGCCAAAATGACTCTATTTTTGTCTTTTAGAGTCTTAAAAAGCCGGGTTTAGACAAGATAATTGCATTTCGTAACCAGTGATCTGAAAACTTTTTTGGTCAAAATGACTCTATTTTGGTCTCCAAGTGTCTAAGAGGCCCTTTTAAGTCAAAATAACTGCATTTGGTCAGCAAAGGTATGAATAAAAATTTAGTCAAAATGATTGTATTTTCGTCAGAGTCTTAAAAACCGGTTTTGGATAAGATAATTGCATTTGGTAACCAATGGCCTGAAAAAATGTTTTTGGTCAAAATGACTCTATTTAGGTCTCCAAGTGTCTTAAAAGCCCTTTTTAGTCATAACTACGTTTGGTCAACAAAGGTCTGAAAAACTTTTTTAGCCAAAATGACTGTATTTTTGTCTTTTAGAGTCTTAAAAAGAAGGGTTTAGACAAGATAATTGCATTTCGTAACCAGTGATCTGAAAACATTTTTTTGGTCAAAATGACTCTATTTTGGTCTCCAAGTGTCTAAAAAGCCCTTTTTAGTCAAAATAACTGCATTTGGTTACCAAAGGTCTGAAAACAAATTTAGTCAAAATGATTGTATTTTCGTCTATTAGAGTCTTAAAAAGCCGGTTTTGGACAAGATAATTGCATTTGGTAACCAATCACCTGAAACATTTTTTTGGGTCAAAATGACTCTATTTTGGTCTCAGAGTGTCTAAAAAGCCTTTTTTAGTCAAAATAACTGCATTTGGTCACCAAAGGTCTGAAAACCTTTTTTTAGCCAAAATAACTGTATTTTTGTCTTTTAGAGTCTTAAAACACCGCTTTTAGACAAGATAAACTACATTTGGTAACCAATGGCCTGAAAAAATGTTTTTGGTCAAAATGACTCTATTTAGGTCTCCAAGTGTCTATAAAGCCCTTTTTAGTCAAAATAACTACGTTTGGTCACCAAAGGTCTGGAAAACTATTTTAGAGTCTCAAAACTCCGCATTTAGATTTGGTATTTGTTTGGGTCAAAATTACTCTATTTTGGTCTCCAAGTGTCTAAAAAGCCTTTTTAGTCAAAATAACTGCATTTGGTCACCAAAGGTCTGAAAACTTTTTTAGCCAAAATGACTGTATTTTTGTCTTTTAGAGTCTTAAAAAGCCGGGTTTAGACAAGATGATTGCATTTCCTAACCAGTGATCTGAAAACTTTTTTGGTCAAAATGACTCTATTTTGGTCTCCAAGTGTCTAAAAAGCCTTTTTTAGTCAAAATAACTACGTTTGGTCACCAAAGGTCTGAAAACCTTTTTTCAGTCAAAATGACTGTATTTTTGTCTTTTAGAGTCTCAAAACTCCGCATTTAGATTTGGTATTTGTTTGGGTCAAAATGACTCTATTTTGGTCTCCAAGTGTCTAAAAAGCCTTTTTAGTCAAAATAACTGCATTTGGTCACCAAAGGTCTGAAAAACTTTTTTAGCCAAAATGACTATATTTTTGTCTTTTAGAGTCTTAAAAAGAAGGGTTTAGACAAGATAATTGCATTTCGTAACCAGTGATCTGAAAACATTTTTTTGGTCAAAATGACTCTATTTTGGTCTCCAAGTGTCTAAAAAGCCCTTTTTAGTCAAAATAACTGCATTTGGTTACCAAAGGTCTGAAAAAAAATGTAGTCAAAATGATTGTATTTTCGTCTATTAGAGTCTTTAAAAGCCAGTTTTGGACAAGATAATTGCATTTGGTAACCAATCACCTGAAACATTTTTTTGGGTCAAAATGACTCTATTTTGGTCTCAGAGTGTCTAAAAAGCCTTTTTTAGTCAAATTAACTGCATTTGGTCACCAAAGGTCTGAAAACCTTTTTTTAGCCAAAATAACTGTATTTTTGTCTTTTAGAGTCTTAAAACACCGCTTTTAGACAAGATAAACTACATTTGGTAACCAATGGCCTGAAAAAATGTTTTTGGTCAAAATGACTCTATTTAGGTCTCCAAGTGTCTATAAAGCCCTTTTTAGTCAAAATAACTACGTTTGGTCACCAAAGGTCTGAAAAACTATTTTAGAGTCTCAAAACTCCGCATTTAGATTTGGTATTTGTTTGGGTCAAAATTACTCTATTTTGGTCTCCAAGTGTCTAAAAAGCTTTTTTTAGTCAAAATAACTGCATTTGGTCACCAAAGGATTGAAAACTTTTTTAGCCAAAATGACTGTATTTTTGTCTTTTAGAGTCTTAAAAAGCCGGGTTTAGACAAGATAATTGCATTTCGTAACCAGTGATCTGAAAACTTTTTTGGTCAAAATGACTCTATTTTGGTCTCCAAGTGTCTAAGAGGCCCTTTTAAGTCAAAATAACTGCATTTGGTCAGCAAAGGTATGAATAAAAATTTAGTCAAAATGATTGTATTTTCGTCAGAGTCTTAAAAACCGGTTTTGGATAAGATAATTGCATTTGGTAACCAATGGCCTGAAAAAATGTTTTTGGTCAAAATGACTCTATTAAGGTCTCCAAGTGTCTAAAAAGCCCTTTTTAGTCATAATACCTACGTTTGGTCAACAAAGGTCTGAAAAAACTATTTTAGCCAAAATGACTGTATTTTTGTCTTTTAGAGTCTCAAAACTCCGCATTTAGATTTGGTATTTGTTTGGGTCAAAATGACTCTATTTTGGTCTCCAAGTGTCTAAAAAGCCTTTTTAGTCAAAATAACTGCATTTGGTCACCAAAGGTCTGAAAAACTTTTTTAGCCAAAATGACTGTATTTTTGTCTTTTAGAGTCTTAAAAAGCCGGGTTTAGACAAGATAATTGCATTTCATAACCAGTGATCTGAAAACTTTTTTGGTCAAAATGACTCTATTTTGGTCTCCAAGTGTCTAAAAAGCCTTTTTTAGTCAAAATAACTACGTTTGGTCACCAAAGGTCTGAAAACCTTTTTTCAGCCAAAATGACTGTATTTTTGTCTTTTAGAGTCTCAAAACTCCGCATTTAGATTTGGTATTTGTTTGGGTCAAAATGACTCTATTTTGGTCTCCAAGTGTCTAAAAAGCCTTTTTAGTCAAAATAACTGCATTTGGTCACCAAAGGTCTGAAAAACTTTTTTAGCCAAAATGACTGTATTTTTGTCTTTTAGAGTCTTAAAAAGAAGGGTTTAGACAAGATAATTGCATTTTGTAACCAGTGATCTGAAAACATTTTTTTGGTCAAAATGACTCTATTTTGGTCTCCAAGTGTCTAAAAAGCCCTTTTTAGTCAAAATAACTGCATTTGGTTACCAAAGGTCTGAAAAAAAATGTAGTCAAAATGATTGTATTTTCGTCTATTAGAGTCTTAAAAAGCCGGTTTTGGACAAGATAATTGCATTTGGTAACCAATCACCTGAAACATTTTTTTGGGTCAAAATGACTCTATTTTGGTCTCAGAGTGTCTAAAAAGCCTTTTTTAGTCAAAATAACTACGTTTGGTCACCAAAGGTCTGAAAAACTATTTTAGAGTCTCAAAACTCCGCATTTAGATTTGGTATTTGTTTGGGTCAAAATTACTCTATTTTGGTCTCCAAGTGTCTAAAAAGCCTTTTTTAGTCAAAATAACTGCATTTGGTCACCAAAGGTCTGAAAACTTTTTTAGCCAAAATGACTGTATTTTTGTCTTTTAGAGTCTTAAAACACTGCTTTTAGACAAGATAAACTACATTTGGTAACCAATGGCCTGAAAAAATGTTTTTGGTCAAAATGACTCTATTTAGGTCTCCAAGTGTCTATAAAGCCCTTTTTAGTCAAAATAACTACGTTTGGTCACCAAAGGTCTGAAAAACTATTTTAGAGTCTCAAAACTCCGCATTTAGATTTGGTATTTGTTTGGGTCAAAATTACTCTATTTTGGTCTCCAAGTGTCTAAAAAGCCTTTTTTAGTCAAAATAACTGCATTTGGTCACCAAAGGTCTGAAAACTTTTTTAGCCAAAATGACTGTATTTTTGTCTTTTAGAGTCTTAAAAAGCCGGGTTTAGACAAGATAATTGCATTTCGTAACCAGTGATCTGAAAACTTTTTTGGTCAAAATGACTCTATTTTGGTCTCCAAGTGTCTAAGAAGCCCTTTTAAGTCAAAATAACTGCATTTGGTCAGCAAAAGGTATGAATAAAAATTTAGTCAAAATGATTTTATTTTCGTCAATTAGAGTCTTAAAAACCGGTTTTGGACAAGATAATTGCATTTGGTAACCAATGGCCTGAAAAAATGTTTTTGTTTAAAATGACTCTATTTAGGTCTCCAAGTGTCTAAAAAGCCCTTTTTAGTCATAATAACTACGTTTGGTCAACAAAGGTCTGAAAAACGATTTTAGCCAAAATGACTGTATTTTTGTCTTTTAGAGTCTCAAAACTCCGCATTTAGATTTGGTATTTGTTTGGGTCAAAATTACTCTATTTTGGTCTCCAAGTGTCTAAAAAGCCTTTTTAGTCAAAATAACTGCATTTGGTCACCAAAGGTCTGAAAAACTTTTTTAGCCAAAATGACTGTATTTTTGTCTTTTAGAGTCTTAAAAAGCCGGGTTTAGACCAGATAATTGCATTTCCTAACCAGTGATCTGAAAACTTTTTTTGGTCAAAATGACCCTATTTTGGTCTCCAAGTGTCTAAAAAGCCTTTTTTAGTCAAAATAACTACGTTTGGTCACCAAAGGTCTGAAAACCTTTTTTCAGCCAAAATGACTGTATTTTTGTCTTTTAGAGTCTTAAAACACTGCTTTTAGACAAGATAAACTACATTTGGTAACCAATGGCCTGAAAAAATGTTTTTGGTCAAAATGACTCTATTTAGGTCTCCAAGTGTCTATAAAGCCCTTTTTAGTCAAAATAACTACGTTTGGTCACCAAAGGTCTGAAAAACTATTTTAGAGTCTCAAAATTCCGCATTTAGATTTGGTATTTGTTTGGGTCAAAATGACTCTATTTTGGTCTCAGAGTGTCTAAAAAGCCTTTTTTAGTCAAAATAACTGCATTTGGTCACCAAAGGTCTGAAAACCTTTTTTTAGCCAAAATAACTGTATTTTTGTCTTTTAGAGTCTTAAAACACCGCTTTTAGACAAGATAAACTACATTTGGTAACCAATGGCCTGAAAAAATGTTTTTGGTCAAAATGACTCTATTTAGGTCTCCAAGTGTCTATAAAGCCCCTTTTAGTCAAAATAACTACGTTTGGTCACCAAAGGTCTGAAAAACTATTTTAGAGTCTCAAAACTCCGCATTTAGATTTGGTATTTGTTTGGGTCAAAATTACTCTATTTTGGTCTCCAAGTGTCTAAAAAGCCTTTTTTAGTCAAAATAACTGCATTTGGTCACCAAAGGTCTGAAAACTTTTTTAGCCAAAATGACTGTATTTTTGTGTTTTAGAGTCTTAAAAAGCCGGGTTTAGACAAGATAATTGCATTTCGTAACCAGTGATCTGAAAACTTTTTTGGTCAAAATGACTCTATTTTGGTCTTCAAGTGTCTAAGAGGCCCTTTTAAGTCAAAATAACTGCATTTGGTCAGCAAAGGTATGAATAAAAATTTAGTCAAAATGATTGTATTTTCGTCAGAGTCTTAAAAACCGGTTTTGGATAAGATAATTGCATTTGGTAACCAATGGCCTGAAAAAATGTTTTTGGTCAAAATGACTCTATTTAGGTCTCCAAGTGTCTAAAAAGCCCTTTTTAGTCATAATACCTACGTTTGGTCAACAAAGGTCTGAAAAAACTATTTTAGCCAAAATGACTGTATTTTTGTCTTTTAGAGTCTCAAAACTCCGCATTTAGATTTGGTATTTGTTTGGGTCAAAATGACTCTATTTTGGTCTCCAAGTGTCTAAAAAGCCTTTTTAGTCAAAATAACTGCATTTGGTCACCAAAGGTCTGAAAAACTTTTTTAGCCAAAATGACTGTATTTTTGTCTTTTAGAGTCTTAAAAAGCCGGGTTTAGACAAGATAATTGCATTTCATAACCAGTGATCTGAAAACTTTTTTTGGTCAAAATGACTCTATTTTGGTCTCCAAGTGTCTAAAAAGCCTTTTTTAGTCAAAATAACTACGTTTGGTCACCAAAGGTCTGAAAACCTTTTTTCAGCCAAAATGACTGTATTTTTGTCTTTTAGAGTCTCAAAACTCCGCATTTAGATTTGGTATTTGTTTGGGTCAAAATGACTCTATTTTGGTCTCCAAGTGTCTAAAAAGCCATTTTAGTCAAAATAACTGCATTTGGTCACCAAAGGTCTGAAAAACTTTTTTAGCCAAAATGACTGTATTTTTGTCTTTTAGAGTCTTAAAAAGAAGGGTTTAGACAAGATAATTGCATTTCGTAACCAGTGATCTGAAAACATTTTTTTGGTCAAAATGACTCTATTTTGGTCTCCAAGTGTCTAAAAAGCCCTTTTTAGTCAAAATAACTGCATTTGGTTACCAAAGGTCTGAAAAAAAATGTAGTCAAAATGATTGTATTTTCGTCTATTAGAGTCTTAAAAAGCCGGTTTTGGACAAGATAATTGCATTTGGTAACCAATCACCTGAAACATTTTTTTGGGTCAAAATGACTCTATTTTGGTCTCAGAGTGTCTAAAAAGCCTTTTTTAGTCAAAATAACTGCATTTGGTCACCAAAGGTCTGAAAACCTTTTTTTAGCCAAAATAACTGTATTTTTGTCTTTTAGAGTCTTAAAACACTGCTTTTAGACAAGATAAACTACATTTGGTAACCAATGGCCTGAAAAAATGTTTTTGGTCAAAATGACTCTATTTAGGTCTCCAAGTGTCTATAAAGCCCTTTTTAGTCAAAATAACTACGTTTGGTCACCAAAGGTCTGAAAACTATTTTAGAGTCTCAAAACTCCGCATTTAGATTTGGTATTTGTTTGGGTCAAAATTACTCTATTTTGGTCTCCAAGTGTCTAAAAAGCCTTTTTTAGTCAAAATAACTGCATTTGGTCACCAAAGGATTGAAAACTTTTTTAGCCAAAATGACTGTATTTTTGTGTTTTAGAGTCTTAAAAAGCCGGGTTTAGACAAGATAATTGCATTTCGTAACCAGTGATCTGAAAACTTTTTTGGTCAAAATGACTCTATTTTGGTCTCCAAGTGTCTAAGAGGCCCTTTTAAGTCAAAATAACTGCATTTGGTCAGCAAAGGTATGAATAAAAATTTAGTCAAAATGATTGTATTTTCGTCAGTCTTAAAAACCGGTTTTGGATAAGATAATTGCATTTGGTAACCAATGGCCTGAAAAAATGTTTTTGGTCAAAATGACTCTATTTAGGTCTCCAAGTGTCTAAAAAGCCCTTTTTAGTCATAATACCTACGTTTGGTCAACAAAGGTCTGAAAAAACTATTTTAGCCAAAATGACTGTATTTTTGTCTTTTAGAGTCTCAAAACTCCGCATTTAGATTTGGTATTTGTTTGGGTCAAAATGACTCTATTTTGGTCTCCAAGTGTCTAAAAAGCCTTTTTAGTCAAAATAACTGCATTTGGTCACCAAAGGTCTGAAAAACTTTTTTAGCCAAAATGACTGTATTTTTGTCTTTTAGAGTCTTAAAAAGAAGGGTTTAGACAAGATAATTGCATTTCGTAACCAGTGATCTGAAAACATTTTTTTGGTCAAAATGACTCTATTTTGGTCTCCAAGTGTCTAAAAAGCCCTTTTTAGTCAAAATAACTGCATTTGGTTACCAAAGGTCTGAAAAAAAATGTAGTCAAAATGATTGTATTTTCGTCTATTAGAGTCTTAAAAAGCCAGTTTTGGACAAGATAATTGCATTTGGTAACCAATCACCTGAAACATTTTTTTGGGTCAAAATGACTCTATTTTGGTCTCAGAGTGTCTAAAAAGCCTTTTTTAGTCAAAATAACTGCATTTGGTCACCAAAGGTCTGAAAACATTTTTTTAGCCAAAATAACTATTTTTGTCTTTTAGAGTCTTAAAAAACCGCTTTTAGACAAGATAAACTACATTTGGTAACCAATGGCCTGAAAAAATGTTTTTGGTCAAAATGACTCTATTTAGGTCTCCAAGTGTCTATAAAGCCCTTTTTAGTCAAAATAACTACGTTTGGTCACCAAAGGTCTGAAAAACTATTTTAGAGTCTCAAAACTCCGCATTTAGATTTGGTATTTGTTTGGGTCAAAATTACTCTATTTTGGTCTCCAAGTGTCTAAAAAGCTTTTTTTAGTCAAAATAACTGCATTTGGTCACCAAAGGATTGAAAACTTTTTTAGCCAAAATGACTGTATTTTTGTCTTTTAGAGTCTTAAAAAGCCGGGTTTAGACAAGATAATTGCATTTCGTAACCAGTGATCTGAAAACTTTTTTGGTCAAAATGACTCTATTTTGGTCTCCAAGTGTCTAAGAGGCCCTTTTAAGTCAAAATAACTGCATTTGGTCAGCAAAGGTATGAATAAAAATTTAGTCAAAATGATTGTATTTTCGTCAGTCTTAAAAACCGGTTTTGGATAAGATAATTGCATTTGGTAACCAATGGCCTGAAAAAATGTTTTTGGTCAAAATGACTCTATTTAGGTCTCCAAGTGTCTAAAAAGCCCTTTTTAGTCATAATACCTACGTTTGGTCAACAAAGGTCTGAAAAAACTATTTTAGCCAAAATGACTGTATTTTTGTCTTTTAGAGTCTCAAAACTCCGCATTTAGATTTGGTATTTGTTTGGGTCAAAATGACTCTATTTTGGTCTCCAAGTGTCTAAAAAGCCTTTTTAGTCAAAATAACTGCATTTGGTCACCAAAGGTCTGAAAAACTTTTTTAGCCAAAATGACTGTATTTTTGTCTTTTAGAGTCTTAAAAAGCCGGGTTTAGACAAGATAATTGCATTTCATAACCAGTGATCTGAAAACTTTTTTTGGTCAAAATGACTCTATTTTGGTCTCCAAGTGTCTAAAAAGCCTTTTTAGTCAAAATAACTACGTTTGGTCACCAAAGGTCTGAAAACCTTTTTTCAGCCAAAATGACTGTATTTTTGTCTTTTAGAGTCTCAAAACTCCGCATTTAGATTTGGTATTTGTTTGGGTCAAAATGACTCTATTTTGGTCTCCAAGTGTCTAAAAAGCCATTTTAGTCAAAATAATTGCATTTGGTCACCAAAGGTCTGAAAAACTTTTTTAGCCAAAATGACTGTATTTTTGTCTTTTAGAGTCTTAAAAAGAAGGGTTTAGACAAGATAATTGCATTTCGTAACCAGTGATCTGAAAACATTTTTTTGGTCAAAATGACTCTATTTTGGTCTCCAAGTGTCTAAAAAGCCCTTTTTAGTCAAAATAACTGCATTTGGTTACCAAAGGTCTGAAAAAAAATGTAGTCAAAATGATTGTATTTTCGTCTATTAGAGTCTTAAAAAGCCGGTTTTGGACAAGATAATTGCATTTGGTAACCAATCACCTGAAACATTTTTTTGGGTCAAAATGACTCTATTTTGGTCTCCAAGTGTCTAAAAAGCCTTTTTTAGTCAAAATAACTGCATTTGGTCACCAAAGGTCTGAAAACCTTTTTTTAGCCAAAATAACTGTATTTTTGTCTTTTAGAGTCTTAAAACACCGCTTTTAGACAAGATAAACTACATTTGGTAACCAATGGCCTGAAAAAATGTTTTTGGTCAAAATGACTCTATTTAGGTCTCCAAGTGTCTATAAAGCCCTTTTTAGTCAAAATAACTACGTTTGGTCACCAAAGGTCTGAAAACTATTTTAGAGTCTCAAAACTCCGCATTTAGATTTGGTATTTGTTTGGGTCAAAATTACTCTATTTTGGTCTCCAAGTGTCTAAAAAGCCTTTTTTAGTCAAAATAACTGCATTTGGTCACCAAAGGATTGAAAACTTTTTTAGCCAAAATGACTGTATTTTTGTGTTTTAGAGTCTTAAAAAGCCGGGTTTAGACAAGATAATTGCATTTCGTAACCAGTGATCTGAAAACTTTTTTGGTCAAAATGACTCTATTTTGGTCTCCAAGTGTCTAAGAAGCCCTTTTAAGTCAAAATAACTGCATTTGGTCAGCAAAAGGTATGAATAAAAATTTAGTCAAAATGATTGTATTTTCGTCAATTAGAGTCTTAAAAACCGGTTTTGGACAAGATAATTGCATTTGGTAACCAATGGCCTGAACAAATGTTTTTGTTTAAAATGACTCTATTTAGGTCTCCAAGTGTCTAAAAAGCCCTTTTTAGTCATAATAACTACGTTTGGTCAACAAAGGTCTGAAAAACTATTTTAGCCAAAATGACTGTATTTTTGTCTTTTAGAGTCTCAAAACTCCGCATTTAGATTTGGTATTTGTTTGGGTCAAAATTACTCTATTTTGGTCTCCAAGTGTCTAAAAAGCCTTTTTAGTCAAAATAACTGCATTTGGTCACCAAAGGTCTGAAAAACTTTTTTAGCCAAAATAACTGTATTTTTGTCTTTTAGAGTCTTAAAAAGCCGGGTTTAGACCAGATAATTGCATTTCCTAACCAGTGATCTGAAAACTTTTTTTGGTCAAAATGACCCTATTTTGGTCTCCAAGTGTCTAAAAAGCCTTTTTTAGTCAAAATAACTACGTTTGGTCACCAAAGGTCTGAAAACCTTTTTTCAGCCAAAATGACTGTATTTTTGTCTTTTAGAGTCTTAAAACACTGCTTTTAGACAAGATAAACTACATTTGGTAACCAATGGCCTGAAAAAATGTTTTTGGTCAAAATGACTCTATTTAGGTCTCCAAGTGTCTATAAAGCCCTTTTTAGTCAAAATAACTACGTTTGGTCACCAAAGGTCTGAAAAACTATTTTAGAGTCTCAAAATTCCGCATTTAGATTTGGTATTTGTTTGGGTCAAAATGACTCTATTTTGGTCTCAGAGTGTCTAAAAAGCCTTTTTTAGTCAAAATAACTGCATTTGGTCACCAAAGGTCTGAAAACTTTTTTAGCCAAAATGACTGTATTTTTGTGTTTTAGAGTCTTAAAAAGCCGGGTTTAGACAAGATAATTGCATTTCGTAACCAGTGATCTGAAAACTTTTTTGGTCAAAATGACTCTATTTTGGTCTCCAAGTGTCTAAGAGGCCCTTTTAAGTCAAAATAACTGCATTTGGTCAGCAAAGGTATGAATAAAAATTTAGTCAAAATGATTGTATTTTCGTCAGAGTCTTAAAAACCGGTTTTGGATAAGATAATTGCATTTGGTAACCAATGGCCTGAAAAAATGTTTTTGGTCAAAATGACTCTATTTAGGTCTCCAAGTGTCTAAAAAGCCCTTTTTAGTCATAATACCTACGTTTGGTCAACAAAGGTCTGAAAAAACTATTTTAGCCAAAATGACTGTATTTTTGTCTTTTAGAGTCTCAAAACTCCGCATTTAGATTTGGTATTTGTTTGGGTCAAAATGACTCTATTTTGGTCTCCAAGTGTCTAAAAAGCCTTTTTAGTCAAAATAACTGCATTTGGTCACCAAAGGTCTGAAAAACTTTTTTAGCCAAAATGACTGTATTTTTGTCTTTTAGAGTCTTAAAAAGCCGGGTTTAGACAAGATAATTGCATTTCATAACCAGTGATCTGAAAACTTTTTTTGGTCAAAATGACTCTATTTTGGTCTCCAAGTGTCTAAAAAGCCTTTTTTAGTCAAAATAACTACGTTTGGTCACCAAAGGTCTGAAAACCTTTTTTCAGCCAAAATGACTGTATTTTTGTCTTTTAGAGTCTCAAAACTCCGCATTTAGATTTGGTATTTGTTTGGGTCAAAATGACTCTATTTTGGTCTCCAAGTGTCTAAAAAGCCATTTTAGTCAAAATAACTGCATTTGGTCACCAAAGGTCTGAAAAACTTTTTTAGCCAAAATGACTGTATTTTTGTCTTTTAGAGTCTTAAAAAGAAGGGTTTAGACAAGATAATTGCATTTCGTAACCAGTGATCTGAAAACATTTTTTTGGTCAAAATGACTCTATTTTGGTCTCCAAGTGTCTAAAAAGCCCTTTTTAGTCAAAATAACTGCATTTGGTTACCAAAGGTCTGAAAAAAAATGTAGTCAAAATGATTGTATTTTCGTCTATTAGAGTCTTAAAAAGCCGGTTTTGGACAAGATAATTGCATTTGGTAACCAATCACCTGAAACATTTTTTTGGGTCAAAATGACTCTATTTTGGTCTCAGAGTGTCTAAAAAGCCTTTTTTAGTCAAAATAACTGCATTTGGTCACCAAAGGTCTGAAAACCTTTTTTTAGCCAAAATAACTGTATTTTTGTCTTTTAGAGTCTTAAAACACTGCTTTTAGACAAGATAAACTACATTTGGTAACCAATGGCCTGAAAAAATGTTTTTGGTCAAAATGACTCTATTTAGGTCTCCAAGTGTCTATAAAGCCCTTTTTAGTCAAAATAACTACGTTTGGTCACCAAAGGTCTGAAAACTATTTTAGAGTCTCAAAACTCCGCATTTAGATTTGGTATTTGTTTGGGTCAAAATTACTCTATTTTGGTCTCCAAGTGTCTAAAAAGCCTTTTTTAGTCAAAATAACTGCATTTGGTCACCAAAGGATTGAAAACTTTTTTAGCCAAAATGACTGTATTTTTGTGTTTTAGAGTCTTAAAAAGCCGGGTTTAGACAAGATAATTGCATTTCGTAACCAGTGATCTGAAAACTTTTTTGGTCAAAATGACTCTATTTTGGTCTCCAAGTGTCTAAGAGGCCCTTTTAAGTCAAAATAACTGCATTTGGTCAGCAAAGGTATGAATAAAAATTTAGTCAAAATGATTGTATTTTCGTCAGTCTTAAAAACCGGTTTTGGATAAGATAATTGCATTTGGTAACCAATGGCCTGAAAAAATGTTTTTGGTCAAAATGACTCTATTTAGGTCTCCAAGTGTCTAAAAAGCCCTTTTTAGTCATAATACCTACGTTTGGTCAACAAAGGTCTGAAAAAACTATTTTAGCCAAAATGACTGTATTTTTGTCTTTTAGAGTCTCAAAACTCCGCATTTAGATTTGGTATTTGTTTGGGTCAAAATGACTCTATTTTGGTCTCCAAGTGTCTAAAAAGCCTTTTTAGTCAAAATAACTGCATTTGGTCACCAAAGGTCTGAAAAACTTTTTTAGCCAAAATGACTGTATTTTTGTCTTTTAGAGTCTTAAAAAGAAGGGTTTAGACAAGATAATTGCATTTCGTAACCAGTGATCTGAAAACATTTTTTTGGTCAAAATGACTCTATTTTGGTCTCCAAGTGTCTAAAAAGCCCTTTTTAGTCAAAATAACTGCATTTGGTTACCAAAGGTCTGAAAAAAAATGTAGTCAAAATGATTGTATTTTCGTCTATTAGAGTCTTAAAAAGCCAGTTTTGGACAAGATAATTGCATTTGGTAACCAATCACCTGAAACATTTTTTTGGGTCAAAATGACTCTATTTTGGTCTCAGAGTGTCTAAAAAGCCTTTTTTAGTCAAAATAACTGCATTTGGTCACCAAAGGTCTGAAAACCTTTTTTTAGCCAAAATAACTATTTTTGTCTTTTAGAGTCTTAAAAAACCGCTTTTAGACAAGATAAACTACATTTGGTAACCAATGGCCTGAAAAAATGTTTTTGGTCAAAATGACTCTATTTAGGTCTCCAAGTGTCTATAAAGCCCTTTTTAGTCAAAATAACTACGTTTGGTCACCAAAGGTCTGAAAAACTATTTTAGAGTCTCAAAACTCCGCATTTAGATTTGGTATTTGTTTGGGTCAAAATTACTCTATTTTGGTCTCCAAGTGTCTAAAAAGCTTTTTTTAGTCAAAATAACTGCATTTGGTCACCAAAGGATTGAAAACTTTTTTAGCCAAAATGACTGTATTTTTGTCTTTTAGAGTCTTAAAAAGCCGGGTTTAGACAAGATAATTGCATTTCGTAACCAGTGATCTGAAAACTTTTTTGGTCAAAATGACTCTATTTTGGTCTCCAAGTGTCTAAGAGGCCCTTTTAAGTCAAAATAACTGCATTTGGTCAGCAAAGGTATGAATAAAAATTTAGTCAAAATGATTGTATTTTCGTCAGTCTTAAAAACCGGTTTTGGATAAGATAATTGCATTTGGTAACCAATGGCCTGAAAAAATGTTTTTGGTCAAAATGACTCTATTTAGGTCTCCAAGTGTCTAAAAAGCCCTTTTTAGTCATAATACCTACGTTTGGTCAACAAAGGTCTGAAAAAACTATTTTAGCCAAAATGACTGTATTTTTGTCTTTTAGAGTCTCAAAACTCCACATTTAGATTTGGTATTTGTTTGGGTCAAAATGACTCTATTTTGGTCTCCAAGTGTCTAAAAAGCCTTTTTAGTCAAAATAACTGCATTTGGTCACCAAAGGTCTGAAAAACTTTTTTAGCCAAAATGACTGTATTTTTGTCTTTTAGAGTCTTAAAAAGCCGGGTTTAGACAAGATAATTGCATTTCATAACCAGTGATCTGAAAACTTTTTTTGGTCAAAATGACTCTATTTTGGTCTCCAAGTGTCTAAAAAGCCTTTTTTAGTCAAAATAACTACGTTTGGTCACCAAAGGTCTGAAAACCTTTTTTCAGCCAAAATGACTGTATTTTTGTCTTTTAGAGTCTCAAAACTCCGCATTTAGATTTGGTATTTGTTTGGGTCAAAATGACTCTATTTTGGTCTCCAAGTGTCTAAAAAGCCATTTTAGTCAAAATAACTGCATTTGGTCACCAAAGGTCTGAAAAACTTTTTTAGCCAAAATGACTGTATTTTTGTCTTTTAGAGTCTTAAAAAGAAGGGTTTAGACAAGATAATTGCATTTCGTAACCAGTGATCTGAAAACATTTTTTTGGTCAAAATGACTCTATTTTGGTCTCCAAGTGTCTAAAAAGCCCTTTTTAGTCAAAATAACTGCATTTGGTTACCAAAGGTCTGAAAAAAAATGTAGTCAAAATGATTGTATTTTCGTCTATTAGAGTCTTAAAAAGCCGGTTTTGGACAAGATAATTGCATTTGGTAACCAATCACCTGAAACATTTTTTTGGGTCAAAATGACTCTATTTTGGTCTCCAAGTGTCTAAAAAGCCTTTTTTAGTCAAAATAACTGCATTTGGTCACCAAAGGTCTGAAAACCTTTTTTTAGCCAAAATAACTGTATTTTTGTCTTTTAGAGTCTTAAAACACCGCTTTTAGACAAGATAAACTACATTTGGTAACCAATGGCCTGAAAAAATGTTTTTGGTCAAAATGACTCTATTTAGGTCTCCAAGTGTCTATAAAGCCCTTTTTAGTCAAAATAACTACGTTTGGTCACCAAAGGTCTGAAAACTATTTTAGAGTCTCAAAACTCCGCATTTAGATTTGGTATTTGTTTGGGTCAAAATTACTCTATTTTGGTCTCCAAGTGTCTAAAAAGCCTTTTTTAGTCAAAATAACTGCATTTGGTCACCAAAGGATTGAAAACTTTTTTAGCCAAAATGACTGTATTTTTGTGTTTTAGAGTCTTAAAAAGCCGGGTTTAGACAAGATAATTGCATTTCGTAACCAGTGATCTGAAAACTTTTTTGGTCAAAATGACTCTATTTTGGTCTCCAAGTGTCTAAGAAGCCCTTTTAAGTCAAAATAACTGCATTTGGTCAGCAAAAGGTATGAATAAAAATTTAGTCAAAATGATTGTATTTTCGTCAATTAGAGTCTTAAAAACCGGTTTTGGACAAGATAATTGCATTTGGTAACCAATGGCCTGAACAAATGTTTTTGTTTAAAATGACTCTATTTAGGTCTCCAAGTGTCTAAAAAGCCCTTTTTAGTCATAATAACTACGTTTGGTCAACAAAGGTCTGAAAAACTATTTTAGCCAAAATGACTGTATTTTTGTCTTTTAGAGTCTCAAAACTCCGCATTTAGATTTGGTATTTGTTTGGGTCAAAATTACTCTATTTTGGTCTCCAAGTGTCTAAAAAGCCTTTTTAGTCAAAATAACTGCATTTGGTCACCAAAGGTCTGAAAAACTTTTTTAGCCAAAATAACTGTATTTTTGTCTTTTACAGTCTTAAAAAGCCGGGTTTAGACCAGATAATTGCATTTCCTAACCAGTGATCTGAAAACTTTTTTTGGTCAAAATGACCCTATTTTGGTCTCCAAGTGTCTAAAAAGCCTTTTTTAGTCAAAATAACTACGTTTGGTCACCAAAGGTCTGAAAACCTTTTTTCAGCCAAAATGACTGTATTTTTGTCTTTTAGAGTCTTAAAACACTGCTTTTAGACAAGATAAACTACATTTGGTAACCAATGGCCTGAAAAAATGTTTTTGGTCAAAATGACTCTATTTAGGTCTCCAAGTGTCTATAAAGCCCTTTTTAGTCAAAATAACTACGTTTGGTCACCAAAGGTCTGAAAAACTATTTTAGAGTCTCAAAATTCCGCATTTAGATTTGGTATTTGTTTGGGTCAAAATGACTCTATTTTGGTCTCAGAGTGTCTAAAAAGCCTTTTTTAGTCAAAATAACTGCATTTGGTCACCAAAGGTCTGAAAACTTTTTTAGCCAAAATGACTGTATTTTTGTGTTTTAGAGTCTTAAAAAGCCGGGTTTAGACAAGATAATTGCATTTCGTAACCAGTGATCTGAAAACTTTTTTGGTCAAAATGACTCTATTTTGGTCTCCAAGTGTCTAAGAGGCCCTTTTAAGTCAAAATAACTGCATTTGGTCAGCAAAGGTATGAATAAAAATTTAGTCAAAATGATTGTATTTTCGTCAGAGTCTTAAAAACCGGTTTTGGATAAGATAATTGCATTTGGTAACCAATGGCCTGAAAAAATGTTTTTGGTCAAAATGACTCTATTTAGGTCTCCAAGTGTCTAAAAAGCCCTTTTTAGTCATAATACCTACGTTTGGTCAACAAAGGTCTGAAAAAACTATTTTAGCCAAAATGACTGTATTTTTGTCTTTTAGAGTCTCAAAACTCCGCATTTAGATTTGGTATTTGTTTGGGTCAAAATGACTCTATTTTGGTCTCCAAGTGTCTAAAAAGCCTTTTTAGTCAAAATAACTGCATTTGGTCACCAAAGGTCTGAAAAACTTTTTTAGCCAAAATGACTGTATTTTTGTCTTTTAGAGTCTTAAAAAGCCGGGTTTAGACAAGATAATTGCATTTCATAACCAGTGATCTGAAAACTTTTTTTGGTCAAAATGACTCTATTTTGGTCTCCAAGTGTCTAAAAAGCTTTTTTTAGTCAAAATAACTACGTTTGGTCACCAAAGGTCTGAAAACCTTTTTTCAGCCAAAATGACTATTTTTGTCTTTTAGAGTCTCAAAACTCCGCATTTAGATTTGGTATTTGTTTGGGTCAAAATGACTCTATTTTGGTCTCCAAGTGTCTAAAAAGCCATTTTAGTCAAAATAACTGCATTTGGTCACCAAAGGTCTGAAAAACTTTTTTAGCCAAAATGACTGTATTTTTGTCTTTTAGAGTCTTAAAAAGAAGGGTTTAGACAAGATAATTGCATTTCATAACCAGTGATCTGAAAACATTTTTTTGGTCAAAATGACTCTATTTTGGTCTCCAAGTGTCTAAAAAGCCCTTTTTAGTCAAAATAACTGCATTTGGTTACCAAAGGTCTGAAAAAAAATGTAGTCAAAATGATTGTATTTTCGTCTATTAGAGTCTTAAAAAGCCGGTTTTGGACAAGATAATTGCATTTGGTAACCAATCACCTGAAACATTTTTTTGGGTCAAAATGACTCTATTTTGGTCTCAGAGTGTCTAAAAAGCCTTTTTTAGTCAAAATAACTGCATTTGGTCACCAAAGGTCTGAAAACCTTTTTTTAGCCAAAATAACTGTATTTTTGTCTTTTAGAGTCTTAAAACACCGCTTTTAGACAAGATAAACTACATTTGGTAACCAATGGCCTGAAAAAATGTTTTTGGTCAAAATGACTCTATTTAGGTCTCCAAGTGTCTATAAAGCCCTTTTTAGTCAAAATAACTACGTTTGGTCACCAAAGGTCTGAAAACTATTTTAGAGTCTCAAAACTCCGCATTTAGATTTGGTATTTGTTTGGGTCAAAATTACTCTATTTTGGTCTCCAAGTGTCTAAAAAGCCTTTTTTAGTCAAAATAACTGCATTTGGTCACCAAAGGATTGAAAACTTTTTTAGCCAAAATGACTGTATTTTTGTGTTTTAGAGTCTTAAAAAGCCGGGTTTAGACAAGATAATTGCATTTCGTAACCAGTGATCTGAAAACTTTTTTGGTCAAAATGACTCTATTTTGGTCTCCAAGTGTCTAAGAGGCCCTTTTAAGTCAAAATAACTGCATTTGGTCAGCAAAGGTATGAATAAAAATGTAGTCAAAATGATTGTATTTTCGTCAGAGTCTTAAAAACCGGTTTTGGATAAGATAATTGCATTTGGTAACCAATGGCCTGAAAAAATGTTTTTGGTCAAAATGACTCTATTTAGGTCTCCAAGTGTCTAAAAAGCCCTTTTTAGTCATAATACCTACGTTTGGTCAACAAAGGTCTGAAAAAACTATTTTAGCCAAAATGACTGTATTTTTGTCTTTTAGAGTCTCAAAACTCCGCATTTAGATTTGGTATTTGTTTGGGTCAAAATGACTCTATTTTGGTCTCCAAGTGTC
Organism: Pelophylax lessonae; assembly: GCF_965119305.1. Classification (NCBI taxonomy): domain Eukaryota; kingdom Metazoa; phylum Chordata; class Amphibia; order Anura; family Ranidae; genus Pelophylax; species Pelophylax lessonae. The sequence goes on along the minus strand of NC_138773.1, from coordinate 142,056,008 downwards.
TAAAAAGCCTTTTTAGTCAAAATAACTGCATTTGGTCACCAAAGGTCTGAAAAACTTTTTTAGCCAAAATGACTGTATTTTTGTCTTTTAGAGTCTTAAAAAGCCGGGTTTAGACAAGATAATTGCATTTCATAACCAGTGATCTGAAAACTTTTTTTGGTCAAAATGACTCTATTTTGGTCTCCAAGTGTCTAAAAAGCCTTTTTTAGTCAAAATAACTACGTTTGGTCACCAAAGGTCTGAAAACCTTTTTTCAGCCAAAATGACTGTATTTTTGTCTTTTAGAGTCTCAAAACTCCGCATTTAGATTTGGTATTTGTTTGGGTCAAAATGACTCTATTTTGGTCTCCAAGTGTCTAAAAAGCCTTTTTAGTCAAAATAACTGCATTTGGTCACCAAAGGTCTGAAAAACTTTTTTAGCCAAAATGACTGTATTTTTGTCTTTTAGAGTCTTAAAAAGAAGGGTTTAGACAAGATAATTGCATTTCGTAACCAGTGATCTGAAAACATTTTTTTGGTCAAAATGACTCTATTTTGGTCTCCAAGTGTCTAAAAAGCCCTTTTTAGTCAAAATAACTGCATTTGGTTACCAAAGGTCTGAAAAAAAATGTAGTCAAAATGATTGTATTTTCGTCTATTAGAGTCTTAAAAAGCCGGTTTTGGACAAGATAATTGCATTTGGTAACCAATCACCTGAAACATTTTTTTGGGTCAAAATGACTATTTTGGTCTCAGAGTGTCTAAAAAGCCTTTTTTAGTCAAAATAACTGCATTTGGTCACCAAAGGTCTGAAAACCTTTTTTTAGCCAAAATAACTGTATTTTTGTCTTTTAGAGTCTTAAAACACCGCTTTTAGACAAGATAAACTACATTTGGTAACCAATGGCCTGAAAAAATGGTTTTGGTCAAAATGACTCTATTTAGGTCTCCAAGTGTCTATAAAGCCCTTTTTAGTCAAAATAACTACGTTTGGTCACCAAAGGTCTGAAAAACTATTTTAGAGTCTCAAAACTCCGCATTTAGATTTGGTATTTGTTTTGGTCAAAATTACTCTATTTTGGTCTCCAAGTGTCTAAAAAGCCTTTTTTAGTCAAAATAACTGCATTTGGTCACCAAAGGTCTGAAAACTTTTTTAGCCAAAATGACTGTATTTTTGTCTTTTAGAGTCTTAAAAAGCCGGGTTTAGACAAGATAATTGCATTTCGTAACCAGTGATCTGAAAACTTTTTTGGTCAAAATGACTCTATTTTGGTCTCCAAGTGTCTAAGAAGCCCTTTTAAGTCAAAATAACTGCATTTGGTCAGCAAAAGGTATGAATAAAAATTTAGTCAAAATGATTGTATTTTCGTCAATTAGAGTCTTAAAAACCGGTTTTGGACAAGATAATTGCATTTGGTAACCAATGGCCTGAAAAAATGTTTTTGTTTAAAATGACTCTATTTAGGTCTCCAAGTGTCTAAAAAGCCCTTTTTAGTCATAATAACTACGTTTGGTCAACAAAGGTCTGAAAAAACTATTTTAGCCAAAATGACTGTATTTTTGTCTTTTAGAGTCTCAAAACTCCGCATTTAGATTTGGTATTTGTTTGGGTCAAAATTACTCTATTTTGGTCTCCAAGTGTCTAAAAAGCCTTTTTAGTCAAAATAACTGCATTTGGTCACCAAAGGTCTGAAAAACTTTTTTAGCCAAAATGACTGTATTTTTGTCTTTTAGAGTCTTAAAAAGCCGGGTTTAGACCCGATAATTGCATTTCCTAACCAGTGATCTGAAAACTTTTTTTGGTCAAAATGACCCTATTTTGGTCTCCAAGTGTCTAAAAAGCCTTTTTTAGTCAAAATAACTACGTTTGGTCACCAAAGGTCTGAAAACCTTTTTTCAGCCAAAATGACTGTATTTTTGTCTTTTAGAGTCTTAAAACACTGCTTTTAGACAAAATAAACTACATTTGGTAACCAATGGCCTTAAAAAATGTTTTTGGTCAAAATGACTCTATTTAGGTCTCCAAGTGTCTATAAAGCCCTTTTTAGTCAAAATAACTACGTTTGGTCACCAAAGGTCTGAAAAACTATTTTAGAGTCTCAAAATTCCGCATTTAGATTTGGTATTTGTTTGGGTCAAAATGACTCTATTTTGGTCTCAGAGTGTCTAAAAAGCCTTTTTTAGTCAAAATAACTGCATTTGGTCACCAAAGGTCTGAAAACCTTTTTTAGCCAAAATAACTGTATTTTTGTCTTTTAGAGTCTTAAAACACCGCTTTTAGACAAGATAAACTACATTTGGTAACCAATGGCCTGAAAAAATGTTTTTGGTCAAAATGACTCTATTTAGGTCTCCAAGTGTCTATAAAGCCCTTTTTAGTCAAAATAACTACGTTTGGTCACCAAAGGTCTGAAAAACTATTTTAGAGTCTCAAAACTCCGCATTTAGATTTGGTATTTGTTTGGGTCAAAATTACTCTATTTTGGTCTCCAAGTGTCTAAAAAGCCTTTTTTAGTCAAAATAACTGCATTTGGTCACCAAAGGTCTGAAAACTTTTTTTGCCAAAATGACTGTATTTTTGTGTTTTAGAGTCTTAAAAAGCCGGGTTTAGACAAGATAATTGCATTTCGTAACCAGTGATCTGAAAACTTTTTTGGTCAAAATGACTCTATTTTGGTCTCCAAGTGTCTAAGAGGCCCTTTTAAGTCAAAATAACTGCATTTGGTCAGCAAAGGTATGAATAAAAATTTAGTCAAAATGATTGTATTTTCGTCAGAGTCTTAAAAACCGGTTTTGGATAAGATAATTGCATTTGGTAACCAATGGCCTGAAAAAATGTTTTTGGTCAAAATGACTCTATTTAGGTCTCCAAGTGTCTAAAAAGCCATTTTTAGTCATAATACCTACGTTTGGTCAACAAAGGTCTGAAAAAACTATTTTAGCCAAAATGACTGTATTTTTGTCTTTTAGAGTCTCAAAACTCCACATTTAGATTTGGTATTTGTTTGGGTCAAAATGACTCTATTTTGGTCTCCAAGTGTCTAAAAAGCCTTTTTAGTCAAAATAACTGCATTTGGTCACCAAAGGTCTGAAAAACTTTTTTAGCCAAAATGACTGTATTTTTGTCTTTTAGAGTCTTAAAAAGCCGGGTTTAGACAAGATAATTGCATTTCATAACCAGTGATCTGAAAACTTTTTTTGGTCAAAATGACTCTATTTTGGTCTCCAAGTGTCTAAAAAGCCTTTTTTAGTCAAAATAACTACGTTTGGTCACCAAAGGTCTGAAAACCTTTTTTCAGCCAAAATGACTGTATTTTTGTCTTTTAGAGTCTCAAAACTCCGCATTTAGATTTGGTATTTGTTTGGGTCAAAATGACTCTATTTTGGTCTCCAAGTGTCTAAAAAGCCTTTTTAGTCAAAATAACTGCATTTGGTCACCAAAGGTCTGAAAAACTTTTTTAGCCAAAATGACTGTATTTTTGTCTTTTAGAGTCTTAAAAAGAAGGGTTTAGACAAGATAATTGCATTTCGTAACCAGTGATCTGAAAACATTTTTTTGGTCAAAATGACTCTATTTTGGTCTCCAAGTGTCTAAAAAGCCCTTTTTAGTCAAAATAACTGCATTTGGTTACCAAAGGTCTGAAAAAAAAATGTAGTCAAAATGATTGTATTTTCGTCTATTAGAGTCTTTAAAAGCCGGTTTTGGACAAGATAATTGCATTTGGTAACCAATCACCTGAAACATTTTTTTGGGTCAAAATGACTCTATTTTGGTCTCAGAGTGTCTAAAAAGCCTTTTTTAGTCAAAATAACTGCATTTGGTCACCAAAGGTCTGAAAACCTTTTTTTAGCCAAAATAACTGTATTTTTGTCTTTTAGAGTCTTAAAACACCGCTTTTAGACAAGATAAACTACATTTGGTAACCAATGGCCTGAAAAAATGTTTTTGGTCAAAATGACTCTATTTAGGTCTCCAAGTGTCTATAAAGCCCTTTTTAGTCAAAATAACTACGTTTGGTCACCAAAGGTCTGAAAAACTATTTTAGAGTCTCAAAACTCCGCATTTAGATTTGGTATTTGTTTGGGTCAAAATTACTCTATTTTGGTCTCCAAGTGTCTAAAAAGCCTTTTTTAGTCAAAATAACTGCATTTGGTCACCAAAGGATTGAAAACTTTTTTAGCCAAAATGACTGTATTTTTGTCTTTTAGAGTCTTAAAAAGCCGGGTTTAGACAAGATAATTGCATTTCATAACCAGTGATCTGAAAACTTTTTTGGTCAAAATGACTCTATTTTGGTCTCCAAGTGTCTAAGAGGCCCTTTTAAGTCAAAATAACTGCATTTGGTCAGCAAAGGTATGAATAAAAATTTAGTCAAAATGATTGTATTTTCGTCAGAGTCTTAAAAACCGGTTTTGGATAAGATAATTGCATTTGGTAACCAATGGCCTGAAAAAATGTTTTTGGTCAAAATGACTCTATTTAGGTCTCCAAGTGTCTAAAAAGCCCTTTTTAGTCATAATACCTACGTTTGGTCAACAAAGGTCTGAAAAAACTATTTTAGCCAAAATGACTGTATTTTTGTCTTTTAGAGTCTCAAAACTCCGCATTTAGATTTGGTATTTGTTTGGGTCAAAATGACTCTATTTTGGTCTCCAAGTGTCTAAAAAGCCTTTTTAGTCAACATAACTGCATTTGGTCACCAAAGGTCTGAAAAACTTTTTTAGCCAAAATGACTGTATTTTTGTCTTTTAGAGTCGTAAAAAGCCGGGTTTAGACAAGATAATTGCATTTCATAACCAGTGATCTGAAAACTTTTTTTGGTCAAAATGACTCTATTTTGGTCTCCAAGTGTCTAAAAAGCCTTTTTTAGTCAAAATAACTACGTTTGGTCACCAAAGGTTTGAAAACCTTTTTTCAGCCAAAATGACTGTATTTTTGTCTTTTAGAGTCTCAAAACTCCGCATTTAGATTTGGTATTTGTTTGGGTCAAAATGACTATTTTGGTCTCCAAGTGTCTAAAAAGCCTTTTTAGTCAAAATAACTGCATTTGGTCACCAAAGGTCTGAAAAACTTTTTTAGCCAAAATGACTGTATTTTTGTCTTTTAGAGTCTTAAAAAGAAGGGTTTAGACAAGATAATTGCATTTCGTAACCAGTGATCTGAAAACATTTTTTTGGTCAAAATGACTCTATTTTGGTCTCCAAGTGTCTAAAAAGCCCTTTTTAGTCAAAATAACTGCATTTGGTTACCAAAGGTCTGAAAAAAAATGTAGTCAAAATGATTGTATTTTCGTCTATTAGAGTCTTAAAAAGCCGGTTTTGGACAAGATAATTGCATTTGGTAACCAATCACCTGAAACATTTTTTGGGTCAAAATGACTCTATTTTGGTCTGAGTGTCTAAAAAGCCTTTTTTAGTCAAAATAACTGCATTTGGTCACCAAAGGTCTGAAAACCTTTTTTTAGCCAAAATAACTGTATTTTTGTCTTTTAGAGTCTTAAAACACCGCTTTTAGACAAGATAAACTACATTTGGTAACCAATGGCCTGAAAAAATGGTTTTGGTCAAAATGACTCTATTTAGGTCTCCAAGTGTCTATAAAGCCCTTTTTAGTCAAAATAACTACGTTTGGTCACCAAAGGTCTGAAAAACTATTTTAGAGTCTCAAAACTCCGCATTTAGATTTGGTATTTGTTTTGGTCAAAATTACTCTATTTTGGTCTCCAAGTGTCTAAAAAGCCTTTTTTAGTCAAAATAACTGCATTTGGTCACCAAAGGTCTGAAAACTTTTTTAGCCAAAATGACTGTATTTTTGTCTTTTAGAGTCTTAAAAAGCCGGGTTTAGACAAGATAATTGCATTTCGTAACCAGTGATCTGAAAACTTTTTTGGTCAAAATGACTCTATTTTGGTCTCCAAGTGTCTAAGAAGCCCTTTTAAGTCAAAATAACTGCATTTGGTCAGCAAAAGGTATGAATAAAAATTTAGTCAAAATGATTGTATTTTCGTCAATTAGAGTCTTAAAAACCGGTTTTGGACAAGATAATTGCATTTGGTAACCAATGGCCTGAAAAAATGTTTTTGTTTAAAATGACTCTATTTAGGTCTCCAAGTGTCTAAAAAGCCCTTTTTAGTCATAATAACTACGTTTGGTCAACAAAGGTCTGAAAAACTATTTTAGCCAAAATGACTGTATTTTTGTCTTTTAGAGTCTCAAAACTCCGCATTTAGATTTGGTATTTGTTTGGGTCAAAATTACTCTATTTTGGTCTCCAAGTGTCTAAAAAGCCTTTTTAGTCAAAATAACTGCATTTGGTCACCAAAGGTCTGAAAAACTTTTTTAGCCAAAATGACTGTATTTTTGTCTTTTAGAGTCTTAAAAAGCCGGGTTTAGACCCGATAATTGCATTTCCTAACCAGTGATCTGAAAACTTTTTTTGGTCAAAATGACCCTATTTTGGTCTCCAAGTGTCTAAAAAGCCTTTTTTAGTCAAAATAACTACGTTTGGTCACCAAAGGTCTGAAAACCTTTTTTCAGCCAAAATGACTGTATTTTTGTCTTTTAGAGTCTTAAAACACTGCTTTTAGACAAAATAAACTACATTTGGTAACCAATGGCCTTAAAAAATGTTTTTGGTCAAAATGACTCTATTTAGGTCTCCAAGTGTCTATAAAGCCCTTTTTAGTCAAAATAACTACGTTTGGTCACCAAAGGTCTGAAAAACTATTTTAGAGTCTCAAAATTCCGCATTTAGATTTGGTATTTGTTTGGGTCAAAATGACTCTATTTTGGTCTCAGAGTGTCTAAAAAGCCTTTTTTAGTCAGAATAACTGCATTTGGTCACCAAAGGTCTGAAAACCTTTTTTAGCCAAAATAACTGTATTTTTGTCTTTTAGAGTCTTAAAAAGCCGGGTTTAGACAAGATAATTGCATTTCGTAACCAGTGATCTGAAAACTTTTTTGGTCAAAATGACTCTATTTTGGTCTCCAAGTGTCTAAGAGGCCCTTTTAAGTCAAAATAACTGCATTTGGTCAGCAAAGGTATGAATAAAAATTTAGTCAAAATGATTGTATTTTCGTCAGAGTCTTAAAAACCGGTTTTGGATAAGATAATTGCATTTGGTAACCAATGGCCTGAAAAAATGTTTTTGGTCAAAATGACTCTATTTAGGTCTCCAAGTGTCTAAAAAGCCATTTTTAGTCATAATACCTACGTTTGGTCAACAAAGGTCTGAAAAAACTATTTTAGCCAAAATGACTGTATTTTTGTCTTTTAGAGTCTCAAAACTCCACATTTAGATTTGGTATTTGTTTGGGTCAAAATGACTCTATTTTGGTCTCCAAGTGTCTAAAAAGCCTTTTTAGTCAAAATAACTGCATTTGGTCACCAAAGGTCTGAAAAACTTTTTTAGCCAAAATGACTGTATTTTTGTCTTTTAGAGTCTTAAAAAGCCGGGTTTAGACAAGATAATTGCATTTCATAACCAGTGATCTGAAAACTTTTTTTGGTCAAAATGACTCTATTTTGGTCTCCAAGTGTCTAAAAAGCCTTTTTTAGTCAAAATAACTACGTTTGGTCACCAAAGGTCTGAAAACCTTTTTTCAGCCAAAATGACTGTATTTTTGTCTTTTAGAGTCTCAAAACTCCGCATTTAGATTTGGTATTTGTTTGGGTCAAAATGACTCTATTTTGGTCTCCAAGTGTCTAAAAAGCCTTTTTAGTCAAAATAACTGCATTTGGTCACCAAAGGTCTGAAAAACTTTTTTAGCCAAAATGACTGTATTTTTGTCTTTTAGAGTCTTAAAAAGAAGGGTTTAGACAAGATAATTGCATTTCGTAACCAGTGATCTGAAAACATTTTTTTGGTCAAAATGACTCTATTTTGGTCTCCAAGTGTCTAAAAAGCCCTTTTTAGTCAAAATAACTGCATTTGGTTACCAAAGGTCTGAAAAAAAAATGTAGTCAAAATGATTGTATTTTCGTCTATTAGAGTCTTAAAAAGCCGGTTTTGGACAAGATAATTGCATTTGGTAACCAATCACCTGAAACATTTTTTTGGGTCAAAATGACTCTATTTTGGTCTCAGAGTGTCTAAAAAGCCTTTTTTAGTCAAAATAACTGCATTTGGTCACCAAAGGTCTGAAAACCTTTTTTTAGCCAAAATAACTGTATTTTTGTCTTTTAGAGTCTTAAAACACCGCTTTTAGACAAGATAAACTACATTTGGTAACCAATGGCCTGAAAAAATGTTTTTGGTCAAAATGACTCTATTTAGGTCTCCAAGTGTCTATAAAGCCCTTTTTAGTCAAAATAACTACGTTTGGTCACCAAAGGTCTGAAAAACTATTTTAGAGTCTCAAAACTCCGCATTTAGATTTGGTATTTGTTTGGGTCAAAATTACTCTATTTTGGTCTCCAAGTGTCTAAAAAGCCTTTTTTAGTCAAAATAACTGCATTTGGTCACCAAAGGATTGAAAACTTTTTTAGCCAAAATGACTGTATTTTTGTCTTTTAGAGTCTTAAAAAGCCGGGTTTAGACAAGATAATTGCATTTCATAACCAGTGATCTGAAAACTTTTTTGGTCAAAATGACTCTATTTTGGTCTCCAAGTGTCTAAGAGGCCCTTTTAAGTCAAAATAACTGCATTTGGTCAGCAAAGGTATGAATAAAAATTTAGTCAAAATGATTGTATTTTCGTCAGAGTCTTAAAAACCGGTTTTGGATAAGATAATTGCATTTGGTAACCAATGGCCTGAAAAAATGTTTTTGGTCAAAATGACTCTATTTAGGTCTCCAAGTGTCTAAAAAGCCCTTTTTAGTCATAATACCTACGTTTGGTCAACAAAGGTCTGAAAAAACTATTTTAGCCAAAATGACTGTATTTTTGTCTTTTAGAGTCTCAAAACTCCGCATTTAGATTTGGTATTTGTTTGGGTCAAAATGACTCTATTTTGGTCTCCAAGTGTCTAAAAAGCCTTTTTAGTCAACATAACTGCATTTGGTCACCAAAGGTCTGAAAAACTTTTTTAGCCAAAATGACTGTATTTTTGTCTTTTAGAGTCGTAAAAAGCCGGGTTTAGACAAGATAATTGCATTTCATAACCAGTGATCTGAAAACTTTTTTTGGTCAAAATGACTCTATTTTGGTCTCCAAGTGTCTAAAAAGCCTTTTTTAGTCAAAATAACTACGTTTGGTCACCAAAGGTTTGAAAACCTTTTTTCAGCCAAAATGACTGTATTTTTGTCTTTTAGAGTCTCAAAACTCCGCATTTAGATTTGGTATTTGTTTGGGTCAAAATGACTATTTTGGTCTCCAAGTGTCTAAAAAGCCTTTTTAGTCAAAATAACTGCATTTGGTCACCAAAGGTCTGAAAAACTTTTTTAGCCAAAATGACTGTATTTTTGTCTTTTAGAGTCTTAAAAAGAAGGGTTTAGACAAGATAATTGCATTTCGTAACCAGTGATCTGAAAACATTTTTTTGGTCAAAATGACTCTATTTTGGTCTCCAAGTGTCTAAAAAGCCCTTTTTAGTCAAAATAACTGCATTTGGTTACCAAAGGTCTGAAAAAAAATGTAGTCAAAATGATTGTATTTTCGTCTATTAGAGTCTTAAAAAGCCGGTTTTGGACAAGATAATTGCATTTGGTAACCAATCACCTGAAACATTTTTTGGGTCAAAATGACTCTATTTTGGTCTGAGTGTCTAAAAAGCCTTTTTTAGTCAAAATAACTGCATTTGATCGCCAAAGGTCTGAAAACCTTTTTTTAGCCAAAATAACTGTATTTTTGTCTTTTAGAGTCTTAAAACACCGCTTTTAGACAAGATAAACTACATTTGGTAACCAATGGCCTGAAAAAATGTTTTTGGTCAAAATGACTCTATTTAGGTCTCCAAGTGTCTATAAAGCCCTTTTTAGTCAAAATAACTACGTTTGGTCACCAAAGGTCTGAAAAACTATTTTAGAGTCTCAAAACTCCGCATTTAGATTTGTTATTTGTTTGGGTCAAAATTACTCTATTTTGGTCTCCAAGTGTCTAAAAAGCCTTTTTTAGTCAAAATAACTGCATTTGGTCACCAAAGGTCTGAAAACTTTTTTAGCCAAAATGACTGTATTTTTGTCTTTTAGAGTCTTAAAAAGCCGGGTTTAGACAAGATAATTGCATTTCGTAACCAGTGATCTGAAAACTTTTTTGGTCAAAATGACTATTTTGGTCTCCAAGTGACTAAGAAGCCCTTTTAAGTCAAAATAACTGCATTTGGTCAGCAAAAGGTATGAATAAAAATTTAGTCAAAATGATTGTATTTTCGTCAATTAGAGTCTTAAAAACCGGTTTTGGACAAGATAATTGCATTTGGTAACCAATGGCCTGAAAAAATGTTTTTGTTTAAAATGACTCTATTTAGGTCTCCAAGTGTCTAAAAAGCCCTTTTTAGTCATAATAACTACGTTTGGTCAACAAAGGTCTGAAAAACTATTTTAGCCAAAATGACTGTATTTTTGTCTTTTAGAGTCTCAAAACTCCGCATTTAGATTTGGTATTTGTTTGGGTCAAAATTACTCTATTTTGGTCTCCAAGTGTCTAAAAAGCCTTTTTTAGTCAAAATAACTGCATTTGGTCACCAAAGGATTGAAAACTTTTTTAGCCAAAATGACTGTATTTTTGTCTTTTAGAGTCTTAAAAAGCCGGGTTTAGACAAGATAATTGCATTTCATAACCAGTGATCTGAAAACTTTTTTGGTCAAAATGACTCTATTTTGGTCTCCAAGTGTCTAAGAGGCCCTTTTAAGTCAAAATAACTGCATTTGGTCAGCAAAGGTATGAATAAAAATTTAGTCAAAATGATTGTATTTTCGTCAGAGTCTTAAAAACCGGTTTTGGATAAGATAATTGCATTTGGTAACCAATGGCCTGAAAAAATGTTTTTGGTCAAAATGACTCTATTTAGGTCTCCAAGTGTCTAAAAAGCCCTTTTTAGTCATAATACCTACGTTTGGTCAACAAAGGTCTGAAAAAACTATTTTAGCCAAAATGACTGTATTTTTGTCTTTTAGAGTCTCAAAACTCCGCATTTAGATTTGGTATTTGTTTGGGTCAAAATGACTCTATTTTGGTCTCCAAGTGTCTAAAAAGCCTTTTTAGTCAACATAACTGCATTTGGTCACCAAAGGTCTGAAAAACTTTTTTAGCCAAAATGACTGTATTTTTGTCTTTTAGAGTCGTAAAAAGCCGGGTTTAGACAAGATAATTGCATTTCATAACCAGTGATCTGAAAACTTTTTTTGGTCAAAATGACTCTATTTTGGTCTCCAAGTGTCTAAAAAGCCTTTTTTAGTCAAAATAACTACGTTTGGTCACCAAAGGTTTGAAAACCTTTTTTCAGCCAAAATGACTGTATTTTTGTCTTTTAGAGTCTCAAAACTCCGCATTTAGATTTGGTATTTGTTTGGGTCAAAATGACTATTTTGGTCTCCAAGTGTCTAAAAAGCCTTTTTAGTCAAAATAACTGCATTTGGTCACCAAAGGTCTGAAAAACTTTTTTAGCCAAAATGACTGTATTTTTGTCTTTTAGAGTCTTAAAAAGAAGGGTTTAGACAAGATAATTGCATTTCGTAACCAGTGATCTGAAAACATTTTTTTGGTCAAAATGACTCTATTTTGGTCTCCAAGTGTCTAAAAAGCCCTTTTTAGTCAAAATAACTGCATTTGGTTACCAAAGGTCTGAAAAAAAATGTAGTCAAAATGATTGTATTTTCGTCTATTAGAGTCTTAAAAAGCCGGTTTTGGACAAGATAATTGCATTTGGTAACCAATCACCTGAAACATTTTTTGGGTCAAAATGACTCTATTTTGGTCTGAGTGTCTAAAAAGCCTTTTTTAGTCAAAATAACTGCATTTGATCGCCAAAGGTCTGAAAACCTTTTTTTAGCCAAAATAACTGTATTTTTGTCTTTTAGAGTCTTAAAACACCGCTTTTAGACAAGATAAACTACATTTGGTAACCAATGGCCTGAAAAAATGTTTTTGGTCAAAATGACTCTATTTAGGTCTCCAAGTGTCTATAAAGCCCTTTTTAGTCAAAATAACTACGTTTGGTCACCAAAGGTCTGAAAAACTATTTTAGAGTCTCAAAACTCCGCATTTAGATTTGTTATTTGTTTGGGTCAAAATTACTCTATTTTGGTCTCCAAGTGTCTAAAAAGCCTTTTTTAGTCAAAATAACTGCATTTGGTCACCAAAGGTCTGAAAACTTTTTTAGCCAAAATGACTGTATTTTTGTCTTTTAGAGTCTTAAAAAGCCGGGTTTAGACAAGATAATTGCATTTCGTAACCAGTGATCTGAAAACTTTTTTGGTCAAAATGACTATTTTGGTCTCCAAGTGACTAAGAAGCCCTTTTAAGTCAAAATAACTGCATTTGGTCAGCAAAAGGTATGAATAAAAATTTAGTCAAAATGATTGTATTTTCGTCAATTAGAGTCTTAAAAACCGGTTTTGGACAAGATAATTGCATTTGGTAACCAATGGCCTGAAAAAATGTTTTTGTTTAAAATGACTCTATTTAGGTCTCCAAGTGTCTAAAAAGCCCTTTTTAGTCATAATAACTACGTTTGGTCAACAAAGGTCTGAAAAACTATTTTAGCCAAAATGACTGTATTTTTGTCTTTTAGAGTCTCAAAACTCCGCATTTAGATTTGGTATTTGTTTGGGTCAAAATTACTCTATTTTGGTCTCCAAGTGTCTAAAAAGCCTTTTTAGTCAAAATAACTGCATTTGGTCACCAAAGGTCTGAAAAACTTTTTTAGCCAAAATGACTGTATTTTTGTCTTTTAGAGTCTTAAAAAGCCGGGTTTAGACCAGATAATTGCATTTCCTAACCAGTGATCTGAAAACTTTTTTTGGTCGAAATGACCCTATTTTGGTCTCCAAGTGTCTAAAAAGCCTTTTTTAGTCAAAATAACTACTTTTGGTCACCAAAGGTCTGAAAACCTTTTTTCAGCCAAAATGACTGTATTTTTGTCTTTTAGAGTCTTAAAACACTGCTTTAAGACAAGATAAACTACATTTGGTAACCAATGGCCTGAAAAAATGTTTTTGGTCAAAATGACTCTATTTAGGTCTCCAAGTGTCTATAAAGCCCTTTTTAGTCAAAATAACTACGTTTGGTCACCAAAGGTCTGAAAAACTATTTTAGAGTCTCAAAATTCCGCATTTAGATTTGGTATTTGTTTGGGTCAAAATGACTCTATTTTGGTCTCAGAGTGTCTAAAAAGCCTTTTTTAGTCAAAATAACTGCATTTGGTCACCAAAGGTCTGAAAACCTTTTTTTAGCCAAAATAACTGTATTTTTGTCTTTTAGAGTCTTAAAACACCGCTTTTAGACAAGATAAACTACATTTGGTAACCAATGGCCTGAAAAAATGTTTTTGGTCAAAATTACTCTATTTAGGTCTCCAAGTGTCTATAAAGCCCTTTTTAGTCAAAATAACTACGTTTGGTCACCAAAGGTCTGAAAAACTATTTTAGAGTCTCAAAACTCCGCATTTAGATTTGGTATTTGTTTGGGTCAAAATTACTCTATTTTGGTCTCCAAGTGTCTAAAAAGCCTTTTTTAGTCAAAATAACTGCATTTGGTCACCAAAGGTCTGAAAACTTTTTTAGCCAAAATGACTGTATTTTTGTGTTTTAGAGTCTTAAAAAGCCGGGTTTAGACAAGATAATTGCATTTCGTAACCAGTGATCTGAAAACTTTTTTGGTCAAAATGACTCTATTTTGGTCTCCAAGTGTCTAAGAGGCCCTTTTAAGTCAAAATAACTGCATTTGGTCAGCAAAGGTATGAATAAAAATTTAGTCAAAATGATTGTATTTTCGTCAGTCTTAAAAACCAGTTTTGGATCAGATAATTGCATTTGGTAACCAATGGCCTGAAAAAATGTTTTTGGTCAAAATGACCCTATTTAGGTCTCCAAGTGTCTAAAAAGCCCTTTTTAGTCATAATACCTACGTTTGGTCAACAAAGGTCTGAAAAAACTATTTTAGCCAAAATGACTGTATTTTTGTCTTTTAGAGTCTCAAAACTCCGCATTTAGATTTGGTATTTGTTTGGGTCAAAATGACTCTATTTTGGTCTCCAAGTGTCTAAAAAGCCTTTTTAGTCAAAATAACTGCATTTGGTCACCAAAGGTCTGAAAAACTTTTTTAGCCAAAATGACTGTATTTTTGTCTTTTAAAGTCTTAAAAAGCCGGGTTTAGACAAGATAATTGCATTTCTTAACCAGTGATCTGAAAACTTTTTTTGGTCAAAATGACTCTATTTTGGTCTCCAAGTGTCTAAAAAGCCTTTTTTGGTCAAAATAACTACGTTTGGTCACCAAAGGTCTGAAAACCTTTTTTCAGCCAAAATGACTGTATTTTTGTCTTTTAGAGTCTCAAAACTCCGCATTTAGATTTGGTATTTGTTTGGGTCAAAATGACTCTATTTTGGTCTCCAAGTGTCTAAAAAGCCTTTTTAGTCAAAATAACTGCATTTGGTCACCAAAGGTCTGAAAAACTTTTTTAGCCAAAATGACTGTATTTTTGTCTTTTAGAGTCTTAAAAAGCCGGGTTTAGACAAGATAATTGCATTTCATAACCAGTGATCTGAAAACTTTTTTGGTCAAAATGACTCTATTTTGGTCTCCAAGTGTCTAAGAGGCCCTTTTAAGTCAAAATAACTGCATTTGGTCAGCAAAGGTATGAATAAAAATTTAGTCAAAATGATTGTATTTTCGTCAGAGTCTTAAAAACCGGTTTTGGATAAGATAATTGCATTTGGTAACCAATGGCCTGAAAAAATGTTTTTGGTCAAAATGACTCTATTTAGGTCTCCAAGTGTCTAAAAAGCCCTTCTTAGTCATAATACCTACGTTTGGTCAACAAAGGTCTGAAAAAACTATTTTAGCCAAAATGACTGTATTTTTGTCTTTTAGAGTCTCAAAACTCCGCATTTAGATTTGGTATTTGTTTGGGTCAAAATGACTCTATTTTGGTCTCCAAGTGTCTAAAAAGCCTTTTTAGTCAAAATAACTGCATTTGGTCACCAAAGGTCTGAAAAACTTTTTTAGCCAAAATGACTGTATTTTTGTCTTTTAGAGTCTTAAAAAGAAGGGTTTAGACAAGATAATTGCATTTCGTAACCAGTGATCTGAAAACATTTTTTTGGTCAAAATGACTCTATTTTGGTCTCCAAGTGTCTAAAAAGCCCTTTTTAGTCAAAATAACTGCATTTGGTTACCAAAGGTCTGAAAAAAAAATGTAGTCAAAATGATTGTATTTTCGTCTATTAGAGTCTTAACCACTTAAGCCCCGGAGGATTTGGCTGCTAAAGGACCAGGGGTTTTTTTGCGATTTTTTACTGCGTGACTTTAACGGACAATTGCGCGGTCGTGCGACGCTGTACCTAAACGAATTTGACGTCCTTTTTTTCCCACAAACAGAGCTTTCTTTTGGTGGTATTTGATCACCTGTGCGATTTTTTGATCACGCGCTATAAACAAAAAAAGAGCGTAAATTTTGCAAAAATAACAATATTTTTCACATTTTTTTATATGAAATTCCCCAAAAAAAAAAGTAAAAATCAAAATTTTTTAACATTTTTCGGCCAATTTGTTTTATGCTACCTATGTTTGGTAAAAAAAATCGCAAAAAGCGTATTTTGATTGGTTTGCGCAAAAGTTATCGCGTTTACTAACAAAGAGAAAGATTTTTGTCATTTTTGGTGTTTTTTTTTTTAACGCATAATGGCGGCGATCTGCGATTTTTTTTTCGGTACTGCGACATTGCGGCGGACAGATCGGACCCTTGACTGACATTTTTGACACTTTTGGGGTTACCAGTGACATTACTGCAGTAATCAGTGCTATACATATGCACTGTTACTGCAAAAATGACACTGGCAGGGAAGGGGTTAACTTTATTGGGAAGGGAGGGGTTAAGTGTGTCCTAGGGGCGTGCTTTCTACTGTGTAGGGACATTGCTATTGGTGTAAAAGCAAAGATCAACCGTTCTACATAGTAGAACGGTCAGATCTTTACTTTTACACAGGGAGAACTGACAGGCAGCTTGTTTACACAAGCTGCTCTGTCTTTCTCCCTTCACAGGAGCGATCGTAGTGTGGCCGGCGGACATCGAGTCCGCCGGTCACACGCACTGACTTGCCTGTGAACGAGCCGCGGCGGGCGCGCGCCTCGGCGGGCGCGCGCCCGCTCGCTATAGGCTCGCAAGTCAGTGACAGGCGAGTGACGTACCGATACGTCACTCTGCCTGGCCGGGGCTGACCGCCGCAGTATATAGTCGTGCGGCGGTCGGCAACCGGTTAAAAAGCCGGTTTTGGACAAGATAATTGCATTTGGTAACCAATCACCTGAAACATTTTTTTGGGTCAAAATGACTCTATTTTGGTCTCAGAGTGTCTAAAAAGCCTTTTGTAGTCAAAATAACTGCATTTGGTCACCAAAGGTCTGAAAACCTTTTTTTAGCCAAAATAACTGTATTTTTGTCTTTTAGAGTCTTAAAACACCGCTTTTAGACAAGATAAACTACATTTGGTAACCAATGGCCTGAAAAAATGTTTTTGGTCAAAATGACTCTATTTAGGTCTCCAAGTGTCTATAAAGCCCTTTTTAGTCAAAATAACTACGTTTGGTCACCAAAGGTCTGAAAAACTATTTTAGAGTCTCAAAACTCCGCATTTAGATTTGGTATTTGTTTGGGTCAAAATTACTCTATTTTGGTCTCCAAGTGTCTAAAAAGCCTTTTTTAGTCAAAATAACTGCATTTGGTCACCAAAGGATTGAAAACTTTTTTAGCCAAAATGACTGTATTTTTGTCTTTTAGAGTCTTAAAAAGCCGGGTTTAGACAAGATAATTGCATTTCGTAACCAGTGATCTGAAAACTTTTTTGGTCAAAATGACTCTATTTTGGTCTCCAAGTGTCTAAGAGGCCCTTTTAAGTCAAAATAACTGCATTTGGTCAGCAAAGGTATGAATAAAAATTTAGTCAAAATGATTGTATTTTCGTCAGAGTCTTAAAAACCGGTTTTGGATAAGATAATTGCATTTGGTAACCAATGGCCTGAAAAAATGTTTTTGGTCAAAATGACTCTATTTAGGTCTCCAAGTGTCTAAAAAGCCCTTTTTAGTCATAATACCTACGTTTGGTCAACAAAGGTCTGAAAAAACTATTTTAGCCAAAATGACTGTATTTTTGTCTTTTAGAGTCTCAAAACTCCGCATTTAGATTTGGTATTTGTTTGGGTCAAAATTACTCTATTTTGGTCTCCAAGTGTCTAAAAAGCCTTTTTAGTCAAAATAACTGCATTTGGTCACCAAAGGTCTGAAAAACTTTTTTAGCCAAAATGACTGTATTTTTGTCTTTTAGAGTCTTAAAAAGCCGGGTTTAGACCAGATAATTGCATTTCCTAACCAGTGATCTGAAAACTTTTTTTGGTCGAAATGACCCTATTTTGGTCTCCAAGTGTCTAAAAAGCCTTTTTTAGTCAAAATAACTACTTTTGGTCACCAAAGGTCTGAAAACCTTTTTTCAGCCAAAATGACTGTATTTTTGTCTTTTAGAGTCTTAAAACACTGATTTAAGACAAGATAAACTACATTTGGTAACCAATGGCCTGAAAAAATGTTTTTGGTCAAAATGACTCTATTTAGGTCTCCAAGTGTCTATAAAGCCCTTTTTAGTCAAAATAACTACGTTTGGTCACCAAAGGTCTGAAAAACTATTTTAGAGTCTCAAAATTCCGCATTTAGATTTGGTATTTGTTTGGGTCAAAATGACTCTATTTTGGTCTCAGAGTGTCTAAAAAGCCTTTTTTAGTCAAAATAACTGCATTTGGTCACCAAAGGTCTGAAAACCTTTTTTTAGCCAAAATAACTGTATTTTTGTCTTTTAGAGTCTTAAAACACCGCTTTTAGACAAGATAAACTACATTTGGTAACCAATGGCCTGAAAAAATGTTTTTGGTCAAAATTACTCTATTTAGGTCTCCAAGTGTCTATAAAGCCCTTTTTAGTCAAAATAACTACGTTTGGTCACCAAAGGTCTGAAAAACTATTTTAGAGTCTCAAAACTCCGCATTTAGATTTGGTATTTGTTTGGGTCAAAATTACTCTATTTTGGTCTCCAAGTGTCTAAAAAGCCTTTTTTAGTCAAAATAACTGCATTTGGTCACCAAAGGTCTGAAAACTTTTTTAGCCAAAATGACTGTATTTTTGTGTTTTAGAGTCTTAAAAAGCCGGGTTTAGACAAGATAATTGCATTTCGTAACCAGTGATCTGAAAACTTTTTTGGTCAAAATGACTCTATTTTGGTCTCCAAGTGTCTAAGAGGCCCTTTTAAGTCAAAATAACTGCATTTGGTCAGCAAAGGTATGAATAAAAATTTAGTCAAAATGATTGTATTTTCGTCAGTCTTAAAAACCAGTTTTGGATCAGATAATTGCATTTGGTAACCAATGGCCTGAAAAAATGTTTTTGGTCAAAATGACTCTATTTAGGTCTCCAAGTGTCTAAAAAGCCCTTTTTAGTCATAATACCTACGTTTGGTCAACAAAGGTCTGAAAAAACTATTTTAGCCAAAATGACTGTATTTTTGTCTTTTAGAGTCTCAAAACTCCGCATTTAGATTTGGTATTTGTTTGGGTCAAAATTACTCTATTTTGGTCTCCAAGTGTCTAAAAAGCCTTTTTAGTCAAAATAACTGCATTTGGTCACCAAAGGTCTGAAAAACTTTTTTAGCCAAAATGACTGTATTTTTGTCTTTTAAAGTCTTAAAAAGCCGGGTTTAGACAAGATAATTGCATTTCTTAACCAGTGATCTGAAAACTTTTTTTGGTCAAAATGACTCTATTTTGGTCTCCAAGTGTCTAAAAAGCCTTTTTTGGTCAAAATAACTACGTTTGGTCACCAAAGGTCTGAAAACCTTTTTTCAGCCAAAATGACTGTATTTTTGTCTTTTAGAGTCTCAAAACTCCGCATTTAGATTTGGTATTTGTTTGGGTCAAAATGACTCTATTTTGGTCTCCAAGTGTCTAAAAAGCCTTTTTAGTCAAAATAACTGCATTTGGTCACCAAAGGTCTGAAAAACTTTTTTAGCCAAAATGACTGTATTTTTGTCTTTTAGAGTCTTAAAAAGCCGGGTTTAGACAAGATAATTGCATTTCATAACCAGTGATCTGAAAACTTTTTTGGTCAAAATGACTCTATTTTGGTCTCCAAGTGTCTAAGAGGCCCTTTTAAGTCAAAATTACTGCATTTGGTCAGCAAAGGTATGAATAAAAATTTAGTCAAAATGATTGTATTTTCGTCAGAGTCTTAAAAACCGGTTTTGGATAAGATAATTGCATTTGGTAACCAATGGCCTGAAAAAATGTTTTTGGTCAAAATGACTCTATTTAGGTCTCCAAGTGTCTAAAAAGCCCTTCTTAGTCATAATACCTACGTTTGGTCAACAAAGGTCTGAAAAAACTATTTTAGCCAAAATGACTGTATTTTTGTCTTTTAGAGTCTCAAAACTCCGCATTTAGATTTGGCATTTGTTTGGGTCAAAATGACTCTATTTTGGTCTCCAAGTGTCTAAAAAGCCTTTTTAGTCAAAATAACTGCATTTGGTCACCAAAGGTCTGAAAAACTTTTTTAGCCAAAATGACTGTATTTTTGTCTTTTAGAGTCTTAAAAAGAAGGGTTTAGACAAGATAATTGCATTTCGTAACCAGTGATCTGAAAACATTTTTTTGGTCAAAATGACTCTATTTTGGTCTCCAAGTGTCTAAAAAGCCCTTTTTAGTCAAAATAACTGCATTTGGTTACCAAAGGTCTGAAAAAAAAATGTAGTCAAAATGATTGTATTTTCGTCTATTAGAGTCTTAAAAAGCCGGTTTTGGACAAGATAATTGCATTTGGTAACCAATCACCTGAAACATTTTTTTGGGTCAAAATGACTCTATTTTGGTCTCAGAGTGTCTAAAAAGCCTTTTGTAGTCAAAATAACTGCATTTGGTCACCAAAGGTCTGAAAACCTTTTTTTAGCCAAAATAACTGTATTTTTGTCTTTTAGAGTCTTAAAACACCGCTTTTAGACAAGATAAACTACATTTGGTAACCAATGGCCTGAAAAAATGTTTTTGGTCAAAATGACTCTATTTAGGTCTCCAAGTGTCTATAAAGCCCTTTTTAGTCAAAATAACTACGTTTGGTCACCAAAGGTCTGAAAAACTATTTTAGAGTCTCAAAACTCCGCATTTAGATTTGGTATTTGTTTGGGTCAAAATTACTCTATTTTGGTCTCCAAGTGTCTAAAAAGCCTTTTTTAGTCAAAATAACTGCATTTGGTCACCAAAGGATTGAAAACTTTTTTAGCCAAAATGACTGTATTTTTGTCTTTTAGAGTCTTAAAAAGCCGGGTTTAGACAAGATAATTGCATTTCGTAACCAGTGATCTGAAAACTTTTTTGGTCAAAATGACTCTATTTTGGTCTCCAAGTGTCTAA
The DNA here is from genome assembly GCF_965119305.1 of Pelophylax lessonae. NCBI lineage: Eukaryota > Metazoa > Chordata > Amphibia > Anura > Ranidae > Pelophylax > Pelophylax lessonae. The sequence continues at coordinate 142,035,486 of NC_138773.1, read as the reverse complement.
GAGGCCCTTTTAAGTCAAAATAACTGCATTTGGTCAGCAAAGGTATGAATAAAAATTTAGTCAAAATGATTGTATTTTCGTCAGAGTCTTAAAAACCGGTTTTGGATAAGATAATTGCATTTGGTAACCAATGGCCTGAAAAAATGTTTTTGGTCAAAATGACTCTATTTAGGTCTCCAAGTGTCTAAAAAGCCCTTTTTAGTCATAATACCTACGTTTGGTCAACAAAGGTCTGAAAAAACTATTTTAGCCAAAATGACTGTATTTTTGTCTTTTAGAGTCTCAAAACTCCGCATTTAGATTTGGTATTTGTTTGGGTCAAAATGACTCTATTTTGGTCTCCAAGTGTCTAAAAAGCCTTTTTAGTCAAAATAACTGCATTTGGTCACCAAAGGTCTGAAAAACTTTTTTAGCCAAAATGACTGTATTTTTGTCTTTTAGAGTCGTAAAAAGCCGGGTTTAGACAAGATAATTGCATTTCATAACCAGTGATCTGAAAACTTTTTTTGGTCAAAATGACTCTATTTTGGTCTCCAAGTGTCTAAAAAGCCTTTTTTAGTCAAAATAACTACGTTTGGTCACCAAAGGTTTGAAAACCTTTTTTCAGCCAAAATGACTGTATTTTTGTCTTTTAGAGTCTCAAAACTCCGCATTTAGATTTGGTATTTGTTTGGGTCAAAATGACTATTTTGGTCTCCAAGTGTCTAAAAAGCCTTTTTAGTCAAAATAACTGCATTTGGTCACCAAAGGTCTGAAAAACTTTTTTAGCCAAAATGACTGTATTTTTGTCTTTTAGAGTCTTAAAAAGAAGGGTTTAGACAAGATAATTGCATTTCGTAACCAGTGATCTGAAAACATTTTTTTGGTCAAAATGACTCTATTTTGGTCTCCAAGTGTCTAAAAAGCTCTTTTTAGTCAAAATAACTGCATTTGGTTACCAAAGGTCTGAAAAAAAATGTAGTCAAAATGATTGTATTTTCGTCTATTAGAGTCTTAAAAAGCCGGTTTTGGACAAGATAATTGCATTTGGTAACCAATCACCTGAAACATTTTTTGGGTCAAAATGACTCTATTTTGGTCTGAGTGTCTAAAAAGCCTTTTTTAGTCAAAATAACTGCATTTGATCACCAAAGGTCTGAAAACCTTTTTTTAGCCAAAATAACTGTATTTTTGTCTTTTAGAGTCTTAAAACACCGCTTTTAGACAAGATAAACTACATTTGGTAACCAATGGCCTGAAAAAATGTTTTTGGTCAAAATGACTCTATTTAGGTCTCCAAGTGTCTATAAAGCCCTTTTTAGTCAAAATAACTACGTTTGGTCACCAAAGGTCTGAAAAACTATTTTAGAGTCTCAAAACTCCGCATTTAGATTTGTTATTTGTTTGGGTCAAAATTACTCTATTTTGGTCTCCAAGTGTCTAAAAAGCCTTTTTTAGTCAAAATAACTGCATTTGGTCACCAAAGGTCTGAAAACTTTTTTAGCCAAAATGACTGTATTTTTGTCTTTTAGAGTCTTAAAAAGCCGGGTTTAGACAAGATAATTGCATTTCGTAACCAGTGATCTGAAAACTTTTTTGGTCAAAATGACTATTTTGGTCTCCAAGTGACTAAGAAGCCCTTTTAAGTCAAAATAACTGCATTTGGTCAGCAAAAGGTATGAATAAAAATTTAGTCAAAATGATTGTATTTTCGTCAATTAGAGTCTTAAAAACCGGTTTTGGACAAGATAATTGCATTTGGTAACCAATGGCCTGAAAAAATGTTTTTGTTTAAAATGACTCTATTTAGGTCTCCAAGTGTCTAAAAAGCCCTTTTTAGTCATAATAACTACGTTTGGTCAACAAAGGTCTGAAAAACTATTTTAGCCAAAATGACTGTATTTTTGTCTTTTAGAGTCTCAAAACTCCGCATTTAGATTTGGTATTTGTTTGGGTCAAAATTACTCTATTTTGGTCTCCAAGTGTCTAAAAAGCCTTTTTAGTCAAAATAACTGCATTTGGTCACCAAAGGTCTGAAAAACTTTTTTAGCCAAAATGACTGTATTTTTGTCTTTTAGAGTCTTAAAAAGCCGGGTTTAGACCAGATAATTGCATTTCCTAACCAGTGATCTGAAAACTTTTTTTGGTCGAAATGACCCTATTTTGGTCTCCAAGTGTCTAAAAAGCCTTTTTTAGTCAAAATAACTACTTTTGGTCACCAAAGGTCTGAAAACCTTTTTTCAGCCAAAATGACTGTATTTTTGTCTTTTAGAGTCTTAAAACACTGCTTTAAGACAAGATAAACTACATTTGGTAACCAATGGCCTGAAAAAATGTTTTTGGTCAAAATGACTCTATTTAGGTCTCCAAATGTCTATAAAGCCCTTTTTAGTCAAAATAACTACGTTTGGTCACCAAAGGTCTGAAAAACTATTTTAGAGTCTCAAAATTCCGCATTTAGATTTGGTATTTGTTTGGGTCAAAATGACTCTATTTTGGTCTCAGAGTGTCTAAAAAGCCTTTTTTAGTCAAAATAACTGCATTTGGTCACCAAAGGTCTGAAAACCTTTTTTTAGCCAAAATAACTGTATTTTTGTCTTTTAGAGTCTTAAAACACCGCTTTTAGACAAGATAAACTACATTTGGTAACCAATGGCCTGAAAAAATGTTTTTGGTCAAAATGACTCTATTTAGGTCTCCAAGTGTCTATAAAGCCCTTTTTAGTCAAAATAACTACGTTTGGTCACCAAAGGTCTGAAAAACTATTTTAGAGTCTCAAAACTCCGCATTTAGATTTGGTATTTGTTTGGGTCAAAATTACTCTATTTTGGTCTCCAAGTGTCTAAAAAGCCTTTTTTAGTCAAAATAACTGCATTTGGTCACCAAAGGTCTGAAAACTTTTTTAGCCAAAATGACTGTATTTTTGTGTTTTAGAGTCTTAAAAAGCCGGGTTTAGACAAGATAATTGCATTTCGTAACCAGTGATCTGAAAACTTTTTTGGTCAAAATGACTCTATTTTGGTCTCCAAGTGTCTAAGAGGCCCTTTTAAGTCAAAATAACTGCATTTGGTCAGCAAAGGTATGAATAAAAATTTAGTCAAAATGATTGTATTTTCGTCAGTCTTAAAAACCAGTTTTGGATCAGATAATTGCATTTGGTAACCAATGGCCTGAAAAAATGTTTTTGGTCAAAATGACTCTATTTAGGTCTCCAAGTGTCTAAAAAGCCCTTTTTAGTCATAATACCTACGTTTGGTCAACAAAGGTCTGAAAAAACTATTTTAGCCAAAATGACTGTATTTTTGTCTTTTAGAGTCTCAAAACTCCGCATTTAGATTTGGTATTTGTTTGGGTCAAAATGACTCTATTTTGGTCTCCAAGTGTCTAAAAAGCCTTTTTAGTCAAAATAACTGCATTTGGTCACCAAAGGTCTGAAAAACTTTTTTAGCCAAAATGACTGTATTTTTGTCTTTTAAAGTCTTAAAAAGCCGGGTTTAGACAAGATAATTGCATTTCTTAACCAGTGATCTGAAAACTTTTTTTGGTCAAAATGACTCTATTTTGGTCTCCAAGTGTCTAAAAAGCCTTTTTTGGTCAAAATAACTACGTTTGGTCACCAAAGGTCTGAAAACCTTTTTTCAGCCAAAATGACTGTATTTTTGTCTTTTAGAGTCTCAAAACTCCGCATTTAGATTTGGTATTTGTTTGGGTCAAAATGACTCTATTTTGGTCTCCAAGTGTCTAAAAAGCCTTTTTAGTCAAAATAACTGCATTTGGTCACCAAAGGTCTGAAAAACTTTTTTAGCCAAAATGACTGTATTTTTGTCTTTTAGAGTCTTAAAACACCGCTTTTAGACAAGATAAACTACATTTGGTAACCAATGGCCTGAAAAAATGTTTTTGGTCAAAATGACTCTATTTAGGTCTCCAAGTGTCTATAAAGCCCTTTTTAGTCAAAATAACTACGTTTGGTCACCAAAGGTCTGAAAAACTATTTTAGAGTCTCAAAACTCCGCATTTAGATTTGGTATTTGTTTGGGTCAAAATTACTCTATTTTGGTCTCCAAGTGTCTAAAAAGCCTTTTTTAGTCAAAATAACTGCATTTGGTCACCAAAGGTCTGAAAACTTTTTTTGCCAAAATGACTGTATTTTTGTGTTTTAGAGTCTTAAAAAGCCGGGTTTAGACAAGATAATTGCATTTCGTAACCAGTGATCTGAAAACTTTTTTGGTCAAAATGACTCTATTTTGGTCTCCAAGTGTCTAAGAGGCCCTTTTAAGTCAAAATAACTGCATTTGGTCAGCAAAGGTATGAATAAAAATTTAGTCAAAATGATTGTATTTTCGTCAGAGTCTTAAAAACCGGTTTTGGATAAGATAATTGCATTTGGTAACCAATGGCCTGAAAAAATGTTTTTGGTCAAAATGACTCTATTTAGGTCTCCAAGTGTCTAAAAAGCCCTTTTTAGTCATAATACCTACGTTTGGTCAACAAAGGTCTGAAAAAACTATTTTAGCCAAAATGACTGTATTTTTGTCTTTTAGAGTCTCAAAACTCCACATTTAGATTTGGTATTTGTTTGGGTCAAAATGACTCTATTTTGGTCTCCAAGTGTCTAAAAAGCCTTTTTAGTCAAAATAACTGCATTTGGTCACCAAAGGTCTGAAAAACTTTTTTAGCCAAAATGACTGTATTTTTGTCTTTTAGAGTCTTAAAAAGCCGGGTTTAGACAAGATAATTGCATTTCATAACCAGTGATCTGAAAACTTTTTTTGGTCAAAATGACTCTATTTTGGTCTCCAAGTGTCTAAAAAGCCCTTTTTAGTCAAAATAACTACGTTTGGTCACCAAAGGTCTGAAAACCTTTTTTCAGCCAAAATGACTGTATTTTTGTCTTTTAGAGTCTCAAAACTCCGCATTTAGATTTGGTATTTGTTTGGGTCAAAATGACTCTATTTTGGTCTCCAAGTGTCTAAAAAGCCTTTTTAGTCAAAATAACTGCATTTGGTCACCAAAGGTCTGAAAAAAAAATGTAGTCAAAATGATTGTATTTTCGTCTATTAGAGTCTTAAAAAGCCGGTTTTGGACAAGATAATTGCATTTGGTAACCAATCACCTGAAACATTTTTTTGGGTCAAAATGACTCTATTTTGGTCTCAGAGTGGCTAAAAAGCCTTTTTTAGTCAAAATAACTGCATTTGGTCACCAAAGGTCTGAAAACCTTTTTTTAGCCAAAATAACTGTATTTTTGTCTTTTAGAGTCTTAAAACACCGCTTTTAGACAAGATAAACTACATTTGGTAACCAATGGCCTGAAAAAATGTTTTTGGTCAAAATGACTCTATTTAGGTCTCCAAGTGTCTATAAAGCCCTTTTTAGTCAAAATAACTACGTTTGGTCACCAAAGGTCTGAAAAACTATTTTAGAGTCTCAAAACTCCGCATTTAGATTTGGTATTTGTTTGGGTCAAATTACTCTATTTTGGTCTCCAAGTGTCTAAAAAGCCTTTTTTAGTCAAAATAACTGCATTTGGTCACCAAAGGTCTGAAAACTTTTTTAGCCAAAATGACTGTATTTTTGTCTTTTAGAGTCTTAAAAAGCCGGGTTTAGACAAGATAATTGCATTTCATAACCAGTGATCTGAAAACTTTTTTGGTCAAAATGACTCTATTTTGGTCTCCAAGTGTCTAAGAGGCCCTTTTAAGTCAAAATAACAGCATTTGGTCAGCAAAGGTATGAATAAAAATTTAGTCAAAATGATTGTATTTTCGTCAGAGTCTTAAAAACCGGTTTTGGATAAGATAATTGCATTTGGTAACCAATGGCCTGAAAAAATGTTTTTGGTCAAAATGACTCTATTTAGGTCTCCAAGTGTCTAAAAAGCCCTTTTTAGTCATAATACCTACGTTTGGTCAACAAAGGTCTGAAAAAACTATTTTAGCCAAAATGACTGTATTTTTGTCTTTTAGAGTCTCAAAACTCCGCATTTAGATTTGGTATTTGTTTGGGTCAAAATTACTCTATTTTGGTCTCCAAGTGTCTAAAAAGCCTTTTTAGTCAAAATAACTGCATTTGGTCACCAAAGGTCTGAAAACTTTTTTAGCCAAAATGACTGTATTTTTGTCTTTTAGAGTCTTAAAAAGCCGGGTTTAGACAAGATAATTGCATTTCGTAACCAGTGATCTGAAAACTTTTTTGGTCAAAATGACTCTATTTTGGTCTCCAAGTGTCTAAGAAGCCCTTTTAAGTCAAAATAACTGCATTTGGTCAGCAAAAGGTATGAATAAAAATTTAGTCAAAATGATTGTATTTTCGTCAATTAGAGTCTTAAAAACCGGTTTTGGACAAGATAATTGCATTTGGTAACCAATGGCCTGAAAAAATGTTTTTGTTTAAAATGACTCTATTTAGGTCTCCAAGTGTCTAAAAAGCCCTTTTTAGTCATAATAACTACGTTTGGTCAACAAAGGTCTGAAAAACTATTTTAGCCAAAATGACTGTATTTTTGTCTTTTAGAGTCTCAAAACTCCGCATTTAGATTTGGTATTTGTTTGGGTCAAAATTACTCTATTTTGGTCTCCAAGTGTCTAAAAAGCCTTTTTAGTCAAAATAACTGCATTTGGTCACCAAAGGTCTGAAAAACTTTTTTAGCCAAAATGACTGTATTTTTGTCTTTTAGAGTCTTAAAAAGCCGGGTTTAGACCCGATAATTGCATTTCCTAACCAGTGATCTGAAAACTTTTTTTGGTCAAAATGACCCTATTTTGGTCTCCAAGTGTCTAAAAAGCCTTTTTTAGTCAAAATAACTACGTTTGGTCACCAAAGGTCTGAAAACCTTTTTTCAGCCAAAATGACTGTATTTTTGTCTTTTAGAGTCTTAAAACACTGCTTTTAGACAAAATAAACTACATTTGGTAACCAATGGCCTGAAAAAATGTTTTTGGTCAAAATGACTCTATTTAGGTCTCCAAGTGTCTATAAAGCCCTTTTTAGTCAAAATAACTACGTTTGGTCACCAAAGGTCTGAAAAACTATTTTAGAGTCTCAAAATTCCGCATTTAGATTTGGTATTTGTTTGGGTCAAAATGACTCTATTTTGGTCTCAGAGTGTCTAAAAAGCCTTTTTTAGTCAAAATAACTGCATTTGGTCACCAAAGGTCTGAAAACCTTTTTTAGCCAAAATAACTGTATTTTTGTCTTTTAGAGTCTTAAAACACCGCTTTTAGACAAGATAAACTACATTTGGTAACCAATGGCCTGAAAAAATGTTTTTGGTCAAAATGACTCTATTTAGGTCTCCAAGTGTCTATAAAGCCCTTTTTAGTCAAAATAACTACGTTTGGTCACCAAAGGTCTGAAAAACTATTTTAGAGTCTCAAAACTCCGCATTTAGATTTGGTATTTGTTTGGGTCAAAATTACTCTATTTTGGTCTCCAAGTGTCTAAAAAGCCTTTTTTAGTCAAAATAACTGCATTTGGTCACCAAAGGTCTGAAAACTTTTTTTGCCAAAATGACTGTATTTTTGTGTTTTAGAGTCTTAAAAAGCCGGGTTTAGACAAGATAATTGCATTTCGTAACCAGTGATCTGAAAACTTTTTTGGTCAAAATGACTCTATTTTGGTCTCCAAGTGTCTAAGAGGCCCTTTTAAGTCAAAATAACTGCATTTGGTCAGCAAAGGTATGAATAAAAATTTAGTCAAAATGATTGTATTTTCGTCAGAGTCTTAAAAACCGGTTTTGGATAAGATAATTGCATTTGGTAACCAATGGCCTGAAAAAATGTTTTTGGTCAAAATGACTCTATTTAGGTCTCCAAGTGTCTAAAAAGCCCTTTTTAGTCATAATACCTACGTTTGGTCAACAAAGGTCTGAAAAAACTATTTTAGCCAAAATGACTGTATTTTTGTCTTTTAGAGTCTCAAAACTCCACATTTAGATTTGGTATTTGTTTGGGTCAAAATGACTCTATTTTGGTCTCCAAGTGTCTAAAAAGCCTTTTTAGTCAAAATAACTGCATTTGGTCACCAAAGGTCTGAAAAACTTTTTTAGCCAAAATGACTGTATTTTTGTCTTTTAGAGTCTTAAAAAGCCGGGTTTAGACAAGATAATTGCATTTCATAACCAGTGATCTGAAAACTTTTTTTGGTCAAAATGACTCTATTTTGGTCTCCAAGTGTCTAAAAAGCCTTTTTTAGTCAAAATAACTACGTTTGGTCACCAAAGGTCTGAAAACCTTTTTTCAGCCAAAATGACTGTATTTTTGTCTTTTAGAGTCTCAAAACTCCGCATTTAGATTTGGTATTTGTTTGGGTCAAAATGACTCTATTTTGGTCTCCAAGTGTCTAAAAAGCCTTTTTAGTCAAAATAACTGCATTTGGTCACCAAAGGTCTGAAAAACTTTTTTAGCCAAAATGACTGTATTTTTGTCTTTTAGAGTCTTAAAAAGAAGGGTTTAGACAAGATAATTGCATTTCGTAACCAGTGATCTGAAAACATTTTTTTGGTCAAAATGACTCTATTTTGGTCTCCAAGTGTCTAAAAAGCCCTTTTTAGTCAAAATAACTGCATTTGGTTACCAAAGGTCTGAAAAAAAAATGTAGTCAAAATGATTGTATTTTCGTCTATTAGAGTCTTAAAAAGCCGGTTTTGGACAAGATAATTGCATTTGGTAACCAATCACCTGAAACATTTTTTTGGGTCAAAATGACTCTATTTTGGTCTCAGAGTGGCTAAAAAGCCTTTTTTAGTCAAAATAACTGCATTTGGTCACCAAAGGTCTGAAAACCTTTTTTTAGCCAAAATAACTGTATTTTTGTCTTTTAGAGTCTTAAAACACCGCTTTTAGACAAGATAAACTACATTTGGTAACCAATGGCCTGAAAAAATGTTTTTGGTCAAAATGACTCTATTTAGGTCTCCAAGTGTCTATAAAGCCCTTTTTAGTCAAAATAACTACGTTTGGTCACCAAAGGTCTGAAAAACTATTTTAGAGTCTCAAAACTCCGCATTTAGATTTGGTATTTGTTTGGGTCAAATTACTCTATTTTGGTCTCCAAGTGTCTAAAAAGCCTTTTTTAGTCAAAATAACTGCATTTGGTCACCAAAGGTCTGAAAACTTTTTTAGCCAAAATGACTGTATTTTTGTCTTTTAGAGTCTTAAAAAGCCGGGTTTAGACAAGATAATTGCATTTCATAACCAGTGATCTGAAAACTTTTTTGGTCAAAATGACTCTATTTTGGTCTCCAAGTGTCTAAGAGGCCCTTTTAAGTCAAAATAACTGCATTTGGTCAGCAAAGGTATGAATAAAAATTTAGTCAAAATGATTGTATTTTCGTCAGAGTCTTAAAAACCGGTTTTGGATAAGATAATTGCATTTGGTAACCAATGGCCTGAAAAAATGTTTTTGGTCAAAATGACTCTATTTAGGTCTCCAAGTGTCTAAAAAGCCCTTTTTAGTCATAATACCTACGTTTGGTCAACAAAGGTCTGAAAAAACTATTTTAGCCAAAATTACTGTATTTTTGTCTTTTAGAGTCTCAAAACTCCGCATTTGGATTTGGTATTTGTTTGGGTCAAAATGACTATTTTGGTCTCCAAGTGTCTAAAAAGCCTTTTTAGTCAAAATAACTGCATTTGGTCACCAAAGGTCTGAAAAACTTTTTTAGCCAAAATGACTGTATTTTTGTCTTTTAGAGTCTTAAAAAGAAGGGTTTAGACAAGATAATTGCATTTCGTAACCAGTGATCTGAAAACATTTTTTTGGTCAAAATGACTCTATTTTGGTCTCCAAGTGTCTAAAAAGCCCTTTTTAGTCAAAATAACTGCATTTGGTTACCAAAGGTCTGAAAAAAAAATGTAGTCAAAATGATTGTATTTTCGTCTATTAGAGTCTTAAAAAGCCGGTTTTGGACAAGATAATTGCATTTGGTAACCAATCACCTGAAACATTTTTTTGGGTCAAAATGACTCTATTTTGGTCTCAGAGTGGCTAAAAAGCCTTTTTTAGTCAAAATAACTGCATTTGGTCACCAAAGGTCTGAAAACCTTTTTTTAGCCAAAATAACTGTATTTTTGTCTTTTAGAGTCTTAAAACACCGCTTTTAGACAAGATAAACTACATTTGGTAACCAATGGCCTGAAAAAATGTTTTTGGTCAAAATGACTCTATTTAGGTCTCCAAGTGTCTATAAAGCCCTTTTTAGTCAAAATAACTACGTTTGGTCACCAAAGGTCTGAAAAACTATTTTAGAGTCTCAAAACTCCGCATTTAGATTTGGTATTTGTTTGGGTCAAATTACTCTATTTTGGTCTCCAAGTGTCTAAAAAGCCTTTTTTAGTCAAAATAACTGCATTTGGTCACCAAAGGTCTGAAAACTTTTTTAGCCAAAATGACTGTATTTTTGTCTTTTAGAGTCTTAAAAAGCCGGGTTTAGACAAGATAATTGCATTTCATAACCAGTGATCTGAAAACTTTTTTGGTCAAAATGACTCTATTTTGGTCTCCAAGTGTCTAAGAGGCCCTTTTAAGTCAAAATAACTGCATTTGGTCAGCAAAGGTATGAATAAAAATTTAGTCAAAATGATTGTATTTTCGTCAGAGTCTTAAAAACCGGTTTTGGATAAGATAATTGCATTTGGTAACCAATGGCCTGAAAAAATGTTTTTGGTCAAAATGACTCTATTTAGGTCTCCAAGTGTCTAAAAAGCCCTTTTTAGTCATAATACCTACGTTTGGTCAACAAAGGTCTGAAAAAACTATTTTAGCCAAAATTACTGTATTTTTGTCTTTTAGAGTCTCAAAACTCCGCATTTGGATTTGGTATTTGTTTGGGTCAAAATGACTATTTTGGTCTCCAAGTGTCTAAAAAGCCTTTTTAGTCAAAATAACTGCATTTGGTCACCAAAGGTCTGAAAAACTTTTTTAGCCAAAATGACTGTATTTTTGTCTTTTAGAGTCTTAAAAAGAAGGGTTTAGACAAGATAATTGCATTTCGTAACCAGTGATCTGAAAACATTTTTTTGGTCAAAATGACTCTATTTTGGTCTCCAAGTGTCTAAAAAGCCCTTTTTAGTCAAAATAACTGCATTTGGTTACCAAAGGTCTGAAAAAAAAATGTAGTCAAAATGATTGTATTTTCGTCTATTAGAGTCTTAAAAAGCCGGTTTTGGACAAGATAATTGCATTTGGTAACCAATCACCTGAAACATTTTTTTGGGTCAAAATGACTCTATTTTGGTCTCAGAGTGGCTAAAAAGCCTTTTTTAGTCAAAATAACTGCATTTGGTCACCAAAGGTCTGAAAACCTTTTTTTAGCCAAAATAACTGTATTTTTGTCTTTTAGAGTCTTAAAACACCGCTTTTAGACAAGATAAACTACATTTGGTAACCAATGGCCTGAAAAAATGTTTTTGGTCAAAATGACTCTATTTAGGTCTCCAAGTGTCTATAAAGCCCTTTTTAGTCAAAATAACTACGTTTGGTCACCAAAGGTCTGAAAAACTATTTTAGAGTCTCAAAACTCCGCATTTAGATTTGGTATTTGTTTGGGTCAAATTACTCTATTTTGGTCTCCAAGTGTCTAAAAAGCCTTTTTTAGTCAAAATAACTGCATTTGGTCACCAAAGGTCTGAAAACTTTTTTAGCCAAAATGACTGTATTTTTGTCTTTTAGAGTCTTAAAAAGCCGGGTTTAGACAAGATAATTGCATTTCATAACCAGTGATCTGAAAACTTTTTTGGTCAAAATGACTCTATTTTGGTCTCCAAGTGTCTAAGAGGCCCTTTTAAGTCAAAATAACTGCATTTGGTCAGCAAAGGTATGAATAAAAATTTAGTCAAAATGATTGTATTTTCGTCAGAGTCTTAAAAACCGGTTTTGGATAAGATAATTGCATTTGGTAACCAATGGCCTGAAAAAATGTTTTTGGTCAAAATGACTCTATTTAGGTCTCCAAGTGTCTAAAAAGCCCTTTTTAGTCATAATACCTACGTTTGGTCAACAAAGGTCTGAAAAAACTATTTTAGCCAAAATTACTGTATTTTTGTCTTTTAGAGTCTCAAAACTCCGCATTTGGATTTGGTATTTGTTTGGGTCAAAATGACTATTTTGGTCTCCAAGTGTCTAAAAAGCCTTTTTAGTCAAAATAACTGCATTTGGTCACCAAAGGTCTGAAAAACTTTTTTAGCCAAAATGACTGTATTTTTGTCTTTTAGAGTCTTAAAAAGAAGGGTTTAGACAAGATAATTGCATTTCGTAACCAGTGATCTGAAAACATTTTTTTGGTCAAAATGACTCTATTTTGGTCTCCAAGTGTCTAAAAAGCCCTTTTTAGTCAAAATAACTGCATTTGGTTACCAAAGGTCTGAAAAAAAATGTAGTCAAAATGATTGTATTTTCGTCTATTAGAGTCTTAAAAAGCCGGTTTTGGACAAGATAATTGCATTTGGTAACCAATCACCTGAAACATTTTTTGGGTCAAAATGACTCTATTTTGGTCTCAGAGTGTCTAAAAAGCCTTTTTTAGTCAAAATAACTGCATTTGGTCACCAAAGGTCTGAAAACCTTTTTTTAGCCAAAATAACTGTATTTTTGTCTTTTAGAGTCTTAAAACACCGCTTTTAGACAAGATAAACTACATTTGGTAACCAATGGCCTGAAAAAATGTTTTTGGTCAAAATGACTCTATTTAGGTCTCCAAGTGTCTATAAAGCCCTTTTTAGTCAAAATAACTACGTTTGGTCACCAAAGGTCTGAAAAACTATTTTAGAGTCTCAAAACTCCGCATTTAGATTTGGTATTTGTTTGGGTCAAATTACTCTATTTTGGTCTCCAAGTGTCTAAAAAGCCTTTTTTAGTCAAAATAACTGCATTTGGTCACCAAAGGTCTGAAAACTTTTTTAGCCAAAATGACTGTATTTTTGTCTTTTAGAGTCTTAAAAAGCCGGGTTTAGACAAGATAATTGCATTTCGTAACCAGTGATCTGAAAACTTTTTTGGTCAAAATGACTATTTTGGTCTCCAAGTGACTAAGAAGCCCTTTTAAGTCAAAATAACTGCATTTGGTCAGCAAAAGGTATGAATAAAAATTTAGTCAAAATGATTGTATTTTCGTCAATTAGAGTCTTAAAAACCGGTTTTGGATAAGATAATTGCATTTGGTAACCAATGGCCTGAAAAAATGTTTTTGTTTAAAATGACTCTATTTAGGTCTCCAAGTGTCTAAAAAGCCCTTTTTAGTCATAATAACTACGTTTGGTCAACAAAGGTCTGAAAAACTATTTTAGCCAAAATGACTGTATTTTTGTCTTTTAGAGTCTCAAAACTCCGCATTTAGATTTGGTATTTGTTTGGGTCAAAATTACTCTATTTTGGTCTCCAAGTGTCTAAAAAGCCTTTTTAGTCAAAATAACTGCATTTGGTCACCAAAGGTCTGAAAAACTTTTTTAGCCAAAATGACTGTATTTTTGTCTTTTAGGGTCTTAAAAAGCCGGGTTTAGACCAGATAATTGCATTTCCTAACCAGTGATCTGAAAACTTTTTTTGGTCGAAATGACCCTATTTTGGTCTCCAAGTGTCTAAAAAGCCTTTTTTAGTCAAAATAACTACTTTTGGTCACCAAAGGTCTGAAAACCTTTTTTCAGCCAAAATGACTGTATTTTTGTCTTTTAGAGTCTTAAAACACTGCTTTAAGACAAGATAAACTACATTTGGTAACCAATGGCCTGAAAAAATGTTTTTGGTCAAAATGACTCTATTTAGGTCTCCAAGTGTCTATAAAGCCCTTTTTAGTCAAAATAACTACGTTTGGTCACCAAAGGTCTGAAAAACTATTTTAGAGTCTCAAAATTCCGCATTTAGATTTGGTATTTGTTTGGGTCAAAATGACTCTATTTTGGTCTCAGAGTGGCTAAAAAGCCTTTTTTAGTCAAAATAACTGCATTTGGTCACCAAAGGTCTGAAAACCTTTTTTTAGCCAAAATAACTGTATTTTTGTCTTTTAGAGTCTTAAAACACCGCTTTTAGACAAGATAAACTACATTTGGTAACCAATGGCCTGAAAAAATGTTTTTGGTCAAAATGACTCTATTTAGGTCTCCAAGTGTCTATAAAGCCCTTTTTAGTCAAAATAACTACGTTTGGTCACCAAAGGTCTGAAAAACTATTTTAGAGTCTCAAAACTCCGCATTTAGATTTGGTATTTGTTTGGGTCAAATTACTCTATTTTGGTCTCCAAGTGTCTAAAAAGCCTTTTTTAGTCAAAATAACTGCATTTGGTCACCAAAGGTCTGAAAACTTTTTTAGCCAAAATGACTGTATTTTTGTGTTTTAGAGTCTTAAAAAGCCGGGTTTAGACAAGATAATTGCATTTCGTAACCAGTGATCTGAAAACTTTTTTGGTCAAAATGACTCTATTTTGGTCTCCAAGTGTCTAAGAGGCCCTTTTAAGTCAAAATAACTGCATTTGGTCAGCAAAGGTATGAATAAAAATTTAGTCAAAATGATTGTATTTTCGTCAGAGTCTTAAAAACCGGTTTTGGATAAGATAATTGCATTTGGTAACCAATGGCCTGAAAAAATGTTTTTGGTCAAAATGACTCTATTTAGGTCTCCAAGTGTCTAAAAAGCCCTTTTTAGTCATAATACCTACGTTTGGTCAACAAAGGTCTGAAAAAACTATTTTAGCCAAAATGACTGTATTTTTGTCTTTTAGAGTCTCAAAACTCCGCATTTAGATTTGGTATTTGTTTGGGTCAAAATGACTCTATTTTGGTCTCCAAGTGTCTAAAAAGCCTTTTTAGTCAAAATAACTGCATTTGGTCACCAAAGGTCTGAAAAACTTTTTTAGCCAAAATGACTGTATTTTTGTCTTTTAAAGTCTTAAAAAGCCGGGTTTAGACAAGATAATTGCATATCTTAACCAGTGATCTGAAAACTTTTTTTGGTCAAAATGACTCTATTTTGGTCTCCAAGTGTCTAAAAAGCCTTTTTTAGTCAAAATAACTACGTTTGGTCACCAAAGGTCTGAAAACCTTTTTTCAGCCAAAATGACTGTATTTTTGTCTTTTAGAGTCTCAAAACTCCGCATTTAGATTTGGTATTTGTTTGGGTCAAAATGACTCTATTTTGGTCTCCAAGTGTCTAAAAAGCCTTTTTAGTCAAAATAACTGCATTTGGTCACCAAAGGTCTGAAAAACTTTTTTAGCCAAAATGACTGTATTTTTGTCTTTTAGAGTCTTAAAAAGAAGGGTTTAGACAAGATAATTGCATTTCGTAACCAGTGATCTGAAAACATTTTTTTGGTCAAAATGACTCTATTTTGGTCTCCAAGTGTCTAAAAAGCCCTTTTTAGTCAAAATAACTGCATTTGGTTACCAAAGGTCTGATAAAAAATGTAGTCAAAATGATTGTATTTTCGTCTATTAGAGTCTTAAAAAGCCGGTTTTGGACAAGATAATTGCATTTGGTAACCAATCACCTGAAACATTTTTTTGGGTCAAAATGACTCTATTTTGGTCTCAGAGTGTCTAAAAAGCCTTTTTTAGTCAAAATAACTGCATTTGGTCACCAAAGGTCTGAAAACCTTTTTTTAGCCAAAATAACTGTATTTTTGTCTTTTAGAGTCTTAAAACACCGCTTTTAGACAAGATAAACTACATTTGGTAACCAATGGCCTGAAAAAATGTTTTTGGTCAAAATGACTCTATTTAGGTCTCCAAGTGTCTATAAAGCCCTTTTTAGTCAAAATAACTACGTTTGGTCACCAAAGGTCTGAAAAACTATTTTAGAGTCTCAAAACTCCGCATTTAGATTTGGTATTTGTTTGGGTCAAAATTACTCTATTTTGGTCTCCAAGTGTCTAAAAAGCCTTTTTTAGTCAAAATAACTGCATTTGGTCACCAAAGGATTGAAAACTTTTTTAGCCAAAATGACTCTATTTTTGTCTTTTAGAGTCTTAAAAAGCCGGGTTTAGACAAGATAATTGCATTTCGTAACCAGTGATCTGAAAACTTTTTTGGTCAAAATGACTCTATTTTGGTCTCCAAGTGTCTAAGAGGCCCTTTTAAGTCAAAATAACTGCATTTGGTCAGCAAAGGTATGAATAAAAATTTAGTCAAAATGATTGTATTTTCGTCAGAGTCTTAAAAACCGGTTTTGGATAAGATAATTGCATTTGGTAACCAATGGCCTGAAAAAATGTTTTTGGTCAAAATGACTCTATTTAGGTCTCCAAGTGTCTAAAAAGCCCTTTTTAGTCATAATACCTACGTTTGGTCAACAAAGGTCTGAAAAAACTATTTTAGCCAAAATGACTGTATTTTTGTCTTTTAGAGTCTCAAAACTCCGCATTTAGATTTGGTATTTGTTTGGGTCAAAATGACTCTATTTTGGTCTCCAAGTGTCTAAAAAGCCTTTTTAGTCAAAATAACTGCATTTGGTCACCAAAGGTCTGAAAAACTTTTTTAGCCAAAATGACTGTATTTTTGTCTTTTAGAGTCTTAAAAAGAAGGGTTTAGACAAGATAATTGCATTTCGTAACCAGTGATCTGAAAACATTTTTTTGGTCAAAATGACTCTATTTTGGTCTCCAAGTGTCTAAAAAGCCCTTTTTAGTCAAAATAACTGCATTTGGTTACCAAAGGTCTGAAAAAAAATGTAGTCAAAATGATTGTATTTTCGTCTATTAGAGTCTTAAAAAGCCGGTTTTGGACAAGATAATTGCATTTGGTAACCAATCACCTGAAACATTTTTTTGGGTCAAAATGACTCTATTTTGGTCTCAGAGTGTCTAAAAAGCCTTTTTTAGTCAAAATAACTGCATTTGGTCACCAAAGGTCTGAAAACCTTTTTTTAGCCAAAATAACTGTATTTTTGTCTTTTAGAGTCTTAAAACACCGCTTTTAGACAAGATAAACTACATTTGGTAACCAATGGCCTGAAAAAATGTTTTTGGTCAAAATGACTCTATTTAGGTCTCCAAGTGTCTATAAAGCCCTTTTTAGTCAAAATAACTACGTTTGGTCACCAAAGGTCTGAAAAACTATTTTAGAGTCTCAAAACTCCGCATTTAGATTTGGTATTTGTTTGGGTCAAAATTACTCTATTTTGGTCTCCAAGTGTCTAAAAAGCCTTTTTTAGTCAAAATAACTGCATTTGGTCACCAAAGGATTGAAAACTTTTTTAGCCAAAATGACTCTATTTTTGTCTTTTAGAGTCTTAAAAAGCCGGGTTTAGACAAGATAATTGCATTTCGTAACCAGTGATCTGAAAACTTTTTTGGTCAAAATGACTCTATTTTGGTCTCCAAGTGTCTAAGAGGCCCTTTTAAGTCAAAATAACTGCATTTGGTCAGCAAAGGTATGAATAAAAATTTAGTCAAAATGATTGTATTTTCGTCAGAGTCTTAAAAACCGGTTTTGGATAAGATAATTGCATTTGGTAACCAATGGCCTGAAAAAATGTTTTTGGTCAAAATGACTCTATTTAGGTCTCCAAGTGTCTAAAAAGCCCTTTTTAGTCATAATACCTACGTTTGGTCAACAAAGGTCTGAAAAAACTATTTTAGCCAAAATGACTGTATTTTTGTCTTTTAGAGTCTCAAAACTCCGCATTTAGATTTGGTATTTGTTTGGGTCAAAATTACTCTATTTTGGTCTCCAAGTGTCTAAAAAGCCTTTTTTAGTCAAAATAACTGCATTTGGTCACCAAAGGTCTGAAAACTTTTTTAGCCAAAATGACTGTATTTTTGTGTTTTAGAGTCTTAAAAAGCCGGGTTTAGACAAGATAATTGCATTTCGTAACCAGTGATCTGAAAACTTTTTTGGTCAAAATGACTCTATTTTGGTCTCCAAGTGTCTAAGAGGCCCTTTTAAGTCAAAATAACTGCATTTGGTCAGCAAAGGTATGAATAAAAATTTAGTCAAAATGATTGTATTTTCGTCAGTCTTAAAAACCGGTTTTGGATCAGATAATTGCATTTGGTAACCAATGGCCTGAAAAAATGTTTTTGGTCAAAATGACTCTATTTAGGTCTCCAAGTGTCTAAAAAGCCCTTTTTAGTCATAATACCTACGTTTGGTCAACAAAGGTCTGAAAAAACTATTTTAGCCAAAATGACTGTATTTTTGTCTTTTAGAGTCTCAAAACTCCGCATTTAGATTTGGTATTTGTTTGGGTCAAAATGACTCTATTTTGGTCTCCAAGTGTCTAAAAAGCCTTTTTAGTCAAAATAACTGCATTTGGTCACCAAAGGTCTGAAAAACTTTTTTAGCCAAAATGACTGTATTTTTGTCTTTTAAAGTCTTAAAAAGCCGGGTTTAGACAAGATAATTGCATTTCTTAACCAGTGATCTGAAAACTTTTTTTGGTCAAAATGACTCTATTTTGGTCTCCAAGTGTCTAAAAAGCCTTTTTTAGTCAAAATAACTACGTTTGGTCACCAAAGGTCTGAAAACCTTTTTTCAGCCAAAATGACTGTATTTTTGTCTTTTAGAGTCTCAAAACTCCGCATTTAGATTTGGTATTTGTTTGGGTCAAAATGACTCTATTTTGGTCTCCAAGTGTCTAAAAAGCCTTTTTAGTCAAAATAACTGCATTTGGTCACCAAAGGTCTGAAAAACTTTTTTAGCCAAAATGACTGTATTTTTGTCTTTTAGAGTCTTAAAAAGCCGGGTTTAGACAAGATAATTGCATTTCATAACCAGTGATGTGAAAACTTTTTTGGTCAAAATGACTCTATTTTGGTCTCCAAGTGTCTAAGAGGCCCTTTTAAGTCAAAATAACTGCATTTGGTCAGCAAAGGTATGAATAAAAATTTAGTCAAAATGATTGTATTTTCGTCAGTCTTAAAAACCGGTTTTGGATAAGATAATTGCATTTGGTAACCAATGGCCTGAAAAAATGTTTTTGGTCAAAATGACTCTATTTAGGTCTCCAAGTGTCTAAAAAGCCCTTTTTAGTCATAATACCTACGTTTGGTCAACAAAGGTCTGAAAAAACTATTTTAGCCAAAATGACTGTATTTTTGTCTTTTAGAGTCTCAAAACTCCGCATTTAGATTTGGTATTTGTTTGGGTCAAAATGGCTCTATTTTGGTCTCCAAGTGTCTAAAAAGCCTTTTTAGTCAAAATAACTGCATTTGGTCACCAAAGGTCTGAAAAACTTTTTTAGCCAAAATGACTGTATTTTTGTCTTTTAAAGTCTTAAAAAGCCGGGTTTAGACAAGATAATTGCATTTCATAACCAGTGATCTGAAAACTTTTTTTGGTCAAAATGACTCTATTTTGGTCTCCAAGTGTCTAAAAAGCCTTTTTTAGTCAAAATAACTACGTTTGGTCACCAAAGGTCTGAAAACCTTTTTTCAGCCAAAATGACTGTATTTTTGTCTTTTAGAGTCTCAAAACTCCGCATTTAGATTTGGTATTTGTTTGGGTCAAAATGACTCTATTTTGGTCTCCAAGTGTCTAAAAAGCCTTTTTAGTCAAAATAACTGCATTTGGTCACCAAAGGTCTGAAAAACTTTTTTAGCCAAAATGACTGTATTTTTGTCTTTTAGAGTCTTAAAAAGAAGGGTTTAGACAAGATAATTGCATTTCGTAACCAGTGATCTGAAAACATTTTTTTGGTCAAAATGACTCTATTTTGGTCTCCAAGTGTCTAAAAAGCCCTTTTTAGTCAAAATAACTGCATTTGGTTACCAAAGGTCTGAAAAAAAATGTAGTCAAAATGATTGTATTTTCGTCTATTAGAGTCTTAAAAAGCCGGTTTTGGACAAGATAATTGCATTTGGTAACCAATCACCTGAAACATTTTTTTGGGTCAAAATGACTCTATTTTGGTCTCAGAGTGTCTAAAAAGCCTTTTTTAGTCAAAATAACTGCATTTGGTCACCAAAGGTCTGAAAACCTTTTTTTAGCCAAAATAACTGTATTTTTGTCTTTTAGAGTCTTAAAACACCGCTTTTAGACAAGATAAACTACATTTGGTAACCAATGGCCTGAAAAAATGTTTTTGGTCAAAATGACTCTATTTAGGTCTCCAAGTGTCTATAAAGCCCTTTTTAGTCAAAATAACTACGTTTGGTCACCAAAGGTCTGAAAAACTATTTTAGAGTCTCAAAACTCCGCATTTAGATTTGGTATTTGTTTGGGTCAAAATTACTCTATTTTGGTCTCCAAGTGTCTAAAAAGCCTTTTTTAGTCAAAATAACTGCATTTGGTCACCAAAGGATTGAAAACTTTTTTAGCCAAAATGACTCTATTTTTGTCTTTTAGAGTCTTAAAAAGCCGGGTTTAGACAAGATAATTGCATTTCGTAACCAGTGATCTGAAAACTTTTTTGGTCAAAATGACTCTATTTTGGTCTCCAAGTGTCTAAGAGGCCCTTTTAAGTCAAAATAACTGCATTTGGTCAGCAAAGGTATGAATAAAAATTTAGTCAAAATGATTGTATTTTCGTCAGAGTCTTAAAAACCGGTTTTGGATAAGATAATTGCATTTGGTAACCAATGGCCTGAAAAAATGTTTTTGGTCAAAATGACTCTATTTAGGTCTCCAAGTGTCTAAAAAGCCCTTTTTAGTCATAATACCTACGTTTGGTCAACAAAGGTCTGAAAAAACTATTTTAGCCAAAATGACTGTATTTTTGTCTTTTAGAGTCTCAAAACTCCGCATTTAGATTTGGTATTTGTTTGGGTCAAAATGACTCTATTTTGGTCTCCAAGTGTCTAAAAAGCCTTTTTAGTCAAAATAACTGCATTTGGTCACCAAAGGTCTGAAAAACTTTTTTAGCCAAAATGACTGTATTTTTGTCTTTTAGAGTCTTAAAAAGAAGGGTTTAGACAAGATAATTGCATTTCGTAACCAGTGATCTGAAAACATTTTTTTGGTCAAAATGACTCTATTTTGGTCTCCAAGTGTCTAAAAAGCCCTTTTTATTTAAAATAACTGCATTTGGTTACCAAAGGTCTGAAAAAAAATGTAGTCAAAATGATTGTATTTTCGTCTATTAGAGTCTTAAAAAGCCGGTTTTGGACAAGATAATTGCATTTGGTAACCAATCACCTGAAACATTTTTTTGGGTCAAAATGACTCTATTTTGGTCTCAGAGTGTCTAAAAAGCCTTTTTTAGTCAAAATAACTGCATTTGGTCACCAAAGGTCTGAAAACCTTTTTTTAGCCAAAATAACTGTATTTTTGTCTTTTAGAGTCTTAAAACACCGCTTTTAGACAAGATAAACTACATTTGGTAACCAATGGCCTGAAAAAATGTTTTTGGTCAAAATGACTCTATTTAGGTCTCCAAGTGTCTATAAAGCCCTTTTTAGTCAAAATAACTACGTTTGGTCACCAAAGGTCTGAAAAACTATTTTAGAGTCTCAAAACTCCGCATTTAGATTTGGTATTTGTTTGGGTCAAAATTACTCTATTTTGGTCTCCAAGTGTCTAAAAAGCCTTTTTTAGTCAAAATAACTGCATTTGGTCACCAAAGGATTGAAAACTTTTTTAGCCAAAATGACTCTATTTTTGTCTTTTAGAGTCTTAAAAAGCCGGGTTTAGACAAGATAATTGCATTTCGTAACCAGTGATCTGAAAACTTTTTTGGTCAAAATGACTCTATTTTGGTCTCCAAGTGTCTAAGAGGCCCTTTTAAGTCAAAATAACTGCATTTGGTCAGCAAAGGTATGAATAAAAATTTAGTCAAAATGATTGTATTTTCGTCAGAGTCTTAAAAACCGGTTTTGGATAAGATAATTGCATTTGGTAACCAATGGCCTGAAAAAATGTTTTTGGTCAAAATGACTCTATTTAGGTCTCCAAGTGTCTAAAAAGCCCTTTTTAGTCATAATACCTACGTTTGGTCAACAAAGGTCTGAAAAAACTATTTTAGCCAAAATGACTGTATTTTTGTCTTTTAGAGTCTCAAAACTCCGCATTTAGATTTGGTATTTGTTTGGGTCAAAATTACTCTATTTTGGTCTCCAAGTGTCTAAAAAGCCTTTTTTAGTCAAAATAACTGCATTTGGTCACCAAAGGTCTGAAAACTTTTTTAGCCAAAATGACTGTATTTTTGTGTTTTAGAGTCTTAAAAAGCCGGGTTTAGACAAGATAATTGCATTTCGTAACCAGTGATCTGAAAACTTTTTTGGTCAAAATGACTCTATTTTGGTCTCCAAGTGTCTAAGAGGCCCTTTTAAGTCAAAATAACTGCATTTGGTCAGCAAAGGTATGAATAAAAATTTAGTCAAAATGATTGTATTTTCGTCAGAGTCTTAAAAACCGGTTTTGGATCAGATAATTGCATTTGGTAACCAATGGCCTGAAAAAATGTTTTTGGTCAAAATGACTCTATTTAGGTCTCCAAGTGTCTAAAAAGCCCTTTTTAGTCATAATACCTACGTTTGGTCAACAAAGGTCTGAAAAAACTATTTTAGCCAAAATGACTGTATTTTTGTCTTTTAGAGTCTCAAAACTCCGCATTTAGATTTGGTATTTGTTTGGGTCAAAATGACTCTATTTTGGTCTCCAAGTGTCTAAAAAGCCTTTTTAGTCAAAATAACTGCATTTGGTCACCAAAGGTCTGAAAAACTTTTTTAGCCAAAATGACTGTATTTTTGTCTTTTAAAGTCTTAAAAAGCCGGGTTTAGACAAGATAATTGCATTTCTTAACCAGTGATCTGAAAACTTTTTTTGGTCAAAATGACTCTATTTTGGTCTCCAAGTGTCTAAAAAGCCTTTTTTAGTCAAAATAACTACGTTTGGTCACCAAAGGTCTGAAAACCTTTTTTCAGCCAAAATGACTGTATTTTTGTCTTTTAGAGTCTCAAAACTCCGCATTTAGATTTGGTATTTGTTTGGGTCAAAATGACTCTATTTTGGTCTCCAAGTGTCTAAAAAGCCTTTTTAGTCAAAATAACTGCATTTGGTCACCAAAGGTCTGAAAAACTTTTTTAGCCAAAATGACTGTATTTTTGTCTTTTAGAGTCTTAAAAAGCCGGGTTTAGACAAGATAATTGCATTTCATAACCAGTGATCTGAAAACTTTTTTGGTCAAAATGACTCTATTTTGGTCTCCAAGTGTCTAAGAGGCCCTTTTAAGTCAAAATAACTGCATTTGGTCAGCAAAGGTATGAATAAAAATGTAGTCAAAATGATTGTATTTTCGTCAGTCTTAAAAACCGGTTTTGGATAAGATAATTGCATTTGGTAACCAATGGCCTGAAAAAATGTTTTTGGTCAAAATGACTCTATTTAGGTCTCCAAGTGTCTAAAAAGCCCTTTTTAGTCATAATACCTACGTTTGGTCAACAAAGGTCTGAAAAAACTATTTTAGCCAAAATGACTGTATTTTTGTCTTTTAGAGTCTCAAAACTCCGCATTTAGATTTGGTATTTGTTTGGGTCAAAATGGCTCTATTTTGGTCTCCAAGTGTCTAAAAAGCCTTTTTAGTCAAAATAACTGCATTTGGTCACCAAAGGTCTGAAAAACTTTTTTAGCCAAAATGACTGTATTTTTGTCTTTTAGAGTCTTAAAAAGAAGGGTTTAGACAAGATAATTGCATTTCGTAACCAGTGATCTGAAAACATTTTTTTGGTCAAAATGACTCTATTTTGGTCTCCAAGTGTCTAAAAAGCCCTTTTTAGTCAAAATAACTGCATTTGGTTACCAAAGGTCTGAAAAAAAATGTAGTCAAAATGATTGTATTTTCGTCTATTAGAGTTTTAAAAAGCCGGTTTTGGACAAGATAATTGCATTTGGTAACCAATCACCTGAAACATTTTTTTGGGTCAAAATGACTCTATTTTGGTCTCAGAGTGTCTAAAAAGCCTTTTTTAGTCAAAATAACTGCATTTGGTCACCAAAGGTCTGAAAACCTTTTTTTAGCCAAAATAACTGTATTTTTGTCTTTTAGAGTCTTAAAACACCGCTTTTAGACAAGATAAACTACATTTGGTAACCAATGGCCTGAAAAAATGTTTTTGGTCAAAATGACTCTATTTAGGTCTCCAAGTGTCTATAAAGCCCTTTTTAGTCAAAATAACTACGTTTGGTCACCAAAGGTCTGAAAAACTATTTTAGAGTCTCAAAACTCCGCATTTAGATTTGGTATTTGTTTGGGTCAAAATTACTCTATTTTGGTCTCCAAGTGTCTAAAAAGCCTTTTTTAGTCAAAATAACTGCATTTGGTCACCAAAGGATTGAAAACTTTTTTAGCCAAAATGACTCTATTTTTGTCTTTTAGAGTCTTAAAAAGCCGGGTTTAGACAAGATAATTGCATTTCGTAACCAGTGATCTGAAAACTTTTTTGGTCAAAATGACTCTATTTTGGTCTCCAAGTGTCTAAGAGGCCCTTTTAAGTCAAAATAACTGCATTTGGTCAGCAAAGGTATGAATAAAAATTTAGTCAAAATGATTGTATTTTCGTCAGAGTCTTAAAAACCGGTTTTGGATAAGATAATTGCATTTGGTAACCAATGGCCTGAAAAAATGTTTTTGGTCAAAATGACTCTATTTAGGTCTCCAAGTGTCTAAAAAGCCCTTTTTAGTCATAATACCTACGTTTGGTCAACAAAGGTCTGAAAAAACTATTTTAGCCAAAATGACTGTATTTTTGTCTTTTAGAGTCTCAAAACTCCGCATTTAGATTTGGTATTTGTTTGGGTCAAAATGACTCTATTTTGGTCTCCAAGTGTCTAAAAAGCCTTTTTAGTCAAAATAACTACGTTTGGTCACCAAAGGTCTGAAAAACTTTTTTAGCCAAAATGACTGTATTTTTGTCTTTTAAAGTCTTAAAAAGCCGGGTTTAGACAAGATAATTGCATTTCATAACCAGTGATCTGAAAACTTTTTTTGGTCAAAATGACTCTATTTTGGTCTCCAAGTGTCTAAAAAGCCTTTTTTAGTCAAAATAACTACGTTTGGTCACCAAAGGTCTGAAAACCTTTTTTCAGCCAAAATGACTGTATTTTTGTCTTTTAGAGTCTCAAAACTCCGCATTTAGATTTGGTATTTGTTTGGGTCAAAATGACTCTATTTTGGTCTCCAAGTGTCTAAAAAGCCTTTTTAGTCAAAATAACTGCATTTGGTCACCAAAGGTCTGAAAAACTTTTTTAGCCAAAATGACTGTATTTTTGTCTTTTAGAGTCTTAAAAAGAAGGGTTTAGACAAGATAATTGCATTTCGTAACCAGTGATCTGAAAACATTTTTTTGGTCAAAATGACTCTATTTTGGTCTCCAAGTGTCTAAAAAGCCCTTTTTAGTCAAAATAACTGCATTTGGTTACCAAAGGTCTGAAAAAAAATGTAGTCAAAATGATTGTATTTTCGTCTATTAGAGTCTTAAAAAGCCGGGTTTAGACAAGATAATTGCATTTCATAACCAGTGATCTGAAAACTTTTTTTGGTCAAAATGACTCTATTTTGGTCTCCAAGTGTCTAAAAAGCCCTTTTTAGTAAAAATAACTGCATTTGGTTACCAAAGGTCTGAAAAAAATTGTAGTCAAAATGATTGTATTTTCGTCAATTAGAGTTTTAAAAAGCCGGTTTTGGACAAGATAATTGCATTTGCTAACCAATGGCCTGAAAAAATGTTTTTGGTCAAAATGACTCTATTTAGGTCTCCAAGTGTCTAAAAAGCCCTTTTTAGTCATAATAACTACGTTTGGTCAACAAAGGTCTGAAAAACTATTTTAGCCAAAATGACTGTATTTTTGTCTTTTAGAGTCTTAAAAAGAAGGGTTTAGACAAGATAATTGCATTTCGTAACCAGTGATCTGAAACAATTTTTTTGGTCAAAATGACTCTATTTTGGTCTACAAGTGTCTAAAAAGCCCTTTTTAGTCAAAATAACTGCATTTGGTCACCAAAGGTCTGAAAACCTTTTTTCAGCCAAAATGACTGTATTTTTGTCTTTTAGAGTCTCAAAACTCCGCATTTAGATTTGGTATTTGTTTGGGTCAAAATGACTCTATTTTGGTCTCCAAGTGTCTAAAAAGCCTTTTTAGTCAAAATAACTGCATTTGGTCACCAAAGGTCTGAAAAACTTTTTTAGCCAAAATGACTCTATTTTTGTCTTTTAGAGTCTTAAAAAGCCGGGTTTAGACAAGATAATTGCATTTCGTAACCAGTGATCTGAAAACTTTTTTGGTCAAAATGACTCTATTTTGGTCTCCAAGTGTCTAAGAGGCCCTTTTAAGTCAAAATAACTGCATTTGGTCAGCAAAGGTATGAATAAAAATTTAGTCAAAATGATTGTATTTTCGTCAGAGTCTTAAAAACCGGTTTTGGATAAGATAATTGCATTTGGTAACCAATGGCCTGAAAAAATGTTTTTGGTCAAAATGACTCTATTTAGGTCTCCAAGTGTCTTAAAAGCCCTTTTTAGTCATAACTACGTTTGGTCAACAAAGGTCTGAAAAACTTTTTTAGCCAAAATGACTGTATTTTTGTCTTTTAGAGTCTTAAAAAGCCGGGTTTAGACAAGATAATTGCATTTCATAACCAGTGATCTGAAAACTTTTTTTGGTCAAAATGACTCTATTTTGGTCTCCAAGTTTCTAAAAAGCCTTTTTTAGTCAAAATAACTACGTTTGGTCACCAAAGGTCTGAAAACCTTTTTTCAGCCAAAATTACTGTATTTTTGTCTTTTAGAGTCTCAAAACTCCGCATTTAGATTTGGTATTTGTTTGGGTCAAAATGACTCTATTTTGGTCTCCAAGTGTCTAAAAAGCCTTTTTAGTCAAAATAACTGCATTTGGTCACCAAAGGTCTGAAAAACTTTTTTAGCCAAAATGACTGTATTTTTGTCTTTTAGAGTCTTAAAAAGCTGGGTTTAGACAAGATAATTGCATTTCGTAACCAGTGATCTGAAAACTTTTTTGGTCAAAATGACTCTATTTTGGTCTCCAAGTGTCTAAGAAGCCCTTTTAAGTCAAAATAACTGCATTTGGTCAGCAAAAGGTATGAATAAAAATTTAGTCAAAATGATTGTATTTTCGTCAATTAGAGTCTTAAAAACCGGTTTTGGACAAGATAATTGCATTTGGTAACCAATGGCCTGAAAAAATGTTTTTGTTTAAAATGACTATTTAGGTCTCCAAGTGTCTAAAAAGCCCTTTTTAGTCATAATAACTACGTTTGGTCAACAAAGGTTTGAAAAACTATTTTAGCCAAAATGACTGTATTTTTGTCTTTTAGAGTCTCAAAACTCCGCATTTAGATTTGGTATTTGTTTGGGTCAAAATGACTATTTTGGTCTCCAAGTGTCTAAAAAGCCTTTTTAGTCAAAATAACTGCATTTGGTCACCAAAGGTCTGAAAAACTTTTTTAGCCAAAATGACTGTATTTTTGTCTTTTAGAGTCTTAAAAAGCCGGGTTTAGACCAGATAATTGCATTTCCTAACCAGTGATCTGAAAACTTTTTTTGGTCAAAATGACCCTATTTTGGTCTCCAAGTGTCTAAAAAGCCTTTTTTAGTCAAAATAACTACGTTTGGTCACCAAAGGTCTGAAAACCTTTTTTCAGCCAAAATGACTGTATTTTTGTCTTTTAGAGTCTTAAAACACTGCTTTTAGACAAGATAAACTACATTTGGTAACCAATGGCCTGAAAAAATGTTTTTGGTCAAAATGACTCTATTTAGGTCTCCAAGTGTCTATAAAGCCCTTTTTAGTCAAAATAACTACGTTTGGTCACCAAAGGTCTGAAAAACTATTTTAGAGTCTCAAAATTCCGCATTTAGATTTGGTATTTGTTTGGGTCAAAATGACTCTATTTTGGTCTCAGAGTGTCTAAAAAGCCTTTTTTAGTCAAAATAACTGCATTTGGTCACCAAAGGTCTGAAAACTTTTTTAGCCAAAATGACTGTATTTTTGTGTTTTAGAGTCTTAAAAAGCCGGGTTTAGACAAGATAATTGCATTTCGTAACCAGTGATCTGAAAACTTTTTTTGGTCAAAATGACTCTTTTTTGGTCTCTCAGTGTCTAAAAAGCCCTTTTAAGTCAAAATAACTGCATTTGGTCAGCAAAGGTATGAAAAAAATTTAGTCAAAATGATTGTATTTTCGTCTATTAGAGTCTTAAAAACCGGTTTTGGACAAGATAATTGCATTTGGTAACCAATGGCCTGAAAAAATGTTTTTGGTCAAAATGACTCTATTTAGGTCTCCAAGTGTCTTAAAAGCCCTTTTTAGTCATAACTACGTTTGGTCAACAAAGGTCTGAAAAACTTTTTTAGCCAAAATGACTGTATTTTTGTCTTTTAGAGTCTCAAAACTCCGCATTTAGATTTGGTATTTGTTTGGGTCAAAATGACTCTATTTTGGTCTCCAAGTGTCTAAAAAGCCTTTTTAGTCAAAATAACTGCATTTGGTCACCAAAGGTTTGAAAAACTTTTTAGCCAAAATGACTGTATTTTTGTCTTTTAGAGTCTTAAAAAGCCGGGTTTAGACAAGATAATTGCATTTCGTAACCAGTGATCTGAAAACATTTTTTTGGTCAAAATGACTCTATTTTGGTCTCCAAGTGTCTAAAAAGCCCTTTTTAGTCAAAATAACTGCATTTGGTTACCAAAGGTCTGAAAAAAAATGTAATCAAAATGATTGTATTTTCGTCTTTTAGAGTTTTAAAAAGCCGGTTTTGGACAAGATAATTGCATTTGCTAACCAATGGCCTGAAAAAATGTTTTTGGTCAAAATGACTCTATTTAGGTCTCCAAGTGTCTAAAAAGCCCTTTTTAGTCATAATAACTACGTTTGGTCAACAAAGGTCTGAAAAACTATTTTAGCCAAAATGACTGTATTTTTGTCTTTTAGAGTCTTAAAAAGAAGGGTTTAGACAAGATAATTGCATTTCGTAACCAGTGATCTGAAACAATTTTTTAGGTCAAAATGACTCTATTTTGGTCTACAAGTGTCTAAAAAGCCCTTTTTAGTCAAAATAACTGCATTTGGTTACCAAAGGTCTGAAAAAAAATTTAGTCAAAATGATTGTATTTTCATCTATTAGAGTCTTAAAAATCCGATTTTGGACAAGATAATTGCATTTGGTAACCAATCACCTGAAACATTTTTTTGGGTCAAAATGACTCTATTTTGGTCTCCAAGTGTCTAAAAATCCTTTTTAGTCAAAATAACTGCATTTGGTCACCAAAGGTCTGAAAACCTTTTTTTTTAGCCAAAATAACAGTATTTTTGTCCTTTAGATTCTTAAAAAGCCGGTTTTAGACAAGATAATTGCATTTCGTGCCCAGTGATCTGAAAACATTTTTTTGGTCAAAATGACTCTATTTTGGTCTCCAAGTGTCTGAAAAGCCCTATTTTGTCAAAATAACTACGTTTGGTCACCAAAGGTCTGAAAACCTTTTTTTAGCCAAAATGACTGTATTTTTGTCTTTTAGAGTCTTAAAACACCGCTTTTAGACAAGATAAACTACATTTGGTAACCAATGGCCTGAAAAAATGTTTTTGGTCAAAATGACTCTATTTAGGTCTCCAAGTGTCTATAAAGCCCTTTTTAGTCAAAATAACTACGTTTGGTCACCAAAGGTCTGAAAACTATTTTAGAGTCTCAAAACTCCGCATTTAGATTTGGTATTTGTTATGGTCAAAATTACTCTATTTTGGTCTCCAAGTGTCTAAAAAGCCTTTTTTAGTCAAAATAACTGCATTTGGTCACCAAAGGTCTGAAAACCTTTTTAGCCAAAAAGACTGTATTTTTGTCTTTTAGAGTCTTAAAAAGCCGGGTTTAGACAAGATAATTTCATTTCGTAACCAGTGATCTGAAAACTTTTTTGGTCAAAATGACTCTATTTTGGTCTCCAAGTGTCTAAGAAGCCATTTTAAGTCAAAATAACTGCATTTGGTCAGCAAAGGTATGAAAAAAAATTAGTCAAAATGATTGTATTTTCGTCTATTAGAGTCTTAAAAACCGGTTTTGGACAAGATAATTGCATTTGGTAACCAATGGCCTGAAAAAATGTTTTTGGTCAAAATGACTATTTAGGTCTCCAAGTGTCTATAAAGCCCTTTTTAGTCAAAATAACTACGTTTGGTCACCAAAGGTCTGAAAAACTATTTAAGAGTCTCAAAACTCCGCATTTAGATTTGGTATTTGTTTGGGTCAAAATTACTCTATTTTGGTCTCCAAGTGTCTAAAAAGCCTTTTTTAGTCAAAATAACTACGTTTGGTCACCAAAGGTCTGAAAAACTTTTTTAGCCAAAATGACTGTATTTTTGTCTTTTAGAGTCTTAAAAAGCCGGGTTTAGACAAGATAATTGCATTTCGTAACCAGTGATATGAAAACTTTTTTGGTCAAAATGACTCTATTTTGGTCTCCAAGTGTCTAAGAAGCCCTTTTAAGTCAAAATAACTGCATTTGGTCAGCAAAGGTATGAAAAAAAATTTAGTCAAAATGATTGTATTTTCGTCTATTAGAGTCTTAAAAAACGGTTTTGGACAAGATAATTGCATTTGGTAACCAATGGCCTGAAAAAATGTTTTTGGTCAAAATGACTCTATCTAGGTCTCCAAGTGTCTAAAAAGCCCTTTTTATTCATAATAACTACGTTTGGTCAACAAAGGTCTGAAAAACTATTTTAGCCAAAATGACTGTATTTTTGTCTTTTAGAGTCTCAAAACTCCGCATTTAGATTTGGTATTTGTTTGGGTCAAAATGACTCTATTTTGGTCTCCAAGTGTCTAAAAAGCCTTTTTAGTCAAAATAACTGCATTTGGTCACCAAAGGTCTGAAAAACTTTTTAGCCAAAATGACTGTATTTTTGTCTTTTAGAGTCTTAAAAAGCCGGGTTTAGACAAGATAATTGCATTTCGTAACCAGTGATCTGAAAACATTTTTTTGGTCAAAATGACTCTATTTTTGTCTCCAAGTGTCTAAAAAGCCCTTTTTAGTCAAAATAACTGCATTTGGTTACCAAAGGTCTGAAAAAAATGTAGTCAAAATGATTGTATTTTCGT
This sequence comes from Pelophylax lessonae, assembly GCF_965119305.1. NCBI lineage: Eukaryota > Metazoa > Chordata > Amphibia > Anura > Ranidae > Pelophylax > Pelophylax lessonae. The sequence continues at coordinate 142,004,536 of NC_138773.1, read as the reverse complement.
CTATTAGAGTTTTAAAAAGCCGGTTTTGGACAAGATAATTGCATTTGGTAAACAATGGCCTGAAAAAATGTTTTTGGTCAAAATGACTCTATTTAGGTCTCCAAGTGTCTTAAAAGCCCTTTTTAGTCATAACTACGTTTGGTCAACAAAGGTCTGAGAAACTTTTTTAGCCAAAATGACTGTATTTTTGTCTTTTAGAGTCTCAAAACTCCGCATTTAGATTTGGTATTTGTTTGGGTCAAAATGACTCTATTTTGGTCTCCAAGTGTCTAAAAAGCCTTTTTAGTCAAAATAACTGCATTTGGTCACCAAAGGTCTGAAAAACTTTTTAAGCCAAAATGACTGTATTTTTGTCTTTTAGAGTCTTAAAAAGAAGGGTTTAGACAAGATAATTGCATTTCGTAACCAGTGATCTGAAAACATTTTTTTGGTCAAAATGACTCTATTTTGGTCTCCAAGTGTCTAAAAAGCCCTTTTTAGTCAAAATTTGGTTACCAAAGGTCTGAAAATTTTTTTAGTCAAAATGATTGTATTTTCGTCTATTAGAGTTTTAAAAAGTCGGTTTTGGACAAGATAATTGCATTTGGTAACCAATCACCTGAAACATTTGTTTGGGTCAAAATGACCCTATTTTGGTCTCCAAGTGTCTAAAAAGCCTTTTTTAGTCAAAATAACTGCATTTGGTCACCAAAGGTCTGAAAACCTTTTTTTTTAGCCAAAATAAGTGTATTTTTGTCTTTTAGAGTCTTAAAAAGCCTGTTTTAGACAAGATAATTGCATTTCGTGCCCTGTGATATGAAAACATTTTTTTGGTCAAAATGACTCTATTTTGGTCTCCAAGTGTCTGAAAAGCCCTTTTTTGTCAAAATAACTATGTTTGGTCACCAAAGGTCTGAAAACCTTTTTTTAGCCAAAATGACTGTATTTTTATCTTTTAGAGTCTTAAAACACCGCTTTTAGACAAGATAAACTACATTTGGTAACCAATGGCCTGAAAAAAATGTTTTTGGTCAAAATGACTCTATTTAGGTCTCCAAGTGTCTATAAAGCCCTTTTTAGTCAAAATAACTACGTTCGGTCACCAAAGGTCTGAAAAACTATTTTAGAGTATAAAAACTCCGCATTAAGATTTGGTATTTGTTTGGGTCAAAATTACTCTATTTTGGTCTCCAAGTGTCTAAAAAGCCTTTTTTAGTCAAAATAACTGCATTTGGTCACCAAAGGTCTGAAAACCTTTTTAGCCAAAATGACTGTATTTTTGTCTTTTAGAGTCTTAAAAAGCCGGGTTTAGACAAGATAATTGCATTTCGTAACCAGTGATCTGAAAACTTTTTTTGGTCAAAATGACTCTATTTTGGTCTCTCAGTGTCTAAAAAGCCCTTTTAAGTCAAAATAACTGCATTTGGTCAGCAAAGGTATGAAAAAAATTTAGTCAAAATGATTGTATTTTCGTCTATTAGAGTCTTAAAAACCGGTTTTGGACAAGATAATTGCATTTGGTAACCAATGGCCTGAAAAAATGTTTTTGGTCAAAATGACTCTATTTAGGTCTCCAAGTGTCTTAAAAGCCCTTTTTAGTCATAACTACGTTTGGTCAACAAAGGTCTGAAAAACTTTTTTAGCCAAAATGACTGTATTTTTGTCTTTTAGAGTCTCAAAACTCCGCATTTAGATTTGGTATTTGTTTGGGTCAAAATGACTCTATTTTGGTCTCCAAGTGTCTAAAAAGCCTTTTTAGTCAAAATAACTGCATTTGGTCACCAAAGGTCTGAAAAACTTTTTAGCCAAAATTACTTTATTTTTGTCTTTTAGAGTCTTAAAAAGCCGGGTTTAGACAAGATAATTGCATTTCGTAACCAGTGATCTGAAAACATTTTTTTGGTCAAAATGACTCTATTTTGGTCTCCAAGTGTCTGAAAAGCCCTTTTTTGTCAAAAAAAACTACGTTTGGTCACCAAAGGTCTGAAAACCTTTTTTTAGCCAAAATGACTGTATTTTTGTCTTTTAGAGTCTTAAAAAGCCGGGTTTAGACAAGATAATTGCATTTCGTAACCAGTGATATGAAAACTTTTTTTGGTCAAAATGACTCTATTTTGGTCTCCAAGTGTCTAAAAAGCCCTTTTTAGTCAAAATAACTGCATTTGGTTACCAAAGGTCTGAAAAAAAAATGTAGTCAAAATGATTGTATTTTCGTCTTTTAGAGTTTTAAAAAGCCGGTTTTGGACAAGATAATTGCATTTGCTAACCAATGGCCTGAAAAAATGTTTTTGGTCAAAATGACTCTATTAGGTCTCCAAGTGTCTAAAAAGCCCTTTTTAGTCATAATAACTACGTTTGGTCAACAAAGGTCTGAAAAACTATTTTAGCCAAAATGACTGTATTTTTGTCTTTTAGAGTCTTAAAAAGAAGGGTTTAGACAAGATAATTGCATTTCGTAACCAGTGATCTGAAACAATTTTTTTGGTCAAAATGACTCTATTTTGGTCTACAAGTGTCTAAAAAGCCCTTTTTAGTCAAAATAACTGCATTTGGTTACCAAAGGTCTGAAAAAAAATGTAGTCAAAATGATTGTATTTTCGTCTATTAGAGTCTTAAAAATCCGATTTTGGACAAGATAATTGCATTTGGTAACCAATCACCTGAAACATTTTTTTGGGTCAAAATGACTCTATTTTGGTCTCCAAGTGTCCAAAAATCCTTTTTAGTCAAAATAACTGCATTTGGTCACCAAAGGTCTGAAAACCTTTTTTTTAGCCAAAATAACAGTATTTTTGTCCTTTAGAGTCTTAAAAAGTCGGTTTTAGACAAGATAATTGCATTTCGTGCCCAGTGATCTGAAAACATTTTTTTGGTCAAAATGACTCTATTTTGGTCTCCAAGTGTCTGAAAAGCCCTATTTTGTCAAAATAACTACGTTTGGTCACCAAAGGTCTGAAAACCTTTTTAGCCAAAAAGACTGTATTTTTGTCTTTTAGAGTCTTAAAAAGCCGGGTTTAGACAAGATAATTTCATTTCGTAACCAGTGATCTGAAAACTTTTTTGGTCAAAATGACTCTATTTTGGTCTCCAAGTGTCTAAGAAGCCCTTTTAAGTCAAAATAACTGCATTTGGTCAGCAAAGGTATGAAAAAAATTAGTCAAAATGATTGTATTTTCGTCTATTAGAGTCTTAAAAACCGGTTTTGGACAAGATAATTGCATTTGGTAACCAATGGCCTGAAAAAATGTTTTTGGTCAAAATGACTATTTAGGTCTCCAAGTGTCTATAAAGCCCTTTTTAGTCAAAATAACTACGTTTGGTCACCAAAGGTCTGAAAAACTATTTAAGAGTCTCAAAACTCCGCATTTAGATTTGGTATTTGTTTGGGTCAAAATTACTCTATTTTGGTCTCCAAGTGTCTAAAAAGCCTTTTTTAGTCAAAATAACTGCATTTGGTCACCAAAGGTCTGAAAACCTTTTTTTTTAGCCAAAATAAGTGTATTTTTGTCTTTTAGAGTCTTAAAAAGCCTGTTTTAGACAAGATAATTGCATTTCGTGCCCTGTGATATGAAAACATTTTTTTGGTCAAAATGACTCTATTTTGGTCTCCAAGTGTCTGAAAAGCCCTTTTTTGTCAAAAAAAACTACGTTTGGTCACCAAAGGTCTGAAAACCTTTTTTTAGCCAAAATGACTGTATTTTTGTCTTTTAGAGTCTTAACCACTTAAGCCCCGGAGGATTTGGCTGCTAAACGACCAGAGGGTATTTTGCGATTCGGCACTGCGTGACTTTAACGGACAATTGCGCGGTCGTGCGACGTTGTACCTAAACGAATTTGGCGTCCTTTTTTTCCCACAAACAGAGCTTTCTTTTGGCGGTATTTGATCACCTGTGCGATTTTTTGATCACGCGCTATAAACAAAAAAAGAGCGTAAATTTTGCAAAAATAGCAATATTTTTCCCTTTTTTTTATATGAAATTCCCCCCAAAAAAAATGTAAAAATCAAAATTTTTTAATATTTTCGGCCAATTTGTTTTATGCTACCTATGTTTGGTAAAAAAAAATCGCAAAAAGCGTATTTTGATTGGTTTGCGCAAAAGTTATTGCGTTTACTAACAAAGGGAAAGATTTTTGTCATTTTTGTTGTTTTTTTTTTAACGCGTAATGGCGGCGATCTGCGATTTTTTTTGCGGTACTGCGACATTGCGGCGGACAGATCGGACCCTTGACTGACATTTTTGACACTTTTGGGGTTACCAGTGACATTTCTACAGTAATCAGTGCTATATATATGCACTGTTACTGTAAAAATACACTGGTAGTGAAGGGGTTAACTTTATTTGAGAGGGAGGGGCTGTGTGTGTCCCTAGGGGCGTGATTCTAACTGTGATTGGCTGTGGCTTCAACTGTATGCAGAGTGATCAATGGATCTACATAGTAGATCCATGTGATCATCTCTCATACACAGAGGAGAATGACAGGCAGCTTGTTTACACAAGCTGCCTGACTTTCTCCCTCTCCCCCGCCGATCGCAGAGTGGCCGGCGGCGATCGGGTCCGCCGGTCACACGCGTGGGGGGGTCCGTGACCACGCGGGAGTGGGAGCGCGCCTCCGGCGGCGCGCGCTCGCTCCCTAAACCCTCACAGGCGAGCGACGTAGACCTACGTCACTTTGCCTGTGAGGGGCTGACCGCCGCCGTAGATAGTCGTGCGGCGGTCGGCAAGTGGTTAAAAAGCCGGGTTTAGACAAGATAATTGCATTTCGTAACCAGTGATATGAAAACTTTTTTTGGTCAAAATGACTCTATTTTGGTCTCCAAGTGTCTAAGAAGCCCTTTTAAGTCAAAATAACTGCATTTGGTCAGCAAAGGTATGAAAAAAAATTTAGTCAAAATGATTGTATTTTCGTCTATTAGAGTCTTAAAAACCGGTTTTGGACAAGATAATTGCATTTGGTAACCAATGGCCTGAAAAAATGTTTTTGGTCAAAATGACTCTATCTAGGTCTCCAAGTGTCTAAAAAGCCCTTTTTAGTCATAATAACTACGTTTGGTCAACAAAGGTCTGAAAAACTATTTTAGCCAAAATGACTGTATTTTTGTCTTTTAGAGTCTCAAAACTCCGCATTTAGATTTGGTATTTGTTTGGGTCAAAATGACTCTATTTTGGTCTCCAAGTGTCTAAAAAGCCTTTTTAGTCAAAATAACTGCATTTGGTCACCAAAGGTCTGAAAAACTTTTTAGCCAAAATGACTGTATTTTTGTCTTTTAGAGTCTTAAAAAGCCGGGTTTAGACAAGATAATTGCATTTCGTAACCAGTGATCTGAAAACATTTTTTTGGTCAAAATGACTCTGTTTTGGTCTCCAAGTGTCTGAAAAGCCCTTTTTAGTCAAAATAACTACGTTTGGTCACCAAAGGTCTGAAAACCTTTTTTTAGCCAAAATGACTGTATTTTTGTCTTTTAGAGTCTTAAAACACCGCTTTTAGACAAGATAAACTACATTTGGTAACCAATGGCCTGAAAAAATGTTTTTGGTCAAAATGACTCTATTTAGGTCTCCAAGTGTCTATAAAGCCCTTTTTAGTCAAAATAACTACGTTTGGTCACCAAAGGTCTGAAAAACTTTTTTAGCAAAAATGACTGTATTTTTGTCTTTTAGAGTCTTAAAAAGCCGGGTTTAGACAAGATAAGTGCATTTCGTGCCCAGTGATCTGAAAACATTTTTTTGGTCAAAATGACTCTATTTTGGTCTCCAAGTGTCTGAAAGCCCTTTTTAGTCAAAATAACTACGTTTGGTCACCAAAGGTCTGAAAACCTTTTTTTAGCCAAAATGACTGTATTTTTGTCTTTTAGAGTCTTAAAACACCGCTTTTAGACAAGATAAACTACATTTGGTAACCAATGGCCTGAAAAAATGTTTTTGGTCAAAATGACTCTATTTAGGTCTCCAAGTGTCTATAAAGCCCTTTTTAGTCAAAATAACTACATTTGGTCACCAAAGGTCTGAAAAACTATTTTAGAGTCTCAAAACTCTGCATTTAGATTTGGTATTTTTTTGGTCAAAATTACTCTATTTTGGTCTCCAAGTGTCTAAAAAGCCCTTTTAAGTCAAAATAACTGCATTTGGTTAGCAAAGGTATGAAAAAATTTGGTCAAAATGATTGTATTTATGTCTATTAGAGTCTTAAAAAACGGTTTTGGACAAGATAATTGCATTTGGTAACCAATGGCCTGAAAAAATGTTTTTGGTCAAAATGACTCTATTTGGTCTCCAAGTGTCTAAAAAGCCCTTTTTAGTCATAATAACTAAGTTTGGTCAACAAAGGTCTGAAAAACTATTTTAGCCAAAATGATTGTATTTTTGTCTTTTAGAGTCTTAAAAAGAAGGGTTAAGACAAGATAATTGCATTTCGTAACCAGTGATCTGAAAAAAAATTTTTGGTCAAAATGACTCTATTTTGGTTTACAAGTGTCTAAAAAGCCCTTTTTAGTCTAAATAACTGCATTTGGTCAGCAAAGGTATGAAAAAAAATTAGTCAAAATGATTGTATTTATGTCTATTAGAGTCTTAAAAACCGGTTTTGGACAAGATAATTGCATTTGGTAACCAATGGCCTGAAAAAATGTTTTTAGTCAAAATGACTCTATTCAGGTCTCCAAGTGTCTAAAAAGCCCTTTTTAGTCATAATAACTACGTTTGGTCAACAAAGGTCTGAAAAACTATTTTAGCCAAAATGACTGTATTTTTGTCTTTTAAAGTCTTAAAAAGAAGGGTTTATTCAAGATAATTGCATTTCGTAACCAGTGATCTGAAAACATTTTTTTGGTCAAAATGACTCTATTTTGGTCTCCAAGTGTCTGAAAAGCCCTTTTTAGTCAAAATAACTGTGTTTGGTCACCAAAGGTCTGAAAACCTTTTTTTAGCCAAAATGACTGTATTTTTGTCTTTTAGAGTCTTAAAACACCGCTTTTAGACAAGATAAACTACATTTGGTAACCAATGGCCTGAAAAAAATGTTTTTGGTCAAAATGACTCTATTTAGGTCTCCAAGTGTCTATAAAGCCCTTTTTAGTCAAAATAACTACGTTTGGTCACCAAAGGTCTGAAAACTATTTTAGAGTCTCAAAACTCCGCATTTAGATTTGGTATTTGTTTGGGTCAAAATTACTCTATTTTGGTCTCCAAGTGTCTAAAAAGCCTTTTTTAGTCAAAATAACTGCATTTGGTCACCAAAGGTCTGAAAACCTTTTTAGCCAAAATGACTGTATTTTTGTCTTTTAGAGTCTTAAAAAGCCGGGTTTAGACAAGGTAATTGCATTTTGTAACCAGTGATCTGAAAACTTTTTTGGTCAAAATGACTCTATTTTGGTCTCCAAGTGTCTAAGAAGCCCTTTTAAGTCAAAATAACTGCATTTGGTCAGCAAAGGTATGAAAAAAATTTAGTCAAAATGATTGTATTTTCGTCTATTAGAGTCTTAAAAACCGGTTTTGGACAAGATAATTGCATTTGGTAACCAATGGCCTGAAAAAATGTTTTTGGTCAAAATGACTCTATTTAGGTCTCCAAGTGTCTTAAAAGCCCTTTTTAGTCATAACTACGTTTGGTCAACAAAGGTCTGAAAAACTTTTTTTAGCCAAAATGACTGTATTTTTGTCTTTTAGAGTCTCAAAACTCCCCATTTAGATTTGGTATTTGTTTGGGTCAAAATGACTCTATTTTGGTCTCCAAGTGTCTAAAAAGCCTTTTTAGTCAAAATAACTGCATTTGGTCACCAAAGGTCTGAAAAACTTTTTAAGCCAAAATGACTGTATTTTTGTCTTTTAGAGTCTTAAAAAGAAGGGTTTAGACAAGATAATTGCATTTCGTAACCAGTAATCTGAAAACATTTTTTTGGTCAAAATGACTCTATTTTGGTCTTCAAGTGTCTAAAAAGCCCTTTTTAGTCAAAATAACTGCATTTGATTACCAAAGGTTTGAAAAAAAATTTAGTCAAAATGATTGTATTTTCATCTATTAGAGTCTTAAAAAGCCGGTTTTGGACAAGATAATTGCATTTGGTAACCAATCACCTGAAACATTTGTTTGGGTCAAAATAACTCTATTTTGGTCTCCAAGTGTCTAAAAAGCCTTTTTTAGTCAAAATAACTACGTTTGGTCACCAAAGGTCTGAAAAACTTTTTTAGCCAAAATGACTGTATTTTTGTCTTTTAGAGTCTTAAAAAGCCGGGTTTAGACAAGATAATTGCATTTCGTAACCAGTGATATGAAAACTTTTTTTGGTCAAAATGACTCTATTTTGGTCTCCAAGTGTCTAAGAAGCCCTTTTAAGTCAAAATAACTGCATTTGGTCAGCAAAGGTATGAAAAAAAATTTTGTCAAAATTATTGTATTTTCGTCTATTAGAGTCTTAAAAACCGGTTTTGGACAAGATAATTGCATTTGGTAACCAATGGCCTGAAAAAATGTTTTTGGTCAAAATGACTCTATCTAGGTCTCCAAGTGTCTAAAAAGCCCTTTTAAGTCATAATAACTACGTTTGGTCAACAAAGGTCTGAAAAACTATTTTAGCCAAAATGACTGTATTTTTGTCTTTTAGAGTCTCAAAACTCCGCATTTAGATTTGGTATTTGTTTGGGTCAAAATGACTCTATTTTTGGTCTCCAAGTGTCTAAAAAGCCTTTTTAGTCAAAATAACTGCATTTGGTCACCAAAGGTCTGAAAAACTTTTTAGCCAAAATGACTGTATTTTTGTCTTTTAGAGTCTTAAAAAGCCGGGTTTAGACAAGATAATTGCATTTCGTAACCAGTGATCTGAAAACATTTTTTGGGTCAAAATGACTCTATTTTGGTCTCCAAGTGTCTAAAAAGCCCTTTTTAGTCAAAATAACTGCATTTGGTTACCAAAGGTCTGAAAAAAAATTTAGTCAAAATGATTGTATTTTCGTCTATTAGAGTCTTAAAAATCCGATTTTGGACAAGATAATTGCATTTGGTAACCAATCACCTGAAACATTTTTTTGGGTCAAAATGACTCTATTTTGGTCTCCAAGTGTCTAAAAATCCTTTTTTAGTCAAAATAACTGCATTTGGTCACCAAAGGTCTGAAAACCTTTTTTTTTAGCCAAAATAACAGTATTTTTGTCCTTTAGAGTCTTAAAAAGCCGGTTTTAGACAAGATAATTGCATTTCGTGCCCAGTGATCTGAAAACATTTTTGTGGTCAAAATGACTCTATTTTGGTCTCCAAGTGTCTGAAAGCCCTTTTTAGTCAAAATAACTACGTTTGGTCACCAAAGGTCTGAAAACCTTTTTTTAGCCAAAATGACTGTATTTCTGTCTTTTAGGGTCTTAAAACACCGCTTTTAGACAAGATAAACTACATTTGGTAACCAATGGCCTGAAAAAATGATTTTGGTCAAAATGACTCTATTTAGGTCTCCAAGTGTCTATAAAGCCCTTTTTAGTCAAAATAACTACGTTTGGTCACCAAAGGTCTGAAAAACTATTTTAGAGTCTCAAAACTCCGCATTTAGATTTGGTATTTTTTTGGTAAAAATTACTCTATTTTGGTCTCCAAGTGTCTAAAAAGCCCTTTTAAGTCAAAATAACTGCATTTGGTTAGCAAAGGTATGAAAAAAATTTGGTCAAAATGATTGTATTTATGTCTATTAGAGTCTTAAAAAACGGTTTTGGACAAGATAATTGCATTTGGTAACCAATGGCCTGAAAAAATGTTTTTGGTCAAAATGACTCTATTTAGGTCTCCAAGTGTCTAAAAAGCCCTTTTTAGTCATAATAACTACGTTTGGTCAACAAAGGTCTGAAAAACTATTTTAGCCAAAATGATTGTATTTTTGTCTTTTAGAGTCTTAAAAAGAAGGGTTAAGACAAGATAATTGCATTTCGTAACCAGTGATCTGAAAAAAAATTTTTGGTCAAAATGACTCTATTTTGGTTTACAAGTGTCTAAAAAGCCCTTTTTAGTCTAAATAACTGCATTTGGTCAGCAAAGGTATGAAAAAAAATTAGTCAAAATGATTGTATTTATGTCTATAAGAGTCTTAAAAACCGGTTTTGGACAAGATAATTGCATTTGGTAACCAATGGCCTGAAAAAATGTTTTTGGTCAAAATGACTCTATTCAGGTCTCCAAGTGTCTAAAAAGCCCTTTTTAGTCATAATAACTACGTTTGGTCAACAAAGGTCTGAAAAACTATTTTAGCCAAAATGACTGTATTTTTGTCTTTTAAAGTCTTAAAAAGAAGGGTTTAGACAAGATAATTGCATTTCGTAACCAGTGATCTGAAAACATTTTTTTGGTCAAAATGACTCTATTTTGGTCTCCAAGTGTCTAAAAAGCCCTTTTTAGTCAAAATAACTGCATTTGGTTACCAAAGGTCTGAAAAAAAATGTAGTCAAAATGATTGTATTTTCGTCTATTAGAGTCTTAAAAAGCCGGTTTTGGACAAGATAATTGCATTTGGTAACCAATCACCTGAAACATTTTTTTGGGTCAAAATGACTCTATTTTGGTCTCAGAGTGTCTAAAAAGCCTTTTTTAGTCAAAATAACTGCATTTGGTCACCAAAGGTCTGAAAACCTTTTTTTAGCCAAAATAACTGTATTTTTGTCTTTTAGAGTCTTAAAACACCGCTTTTAGACAAGATAAACTACATTTGGTAACCAATGGCCTGAAAAAATGTTTTTGGTCAAAATGACTCTATTTAGGTCTCCAAGTGTCTATAAAGCCCTTTTTAGTCAAAATAACTACGTTTGATCACCAAAGGTCTGAAAAACTATTTTAGAGTCTCAAAACTCCGCATTTAGATTTGGTATTTGTTTGGGTCAAAATTACTCTATTTTGGTCTCCAAGTGTCTAAAAAGCCTTTTTTAGTCAAAATAACTGCATTTGGTCACCAAAGGTCTGAAAACCTTTTTTTAGCCAAAATAAAAGTATTTTTGTCCTTTAGAGTCTTAAAAAGCCGGTTTTAGACAAGATAATTGCATTTCGTGCCCAGTGATCTGAAAACATTTTTTTGGTCAAAATGACTCTATTTTGGTCTCCAAGTGTCTGAAAAGCCCTATTTTGTCAAAATAACTACGTTTGGTCACCAAAGGTCTGAAAACCTTTTTTTAGCCAAAATGACTGTATTTTTGTCTTTTAGAGTCTTAAAACACCGCTTTTAGACAAGATAAACTACATTTGGTAACCAATGGCCTGAAAAAATGTTTTTGGTCAAAATGACTCTATTTAGGTCTCCAAGTGTCTATAAAGCCCTTTTTAGTCAAAATAACTACGTTTGGTCACCAAAGGTCTGAAAAACTTTTTTAGCAAAAATGACTGTATTTTTGTCTTTTAGAGTCTTAAAAAGCCGGGTTTAGACAAGATAAGTGCATTTCGTGCCCAGTGATCTGAAAACATTTTTTTGGTCAAAATGACTCTATTTTGGTCTCCAAGTGTCTGAAAGCCCTTTTTAGTCAAAATAACTACGTTTGGTCACCAAAGGTCTGAAAACCTTTTTTTAGCCAAAATGACTGTATTTTTGTCTTTTAGAGTCTTAAAACACCGCTTTTAGACAAGATAAACTACATTTGGTAACCAATGGCCTGAAAAAATGTTTTTGGTCAAAATGACTCTATTTAGGTCTCCAAGTGTCTATAAAGCCCTTTTTAGTCAAAATAACTACGTTTGGTCACCAAAGGTCTGAAAAACTATTTTAGAGTCTCAAAACTCCGCATTTAGATTTGGTATTTTTTTGGTCAAAATTACTCTATTTTGGTCTCCAAGTGTCTAAAAAGCCCTTTTAAGTCAAAATAACTGCATTTGGTTAGCAAAGGTATGAAAAAATTTGGTCAAAATGATTGTATTTATGTCTATTAGAGTCTTAAAAAACGGTTTTGGACAAGATAATTGCATTTGGTAACCAATGGCCTGAAAAAATGTTTTTGGTCAAAATGACTCTATTTAGGTCTCCAAGTGTCTAAAAAGCCCTTTTTAGTCATAATAACTACGTTTGGTCAACAAAGGTCTGAAAAACTATTTTAGCCAAAATGATTGTATTTTTGTCTTTTAGAGTCTTAAAAAGAAGGGTTAAGACAAGATAATTGCATTTCGTAACCAGTGATCTGAAAAAAAATTTTTGGTCAAAATGACTCTATTTTGGTTTACAAGTGTCTAAAAAGCCCTTTTTAGTCTAAATAACTGCATTTGGTCAGCAAAGGTATGAAAAAAAATTAGTCAAAATGATTGTATTTATGTCTATTAGAGTCTTAAAAACCGGTTTTGGACAAGATAATTGCATTTGGTAACCAATGGCCTGAAAAAATGTTTTTAGTCAAAATGACTCTATTCAGGTCTCCAAGTGTCTAAAAAGCCCTTTTTAGTCATAATAACTACGTTTGGTCAACAAAGGTCTGAAAAACTATTTTAGCCAAAATGACTGTATTTTTGTCTTTTAAAGTCTTAAAAAGAAGGGTTTATTCAAGATAATTGCATTTCGTAACCAGTGATCTGAAAACATTTTTTTGGTCAAAATGACTCTATTTTGGTCTCCAAGTGTCTGAAAAGCCCTTTTTAGTCAAAATAACTGTGTTTGGTCACCAAAGGTCTGAAAACCTTTTTTTAGCCAAAATGACTGTATTTTTGTCTTTTAGAGTCTTAAAACACCGCTTTTAGACAAGATAAACTACATTTGGTAACCAATGGCCTGAAAAAAATGTTTTTGGTCAAAATGACTCTATTTAGGTCTCCAAGTGTCTATAAAGCCCTTTTTAGTCAAAATAACTACGTTTGGTCACCAAAGGTCTGAAAACTATTTTAGAGTCTCAAAACTCCGCATTTAGATTTGGTATTTGTTTGGGTCAAAATTACTCTATTTTGGTCTCCAAGTGTCTAAAAAGCCTTTTTTAGTCAAAATAACTGCATTTGGTCACCAAAGGTCTGAAAACCTTTTTAGCCAAAATGACTGTATTTTTGTCTTTTAGAGTCTTAAAAAGCCGGGTTTAGACAAGGTAATTGCATTTTGTAACCAGTGATCTGAAAACTTTTTTGGTCAAAATGACTCTATTTTGGTCTCCAAGTGTCTAAGAAGCCCTTTTAAGTCAAAATAACTGCATTTGGTCAGCAAAGGTATGAAAAAAATTTAGTCAAAATGATTGTATTTTCGTCTATTAGAGTCTTAAAAACCGGTTTTGGACAAGATAATTGCATTTGGTAACCAATGGCCTGAAAAAATGTTTTTGGTCAAAATGACTCTATTTAGGTCTCCAAGTGTCTTAAAAGCCCTTTTTAGTCATAACTACGTTTGGTCAACAAAGGTCTGAAAAACTTTTTTAGCCAAAATGACTGTATTTTTGTCTTTTAGAGTCTCAAAACTCCGCATTTAGATTTGGTATTTGTTTGGGTCAAAATGACTCTATTTTGGTCTCCAAGTGTCTAAAAAGCCTTTTTAGTCAAAATAACTGCATTTGGTCACCAAAGGTCTGAAAAACTTTTTAAGCCAAAATGACTGTATTTTTGTCTTTTAGAGTCTTAAAAAGAAGGGTTTAGACAAGATAATTGCATTTCGTAACCAGTGATCTGAAAACATTTTTTTGGTCAAAATGACTCTATTTTGGTCTTCAAGTGTCTAAAAAGCCCTTTTTAGTCAAAATAACTGCATTTGATTACCAAAGGTTTGAAAAAAAATTTAGTCAAAATGATTGTATTTTCATCTATTAGAGTCTTAAAAAGCCGGTTTTGGACAAGATAATTGCATTTGGTAACCAATCACCTGAAACATTTGTTTGGGTCAAAATGACTCTATTTTGGTCTCCAAGTGTCTAAAAAGCCTTTTTTAGTCAAAATAACTACGTTTGGTCACCAAAGGTCTGAAAAACTTTTTTAGCCAAAATGACTGTATTTTTGTCTTTTAGAGTCTTAAAAAGCCGGGTTTAGACAAGATAATTGCATTTCATAACCAGTGATATGAAAACTTTTTTTGGTCAAAATGACTCTATTTTGGTCTCCAAGTGTCTAAGAAGCCCTTTTAAGTCAAAATAACTGCATTTGGTCAGCAAAGGTATGAAAAAAAATTTTGTCAAAATTATTGTATTTTCGTCTATTAGAGTCTTAAAAACCGGTTTTGGACAAGATAATTGCATTTGGTAACCAATGGCCTGAAAAAATGTTTTTGGTCAAAATGACTCTATCTAGGTCTCCAAGTGTCTAAAAAGCCCTTTTAAGTCATAATAACTACGTTTGGTCAACAAAGGTCTGAAAAACTATTTTAGCCAAAATGACTGTATTTTTGTCTTTTAGAGTCTCAAAACTCCGCATTTAGATTTGGTATTTGTTTGGGTCAAAATGACTCTATTTTTGGTCTCCAAGTGTCTAAAAAGCCTTTTTAGTCAAAATAACTGCATTTGGTCACCAAAGGTCTGAAAAACTTTTTAGCCAAAATGACTGTATTTTTGTCTTTTAGAGTCTTAAAAAGCCGGGTTTAGACAAGATAATTGCATTTCGTAACCAGTGATCTGAAAACATTTTTTGGGTCAAAATGACTCTATTTTGGTCTCCAAGTGTCTAAAAAGCCCTTTTTAGTCAAAATAACTGCATTTGGTTACCAAAGGTCTGAAAAAAAATTTAGTCAAAATGATTGTATTTTCGTCTATTAGAGTCTTAAAAATCCGATTTTGGACAAGATAATTGCATTTGGTAACCAATCACCTGAAACATTTTTTTGGGTCAAAATGACTATTTTGGTCTCCAAGTGTCTAAAAATCCTTTTTTAGTCAAAATAACTGCATTTGGTCACCAAAGGTCTGAAAACCTTTTTTTTAGCCAAAATAACAGTATTTTTGTCCTTTAGAGTCTTAAAAAGCCGGTTTTAGACAAGATAATTGCATTTCGTGCCCAGTGATCTGAAAACATTTTTTTGGTCAAAATGACTCTATTTTGGTCTCCAAGTGTCTGAAAGCCCTTTTTAGTCAAAATAACTACGTTTGGTCACCAAAGGTCTGAAAACCTTTTTTTAGCCAAAATGACTGTATTTCTGTCTTTTAGGGTCTTAAAACACCGCTTTTAGACAAGATAAACTACATTTGGTAACCAATGGCCTGAAAAAATGTTTTTGGTCAAAATGACTCTATTTAGGTCTCCAAGTGTCTATAAAGCCCTTTTTAGTCAAAATAACTACGTTTGGTCACCAAAGGTCTGAAAAACTATTTTAGAGTCTCAAAACTCCGCATTTAGATTTGGTATTTTTTTGGTAAAAATTACTCTATTTTGGTCTCCAAGTGTCTAAAAAGCCCTTTTAAGTCAAAATAACTGCATTTGGTTAGCAAAGGTATGAAAAAAATTTGGTCAAAATGATTGTATTTATGTCTATTAGAGTCTTAAAAAACGGTTTTGGACAAGATAATTGCATTTGGTAACCAATGGCCTGAAAAAATGTTTTTGGTCAAAATGACTCTATTTAGGTCTCCAAGTGTCTAAAAAGCCCTTTTTAGTCATAATAACTACGTTTGGTCAACAAAGGTCTGAAAAACTATTTTAGCCAAAATGATTGTATTTTTGTCTTTTAGAGTCTTAAAAAGAAGGGTTAAGACAAGATAATTGCATTTCGTAACCAGTGATCTGAAAAAAATTTTTTGGTCAAAATGACTCTATTTTGGTTTACAAGTGTCTAAAAAGCCCTTTTTAGTCTAAATAACTGCATTTGGTCAGCAAAGGTATGAAAAAAATTAGTCAAAATGATTGTATTTATGTCTATTAGAGTCTTAAAAAACGGTTTTGGACAAGATAATTGCATTTGGTAACCAATGGCCTGAAAAAATGTTTTTGGTCAAAATGACTCTATTCAGGTCTCCAAGTGTCTAAAAAGCCCTTTTTAGTCATAATAACTACGTTTGGTCAACAAAGGTCTGAAAAACTATTTTAGCCAAAATGACTGTATTTTTGTCTTTTAAAGTCTTAAAAAGAAGGGTTTAGACAAGATAATTGCATTTCGTAACCAGTGATCTGAAAACATTTTTTTGGTCAAAATGACTCTATTTTGGTCTCCAAGTGTCTAAAAAGCCCTTTTTAGTCAAAATAACTGCATTTGGTTACCAAAGGTCTGAAAAAAAATGTAGTCAAAATGATTGTATTTTCGTCTATTAGAGTCTTAAAAAGCCGGTTTTGGACAAGATAATTGCATTTGGTAACCAATCACCTGAAACATTTTTTTGGGTCAAAATGACTCTATTTTGGTCTCAGAGTGTCTAAAAAGCCTTTTTTAGTCAAAATAACTGCATTTGGTCACCAAAGGTCTGAAAACCTTTTTTTAGCCAAAATAACTGTATTTTTGTCTTTTAGAGTCTTAAAACACCGCTTTTAGACAAGATAAACTACATTTGGTAACCAATGGCCTGAAAAAATGTTTTTGGTCAAAATGACTCTATTTAGGTCTCCAAGTGTCTATAAAGCCCTTTTTAGTCAAAATAACTACGTTTGATCACCAAAGGTCTGAAAACCTTTTTTTAGCCAAAATGACTGTATTTTTGTCTTTTAGAGTCTTAAAACACCGCTTTTAGACAAGATAAACTACATTTGGTAACCAATGGCCTGAAAAAATGTTTTTGGTCAAAATGACTCTATTTAGGTCTCCAAGTGTCTATAAAGCCCTTTTTAGTCAAAATAACTACGTTTGGTCACCAAAGGTCTGAAAAACTTTTTTAGCAAAAATGACTGTATTTTTGTCTTTTAGAGTCTTAAAAAGCCGGGTTTAGACAAGATAAGTGCATTTCGTGCCCAGTGATCTGAAAACATTTTTTTGGTCAAAATGACTCTATTTTGGTCTCCAAGTGTCTGAAAGCCCTTTTTAGTCAAAATAACTACGTTTGGTCACCAAAGGTCTGAAAACCTTTTTTTAGCCAAAATGACTGTATTTTTGTCTTTTAGAGTCTTAAAACACCGCTTTTAGACAAGATAAACTACATTTGGTAACCAACGGCCTGAAAAAATGTTTTTGGTCAAAATGACTCTATTTAGGTCTCCAAGTGTCTATAAAGCCCTTTTTAGTCAAAATAACTACGTTTGGTCACCAAAGGTCTGAAAAACTATTTTAGAGTCTCAAAACTCCGCATTTAGATTTGGTATTTTTTTGGTCAAAATTACTCTATTTTGGTCTCCAAGTGTCTAAAAAGCCCTTTTAAGTCAAAATAACTGCATTTGGTTAGCAAAGGTATGAAAAAATTTGGTCAAAATGATTGTATTTATGTCTATTAGAGTCTTAAAAAACGGTTTTGGACAAGATAACTGCATTTGGTAACCAATGGCCTGAAAAAATGTTTTTGGTCAAAATGACTCTATTTAGGTCTCCAAGTGTCTAAAAAGCCCTTTTTAGTCTAAATAACTGCATTTGGTCAGCAAAGGTATGAAAAAAAATTAGTCAAAATGATTGTATTTTTGTCTTTTAGAGTCTTAAAAAGAAGGGTTAAGACAAGATAATTGCATTTCGTAACCAGTGATCTGAAAAAAAATTTTTGGTCAAAATGACTCTATTTTGGTTTACAAGTGTCTAAAAAGCCCTTTTTAGTCTAAATAACTGCATTTGGTCAGCAAAGGTATGAAAAAAAATTAGTCAAAATGATTGTATTTATGTCTATTAGAGTCTTAAAAACCGGTTTTGGACAAGATAATTGCATTTGGTAACCAATGGCCTGAAAAAATGTTTTTAGTCAAAATGACTCTATTCACGTCTCCAAGTGTCTAAAAAGCCCTTTTTAGTCATAATAACTACGTTTGGTCAACAAAGGTCTGAAAAACTATTTTAGCCAAAATGACTGTATTTTTGTCTTTTAAAGTCTTAAAAAGAAGGGTTTATTCAAGATAATTGCATTTCGTAACCAGTGATCTGAAAACATTTTTTTGGTCAAAATGACTCTATTTTGGTCTCCAAGTGTCTGAAAAGCCCTTTTTAGTCAAAATAACTGTGTTTGGTCACCAAAGGTCTGAAAACCTTTTTTTAGCCAAAATGACTGTATTTTTGTCTTTTAGAGTCTTAAAACACCGCTTTTAGACAAGATAAACTACATTTGGTAACCAATGGCCTGAAAAAAATGTTTTTGGTCAAAATGACTCTATTTAGGTCTCCAAGTGTCTATAAAGCCCTTTTTAGTCAAAATAACTACGTTTGGTCACCAAAGGTCTGAAAACTATTTTAGAGTCTCAAAACTCCGCATTTAGATTTGGTATTTGTTTGGGTCAAAATTACTCTATTTTGGTCTCCAAGTGTCTAAAAAGCCTTTTTTAGTCAAAATAACTGCATTTGGTCACCAAAGGTCTGAAAACCTTTTTAGCCAAAATGACTGTATTTTTGTCTTTTAGAGTCTTAAAAAGCCGGGTTTAGACAAGGTAATTGCATTTTGTAACCAGTGATCTGAAAACTTTTTTGGTCAAAATGACTCTATTTTGGTCTCCAAGTGTCTAAGAAGCCCTTTTAAGTCAAAATAACTGCATTTGGTCAGCAAAGGTATGAAAAAAATTTAGTCAAAATGATTGTATTTTCGTCTATTAGAGTCTTAAAAACCGGTTTTGGACAAGATAATTGCATTTGGTAACCAATGGCCTGAAAAAATGTTTTTGGTCAAAATGACTCTATTTAGGTCTCCAAGTGTCTTAAAAGCCCTTTTTAGTCATAACTACGTTTGGTCAACAAAGGTCTGAAAAACTTTTTTAGCCAAAATGACTGTATTTTTGTCTTTTAGAGTCTCAAAACTCCGCATTTAGATTTGGTATTTGTTTGGGTCAAAATGACTCTATTTTGGTCTCCAAGTGTCTAAAAAGCCTTTTTAGTCAAAATAACTGCATTTGGTCACCAAAGGTCTGAAAAACTTTTTAAGCCAAAATGACTGTATTTTTGTCTTTTAGAGTCTTAAAAAGAAGGGTTTAGACAAGATAATTGCATTTCGTAACCAGTGATCTGAAAACATTTTTTTGGTCAAAATGACTCTATTTTGGTCTTCAAGTGTCTAAAAAGCCCTTTTTAGTCAAAATAACTGCATTTGATTACCAAAGGTTTGAAAAAAAATTTAGTCAAAATGATTGTATTTTCATCTATTAGAGTCTTAAAAAGCCGGTTTTGGACAAGATAATTGCATTTGGTAACCAATCACCTGAAACATTTGTTTGGGTCAAAATGACTCTATTTTGGTCTCCAAGTGTCTAAAAAGCCTTTTTTAGTCAAAATAACTACGTTTGGTCACCAAAGGTCTGAAAAACTTTTTTAGCCAAAATGACTGTATTTTTGTCTTTTAGAGTCTTAAAAAGCCGGGTTTAGACAAGATAATTGCATTTCGTAACCAGTGATATGAAAACTTTTTTTGGTCAAAATGACTCTATTTTGGTCTCCAAGTGTCTAAGAAGCCCTTTTAAGTCAAAATAACTGCATTTGGTCAGCAAAGGTATGAAAAAAAATGTTGTCAAAATTATTGTATTTTCGTCTATTAGAGTCTTAAAAACCGGTTTTGGACAAGATAATTGCATTTGGTAACCAATGGCCTGAAAAAATGTTTTTGGTCAAAATGACTCTATCTAGGTCTCCAAGTGTCTAAAAAGCCCTTTTAAGTCATAATAACTACGTTTGGTCAACAAAGGTCTGAAAAAACTATTTTAGCCAAAATGACTGTATTTTTGTCTTTTAGAGTCTCAAAACTCCGCATTTAGATTTGGTATTTGTTTGGGTCAAAATGACTCTATTTTTGGTCTCCAAGTGTCTAAAAAGCCTTTTTAGTCAAAATAACTGCATTTGGTCACCAAAGGTCTGAAAAACTTTTTAGCCAAAATGACTGTATTTTTGTCTTTTAGAGTCTTAAAAAGCCGGGTTTAGACAAGATAATTGCATTTCGTAACCAGTGATATGAAAACTTTTTTTGGTCAAAATGACTCTATTTTGGTCTCCAAGTGTCTAAGAAGCCCTTTTAAGTCAAAATAACTGCATTTGGTCAGCAAAGGTATGAAAAAAAATTTTGTCAAAATTATTGTATTTTCGTCTATTAGAGTCTTAAAAACCGGTTTTGGACAAGATAATTGCATTTGGTAACCAATGGCCTGAAAAAATGTTTTTGGTCAAAATGACTCTATCTAGGTCTCCAAGTGTCTAAAAAGCCCTTTTAAGTCATAATAACTACGTTTGGTCAACAAAGGTCTGAAAAACTATTTTAGCCAAAATGACTGTATTTTTGTCTTTTAGAGTCTCAAAACTCCGCATTTAGATTTGGTATTTGTTTGGGTCAAAATGACTCTATTTTTGGTCTCCAAGTGTCTAAAAAGCCTTTTTAGTCAAAATAACTGCATTTGGTCACCAAAGGTCTGAAAAACTTTTTAGCCAAAATGACTGTATTTTTGTCTTTTAGAGTCTTAAAAAGCCGGGTTTAGACAAGATAATTGCATTTCGTAACCAGTGATCTGAAAACATTTTTTGGGTCAAAATGACTCTATTTTGGTCTCCAAGTGTCTAAAAAGCCCTTTTTAGTCAAAATAACTGCATTTGGTTACCAAAGGTCTGAAAAAAATTTAGTCAAAATGATTGTATTTTCGTCTATTAGAGTCTTAAAAATCCGATTTTGGACAAGATAATTGCATTTGGTAACCAATCACCTGAAACATTTTTTTGGGTCAAAATGACTCTATTTTGGTCTCCAAGTGTCTAAAAATCCTTTTTTAGTCAAAATAACTGCATTTGGTCACCAAAGGTCTGAAAACCTTTTTTTTAGCCAAAATAACAGTATTTTTGTCCTTTAGAGTCTTAAAAAGCCGGTTTTAGACAAGATAATTGCATTTCGTGCCCAGTGATCTGAAAACATTTTTTTGGTCAAAATGACTCTATTTTGGTCTCCAAGTGTCTGAAAGCCCTTTTTAGTCAAAATAACTACGTTTGGTCACCAAAGGTCTGAAAACCTTTTTTTAGCCAAAATGACTGTATTTCTGTCTTTTAGGGTCTTAAAACACCGCTTTTAGACAAGATAAACTACATTTGGTAACCAATGGCCTGAAAAAATGTTTTTGGTCAAAATGACTCTATTTAGGTCTCCAAGTGTCTATAAAGCCCTTTTTAGTCAAAATAACTACGTTTGGTCACCAAAGGTCTGAAAAACTATTTTAGAGTCTCAAAACTCCGCATTTAGATTTGGTATTTTTTTGGTAAAAATTACTCTATTTTGGTCTCCAAGTGTCTAAAAAGCCCTTTTAAGTCAAAATAACTGCATTTGGTTAGCAAAGGTATGAAAAAAATTTGGTCAAAATGATTGTATTTATGTCTATTAGAGTCTTAAAAAACGGTTTTGGACAAGATAATTGCATTTGGTAACCAATGGCCTGAAAAAATGTTTTTGGTCAAAATGACTCTATTTAGGTCTCCAAGTGTCTAAAAAGCCCTTTTTAGTCATAATAACTACGTTTGGTCAACAAAGGTCTGAAAAACTATTTTAGCCAAAATGATTGTATTTTTGTCTTTTAGAGTCTTAAAAAGAAGGGTTAAGACAAGATAATTGCATTTCGTAACCAGTGATCTGAAAAAATTTTTTTGGTCAAAATGACTCTATTTTGGTTTACAAGTGTCTAAAAAGCCCTTTTTAGTCTAAATAACTGCATTTGGTCAGCAAAGGTATGAAAAAAATTAGTCAAAATGATTGTATTTATGTCTATTAGAGTCTTAAAAACCGGTTTTGGACAAGATAATTACATTTGGTAACCAATGGCCTGAAAAAATGTTTTTGGTCAAAATGACTCTATTCAGGTCTCCAAGTGTCTAAAAAGCCCTTTTTAGTCATAATAACTACGTTTGGTCAACAAAGGTCTGAAAAACTATTTTAGCCAAAATGACTGTATTTTTGTCTTTTAAAGTCTTAAAAAGAAGGGTTTAGACAAGATAATTGCATTTCGTAACCAGTGATCTGAAAACATTTTTTTGGTCAAAATGACTCTATTTTGGTCTCCAAGTGTCTAAAAAGCCCTTTTTAGTCAAAATAACTGCATTTGGTTACCAAAGGTCTGAAAAAAAATGTAGTCAAAATGATTGTATTTTCGTCTATTAGAGTCTTAAAAAGCCGGTTTTGGACAAGATAATTGCATTTGGTAACCAATCACCTGAAACATTTTTTTAGGTCAAAATGACTCTATTTTGGTCTCAGAGTGTCTAAAAAGCCTTTTTTAGTCAAAATAACTGCATTTGGTCACCAAAGGTCTGAAAACCTTTTTTTAGCCAAAATAACTGTATTTTTGTCTTTTAGAGTCTTAAAACACCGCTTTTAGACAAGATAAACTACATTTGGTAACCAATGGCCTGAAAAAATGTTTTTGGTCAAAATGACTCTATTTAGGTCTCCAAGTGTCTATAAAGCCCTTTTTAGTCAAAATAACTACGTTTGATCACCAAAGGTCTGAAAAACTATTTTAGAGTCTCAAAACTCCGCATTTAGATTTGGTATTTGTTTGGGTCAAAATTACTCTATTTTGGTCTCCAAGTGTCTAAAAAGCCTTTTTTAGTCAAAATAACTGCATTTGGTCACCAAAGGTCTGAAAACCTTTTTGTAGCCAAAATAAAAGTATTTTTGTCCTTTAGAGTCTTAAAAAGCCGGTTTTAGACAAGATAATTGCATTTCGTGCCCAGTGATCTGAAAACATTTTTTTGGTCAAAATGACTCTATTTTGGTCTCCAAGTGTCTGAAAAGCCCTATTTTGTCAAAATAACTACGTTTGGTCACCAAAGGTCTGAAAACCTTTTTTTAGCCAAAATGACTGTATTTTTGTCTTTTAGAGTCTTAAAACACCGCTTTTAGACAAGATAAACTACATTTGGTAACCAATGGCCTGAAAAAATGTTTTTGGTCAAAATGACTCTATTTAGGTCTCCAAGTGTCTATAAAGCCCTTTTTAGTCAAAATAACTACGTTTGGTCACCAAAGGTCTGAAAAACTTTTTTAGCAAAAATGACTGTATTTTTGTCTTTTAGAGTCTTAAAAAGCCGGGTTTAGACAAGATAAGTGCATTTCGTGCCCAGTGATCTGAAAACATTTTTTTGGTCAAAATGACTCTATTTTGGTCTCCAAGTGTCTGAAAGCCCTTTTTTGTCAAAATAACTATGTTTGGTCACCAAAGGTCTGAAAACCTTTTTTTAGCCAAAATGACTGTATTTTTATCTTTTAGAGTCTTAAAACACCGCTTTTAGACAAGATAAACTACATTTGGTAACCAATGGCCTGAAAAAAATGTTTTTGGTCAAAATGATTCTATTTAGGTCTCCAAGTGTCTATAAAGCCCTTTTTAGTCAAAATAACTACGTTCGGTCACCAAAGGTCTGAAAAACTATTTTAGAGTATAAAAACTCCGCATTAAGATTTGGTATTTGTTTGGGTCAAAATTACTCTATTTTGGTCTCCAAGTGTCTAAAAAGCCTTTTTTAGTCAAAATAACTGCATTTGGTCACCAAAGGTCTGAAAACCTTTTTAGCCAAAATGACTGTATTTTTGTCTTTTAGAGTCTTAAAAAGCCGGGTTTAGACAAAGTAATTGCATTTTGTAACCAGTGATCTGAAAACTTTTTTGGTCAAAATGACTCTATTTTGGTCTCCAAGTGTCTAAGAAGCCCTTTTAAGTCAAAATAACTGCATTTGGTCAGCAAAGGTATGAAAAAAATTTAGTCAAAATGATTGTATTTTCGTCTATTAGAGTCTTAAAAACCGGTTTTGGACAAGATAATTGCATTTGGTAACCAATGGCCTGAAAAAATGTTTTTGGTCAAAATGACTCTATTTAGGTCTCCAAGTGTCTTAAAAGCCCTTTTTAGTCATAACTACGTTTGGTCAACAAAGGTCTGAAAAACTTTTTTAGCCAAAATGACTGTATTTTTGTCTTTTAGAGTCTCAAAACTCCGCATTTAGATTTGGTATTTGTTTGGGTCAAAATGACTCTATTTTGGTCTCCAAGTGTCTAAAAAGCCTTTTTAGTCAAAATAACTGCATTTGGTCACCAAAGGTCTGAAAAACTTTTTAAGCCAAAATGACTGTATTTTTGTCTTTTAGAGTCTTAAAAAGAAGGGTTTAGACAAGATAATTGCATTTCGTAACCAGTGATCTGAAAACATTTTTTTGGTCAAAATGACTCTATTTTGGTCTCCAAGTGTCTGAAAAGCCCTATTTTGTCAAAATAACTACGTTTGGTCACCAAAGGTCTGAAAACCTTTTTTAGCCAAAATGACTGTATTTTTGTCTTTTAGAGTCTTAAAACACCGCTTTTAGACAAGATAAACTACATTTGGTAACCAATGGCCTGAAAAAATGTTTTTGGTCAAAATGACTCTATTTAGGTCTCCAAGTGTCTATAAAGCCCTTTTTAGTCAAAATAACTACGTTTGGTCACCAAAGGTCTGAAAAACTTTTTTGGCAAAAATGACTGTATTTTTGTCTTTTAGAGTCTTAAAAAGCCGGGTTTAGACAAGATAAGTGCATTTCGTGCCCAGTGATCTGAAAACATTTTTTTGGTCAAAATGACTCTATTTTGGTCTCCAAGTGTCTGAAAGCCCTTTTTAGTCAAAATAACTACGTTTGGTCACCAAAGGTCTGAAAACCTTTTTTTAGCCAAAATGACTGTATTTTTGTCTTTTAGAGTCTTAAAACACCGCTTTTAGACAAGATAAACTACATTTGGTAACCAATGGCCTGAAAAAATGTTTTTGGTCAAAATGACTCTATTTAGGTCTCCAAGTGTCTATAAAGCCCTTTTTAGTCAAAATAACTACGTTTGGTCACCAAAGGTCTGAAAAACTATTTTAGAGTCTCAAAACTCCGCATTTAGATTTGGTATTTTTTTGGTCAAAATTACTCTATTTTGGTCTCCAAGTGTCTAAAAAGCCCTTTTAAGTCAAAATAACTGCATTTGGTTAGCAAAGGTATGAAAAAATTTGGTCAAAATGATTGTATTTATGTCTATTAGAGTCTTAAAAAACGGTTTTGGACAAGATAATTGCATTTGGTAACCAATGGCCTGAAAAAATGTTTTTGGTCAAAATGACTCTATTTAGGTCTCCAAGTGTCTAAAAAGCCCTTTTTAGTCATAATAACTACGTTTGGTCAAAAAAGGTCTGAAAAACTATTTTAGCCAAAATGATTGTATTTTTGTCTTTTAGAGTCTTAAAAAGAAGGGTTAAGACAAGATAATTGCATTTCGTAACCAGTGATCTGAAAAAAAATTTTTGGTCAAAATGACTCTATTTTGGTTTACAAGTGTCTAAAAAGCCCTTTTTAGTCTAAATAACTGCATTTGGTCAGCAAAGGTATGAAAAAAAATTAGTCAAAATGATTGTATTTATGTCAATTAGAGTCTTAAAAACCGGTTTTGGACAAGATAATTGCATTTGGTAACCAATGGCCTGAAAAAATGTTTTTAGTCAAAATGACTCTATTCAGGTCTCCAAGTGTCTAAAAAGCCCTTTTTAGTCATAATAACTACGTTTGGTCAACAAAGGTCTGAAAAACTATTTTAGCCAAAATGACTGTATTTTTGTCTTTTAAAGTCTTAAAAAGAAGGGTTTATTCAAGATAATTGCATTTCGTAACCAGTGATCTGAAAACATTTTTTTGGTCAAAATGACTCTATTTTGGTCTCCAAGTGTCTGAAAAGCCCTTTTTAGTCAAAATAACTGCGTTTGGTCACCAAAGGTCTGAAAACCTTTTTTTAGCCAAAATGACTGTATTTTTGTCTTTTAGAGTCTTAAAACACCGCTTTTAGACAAGATAAACTACATTTGGTAACCAATGGCCTGAAAAAAATGTTTTTGGTCAAAATGACTCTATTTAGGTCTCCAAGTGTCTATAAAGCCCTTTTTAGTCAAAATAACTACGTTTGGTCACCAAAGGTCTGAAAACTATTTTAGAGTCTCAAAACTCCGCATTTAGATTTGGTATTTGTTTGGGTCAAAATTACTCTATTTTGGTCTCCAAGTGTCTAAAAAGCCTTTTTTAGTCAAAATAACTGCATTTGGTCACCAAAGGTCTGAAAACCTTTTTAGCCAAAATGACTGTATTTTTGTCTTTTAGAGTCTTAAAAAGCCGGGTTTAGACAAAGTAATTGCATTTTGTAACCAGTGATCTGAAAACTTTTTTGGTCAAAATGACTCTATTTTGGTCTCCAAGTGTCTAAGAAGCCCTTTTAAGTCAAAATAACTGCATTTGGTCAGCAAAGGTATGAAAAAAATTTAGTCAAAATGATTGTATTTTCGTCTATTAGAGTCTTAAAAACCGGTTTTGGACAAGATAATTGCATTTGGTAACCAATGGCCTGAAAAAATGTTTTTGGTCAAAATGACTCTATTTAGGTCTCCAAGTGTCTTAAAAGCCCTTTTTAGTCATAACTACGTTTGGTCAACAAAGGTCTGAAAAACTTTTTTAGCCAAAATGACTGTATTTTTGTCTTTTAGAGTCTCAAAACTCCGCATTTAGATTTGGTATTTGTTTGGGTCAAAATGACTCAATTTTGGTCTCCAAGTGTCTAAAAAGCCTTTTTAGTCAAAATAACTGCATTTGGTCACCAAAGGTCTGAAAAACTTTTTAAGCCAAAATGACTGTATTTTTGTCTTTTAGAGTCTTAAAAAGAAGGGTTTAGACAAGATAATTACATTTCGTAACCAGTGATCTGAAAACATTTTTTTGGTCAAAATGACTCTATTTTGGTCTTCAAGTGTCTAAAAAGCCCTTTTTAGTCAAAATAACTGCATTTGATTACCAAAGGTTTGAAAAAAAATTTAGTCAAAATGATTGTATTTTCATCTATTAGAGTCTTAAAAAGCCGGTTTTGGACAAGATAATTGCATTTGGTAACCA
Source organism: Pelophylax lessonae (assembly GCF_965119305.1). NCBI lineage: Eukaryota > Metazoa > Chordata > Amphibia > Anura > Ranidae > Pelophylax > Pelophylax lessonae. The sequence goes on along the minus strand of NC_138773.1, from coordinate 141,977,718 downwards.
ATCACCTGAAACATTTGTTTGGGTCAAAATGACTCTATTTTGGTCTCCAAGTGTCTAAAAAGCCTTTTTTAGTCAAAATAACTACGTTTGGTCACCAAAGGTCTGAAAAACTTTTTTAGCCAAAATGACTGTATTTTTGTCTTTTAGAGTCTTAAAAAGCCGGGTTTAGACAAGATAATTGCATTTCGTAACCAGTGATATGAAAACTTTTTTTGGTCAAAATGACTCTATTTTGGTCTCCAAGTGTCTAAGAAGCCCTTTTAAGTCAAAATAACTGCATTTGGTCAGCAAAGGTATGAAAAAAAATTTTGTCAAAATTATTGTATTTTCGTCTATTAGAGTCTTAAAAACCGGTTTTGGACAAGATAATTGCATTTGGTAACCAATGGCCTGAAAAAATGTTTTTGGTCAAAATGACTCTATCTAGGTCTCCAAGTGTCTAAAAATTCCTTTTAAGTCATAATAACTACGTTTGGTCAACAAAGGTCTGAAAAACTATTTTAGCCAAAATGACTGTATTTTTGTCTTTTAGAGTCTCAAAACTCCGCATTTAGATTTGGTATTTGTTTGGATCAAAATGACTCTATTTTTGGTCTCCAAGTGTCTAAAAAGCCTTTTTAGTCAAAATAACTGCATTTGGTCACCAAAGGTCTGAAAAACTTTTTAGCCAAAATGACTGTATTTTTGTCTTTAAGAGTCTTAAAAAGCCGGGTTTAGACAAGATAATTGCATTTCGTAACCAGTGATCTGAAAACATTTTTTGGGTCAAAATGACTCTATTTTGGTCTCCAAGTGTCTAAAAAGCCCTTTTTAGTCAAAATAACTACGTTTGGTCACCAAAGGTCTGAAAACCTTTTTTTAGCCAAAATGACTGTATTTTTGTCTTTTAGAGTCTTAAAACACCGCTTTTAGACAAGATAAACTACATTTGGTAACCAATGGCCTGAAAAAATGTTTTTGGTCAAAATGACTCTATTTAGGTCTCCAAGTGTCTATAAAGCCCTTTTTAGTCAAAATAACTGCATTTGGTCACCAAAGGTCTGAAAAACTTTTTAAGCCAAAATGACTGTATTTTTGTCTTTTAGAGTCTTAAAAAGAAGGGTTTAGACAAGATAATTGCATTTCGTAACCAGTGATCTGAAAACATTTTTTTGGTCAAAATGACTCTATTTTGGTCTTCAAGTGTCTAAAAAGCCCTTTTTAGTCAAAATAACTGCATTTGATTACCAAAGGTTTGAAAAAAAATTTAGTCAAAATGATTGTATTTTCATCTATTAGAGTCTTAAAAAGCCGGTTTTGGACAAGATAATTGCATTTGGTAACCAATCACCTGAAACATTTGTTTGGGTCAAAATGACTCTATTTTGGTCTCCAAGTGTCTAAAAAGCCTTTTTTAGTCAAAATAACTACGTTTGGTCACCAAAGGTCTGAAAAACTTTTTTAGCCAAAATGACTGTATTTTTGTCTTTTAGAGTCTTAAAAAGCCGGGTTTAGACAAGATAATTGCATTTCGTAACCAGTGATATGAAAACTTTTTTTGGTCAAAATGACTCTATTTTGGTCTCCAAGTGTCTAAGAAGCCCTTTTAAGTCAAAATAACTGCATTTGGTCAGCAAAGGTATGAAAAAAAAGTTTGTCAAAATTATTGTATTTTCGTCTATTAGAGTCTTAAAAACCGGTTTTGGACAAGATAATTGCATTTGGTAACCAATGGCCTGAAAAAATGTTTTTGGTCAAAATGACTCTATCTAGGTCTCCAAGTGTCTAAAAAGCCCTTTTAAGTCATAATAACTACGTTTGGTCAACAAAGGTCTGAAAAACTATTTTAGCCAAAATGACTGTATTTTTGTCTTTTAGAGTCTCAAAACTCCGCATTTAGATTTGGTATTTGTTTGGGTCAAAATGACTCTATTTTGGTCTCCAAGTGTCTAAAAAGCCTTTTTAGTCAAAATAACTGCATTTGGTCACCAAAGGTCTGAAAAACTTTTTAAGCCAAAATGACTGTATTTTTGTCTTTTAGAGTCTTAAAAAGAAGGGTTTAGACAAGATAATTGCATTTCGTAACCAGTGATCTGAAAACATTTTTTTGGTCAAAATGACTCTATTTTGGTCTCCAAGTGTCTAAAAAGCCCTTTTTAGTCAAAATTTGGTTACCAAAGGTCTGAAAATTTTTTTAGTCAAAATGATTGTATTTTCGTCTATTAGAGTTTTAAAAAGTCGGTTTTGGACAAGATAATTGCATTTGGTAACCAATCGCCTGAAACATTTGTTTGGGTCAAAATGACCCTATTTTGGTCTCCAAGTGTCTAAAAAGCCTTTTTTAGTCAAAAGAACTGCATTTGGTCACCAAAGGTCTGAAAACCTTTTTTTTTAGCCAAAATAAGTGTATTTTTGTCTTTTAGAGTCTTAAAAAGCCTGTTTTAGACAAGATAATTGCATTTCGTGCCCTGTGATATGAAAACATTTTTTTGGTCAAAATGACTCTATTTTGGTCTCCAAGTGTCTGAAAAGCCCTTTTTTGTCAAAATAACTATGTTTGGTCACCAAAGGTCTGAAAACCTTTTTTTAGCCAAAATGACTGTATTTTTATCTTTTAGAGTCTTAAAACACCGCTTTTAGACAAGATAAACTACATTTGGTAACCAATGGCCTGAAAAAAATGTTTTTGGTCAAAATGACTCTATTTAGGTCTCCAAGTGTCTATAAAGCCCTTTTTAGTCAAAATAACTACGTTCGGTCACCAAAGGTCTGAAAAACTATTTTAGAGTATAAAAACTCCGCATTAAGATTTGGTATTTGTTTGGGTCAAAATTACTCTATTTTGGTCTCCAAGTGTCTAAAAAGCCTTTTTTAGTCAAAATAACTGCATTTGGTCACCAAAGGTCTGAAAACCTTTTTAGCCAAAATGACTGTATTTTGGTCTTTTAGAGTCTTAAAAAGCCGGGTTTAGACAAGATAATTGCATTTCGTAACCAGTGATCTGAAAACTTTTTTTGGTCAAAATGACTCTATTTTGGTCTCTCAGTGTCTAAAAAGCCCTTTTAAGTCAAAATAACTGCATTTGGTCAGCAAAGGTATGAAAAAAATTTAGTCAAAATGATTGTATTTTCGTCTATTAGAGTCTTAAAAACCGGTTTTGGACAAGATAATTGCATTTGGTAACCAATGGCCTGAAAAAATGTTTTTGGTCAAAATGACTCTATTTAGGTCTCCAAGTGTCTTAAAAGCCCTTTTTAGTCATAACTACGTTTGGTCAACAAAGGTCTGAAAAACTTTTTTAGCCAAAATGACTGTATTTTTGTCTTTTAGAGTCTCAAAACTCCGCATTTAGATTTGGTATTTGTTTGGGTCAAAATGACTCAATTTTGGTCTCCAAGTGTCTAAAAAGCCTTTTTAGTCAAAATAACTGCATTTGGTCACCAAAGGTCTGAAAAACTTTTTAAGCCAAAATGACTGTATTTTTGTCTTTTAGAGTCTTAAAAAGAAGGGTTTAGACAAGATAATTACATTTCGTAACCAGTGATCTGAAAACATTTTTTTGGTCAAAATGACTCTATTTTGGTCTCCAAGTGTCTAAAAAGCCCTTTTTAGTAAAAATAACTGCATTTGGTTACCAAAGGTCTGAAAAAAAATGTAGTCAAAATGATTGTATTTTCGTCTATTAGAGTTTTAAAAAGCCGGTTTTGGACAAGATAATTGCATTTGCTAACCAATGGCCTGAAAAAATGTTTTTGGTCAAAATGACTCTATTTAGGTCTCCAAGTGTCTAAAAAGCCCTTTTTAGTCATAATAACTACGTTTGGTCAACAAAGGTCTGAAAAACTATTTTAGCCAAAATGACTGTATTTTTGTCTTTTAGAGTCTTAAAAAGAAGGGTTTAGACAAGATAATTGCATTTCGTAACCAGTGATCTGAAACAATTTTTTTGGTCAAAATGACTCTATTTTGGTCTACAAGTGTCTAAAAAGCCCTTTTTAGTCAAAATAACTGCATTTGGTTACCAAAGGTCTGAAAAAAAATTTAGTCAAAATTATTGTATTTTCGTCTATTAGAGTCTTAAAAATCCGATTTTGGACAAGATAATTGCATTTGGTAACCAATCACCTGAAACATTTTTTTGGGTCAAAATGACTCTATTTTGGTCTCCAAGTGTCTAAAAATCCTTTTTTAGTCAAAATAACTGCATTTGGTCACCAAAGGTCTGAAAACCTTTTTTTAGCCAAAATAAAAGTATTTTTGTCCTTTAGAGTCTTAAAAAGCCGGTTTTAGACAAGATAATTGCATTTCGTGCCCAGTGATCTGAAAACATTTTTTTGGTCAAAATGACTCTATTTTGGTCTCCAAGTGTCTGAAAAGCCCTATTTTGTCAAAATAACTACGTTTGGTCACCAAAGGTCTGAAAACCTTTTTTTAGCCAAAATGACTGTATTTTTGTCTTTTAGAGTCTTAAAACACCGCTTTTAGACAAGATAAACTACATTTGGTAACCAATGGCCTGAAAAAATGTTTTTGGTCAAAATGACTCTATTTAGGTCTCCAAGTGTCTATAAAGCCCTTTTTAGTCAAAATAACTACGTTTGGTCACCAAAGGTCTGAAAAACTTTTTTAGCAAAAATGACTGTATTTTTGTCTTTTAGAGTCTTAAAAAGCCGGGTTTAGACAAGATAAGTGCATTTCGTGCCCAGTGATCTGAAAACATTTTTTTGGTCAAAATGACTCTATTTTGGTCTCCAAGTGTCTGAAAGCCCTTTTTAGTCAAAATAACTACGTTTGGTCACCAAAGGTCTGAAAACCTTTTTTTAGCCAAAATGACTGTATTTTTGTCTTTTAGAGTCTTAAAACACCGCTTTTAGACAAGATAAACTACATTTGGTAACCAATGGCCTGAAAAAATGTTTTTGGTCAAAATGACTCTATTTAGGTCTCCAAGTGTCTATAAAGCCCTTTTTAGTCAAAATAACTACGTTTGGTCACCAAAGGTCTGAAAAACTATTTTAGAGTCTCAAAACTCCGCATTTAGATTTGGTATTTTTTTGGTCAAAATTACTCTATTTTGGTCTCCAAGTGTCTAAAAAGCCCTTTTAAGTCAAAATAACTGCATTTGGTTAGCAAAGGTATGAAAAAATTTGGTCAAAATGATTGTATTTATGTCTATTAGAGTCTTAAAAAACGGTTTTGGACAAGATAATTGCATTTGGTAACCAATGGCCTGAAAAAATGTTTTTGGTCAAAATGACTCTATTTAGGTCTCCAAGTGTCTAAAAAGCCCTTTTTAGTCATAATAACTACGTTTGGTCAACAAAGGTCTGAAAAACTATTTTAGCCAAAATGATTGTATTTTTGTCTTTTAGAGTCTTAAAAAGAAGGGTTAAGACAAGATAATTGCATTTCGTAACCAGTGATCTGAAAAAAAATTTTTGGTCAAAATGACTCTATTTTGGTTTACAAGTGTCTAAAAAGCCCTTTTTAGTCTAAATAACTGCATTTGGTCAGCAAAGGTATGAAAAAAAATTAGTCAAAATGATTGTATTTATGTCAATTAGAGTCTTAAAAACCGGTTTTGGACAAGATAATTGCATTTGGTAACCAATGGCCTGAAAAAATGTTTTTAGTCAAAATGACTCTATTCAGGTCTCCAAGTGTCTAAAAAGCCCTTTTTAGTCATAATAACTACGTTTGGTCAACAAAGGTCTGAAAAACTATTTTAGCCAAAATGACTGTATTTTTGTCTTTTAAAGTCTTAAAAAGAAGGGTTTATTCAAGATAATTGCATTTCGTAACCAGTGATCTGAAAACATTTTTTTGGTCAAAATGACTCTATTTTGGTCTCCAAGTGTCTGAAAAGCCCTTTTTAGTCAAAATAACTGCGTTTGGTCACCAAAGGTCTGAAAACCTTTTTTTAGCCAAAATGACTGTATTTTTGTCTTTTAGAGTCTTAAAACACCGCTTTTAGACAAGATAAACTACATTTGGTAACCAATGGCCTGAAAAAAATGTTTTTGGTCAAAATGACTCTATTTAGGTCTCCAAGTGTCTATAAAGCCCTTTTTAGTCAAAATAACTACGTTTGGTCACCAAAGGTCTGAAAACTATTTTAGAGTCTCAAAACTCCGCATTTAGATTTGGTATTTGTTTGGGTCAAAATTACTCTATTTTGGTCTCCAAGTGTCTAAAAAGCCTTTTTTAGTCAAAATAACTGCATTTGGTCACCAAAGGTCTGAAAACCTTTTTAGCCAAAATGACTGTATTTTTGTCTTTTAGAGTCTTAAAAAGCCGGGTTTAGACAAGGTAATTGCATTTTGTAACCAGTGATCTGAAAACTTTTTTGGTCAAAATGACTCTATTTTGGTCTCCAAGTGTCTAAGAAGCCCTTTTAAGTCAAAATAACTGCATTTGGTCAGCAAAGGTATGAAAAAAATTTAGTCAAAATGATTGTATTTTCGTCTATTAGAGTCTTAAAAACCGGTTTTGGACAAGATAATTGCATTTGGTAACCAATGGCCTGAAAAAATGTTTTTGGTCAAAATGACTCTATTTAGGTCTCCAAGTGTCTTAAAAGCCCTTTTTAGTCATAACTACGTTTGGTCAACAAAGGTCTGAAAAACTTTTTTAGCCAAAATGACTGTATTTTTGTCTTTTAGAGTCTCAAAACTCCGCATTTAGATTTGGTATTTGTTTGGGTCAAAATGACTCTATTTTGGTCTCCAAGTGTCTAAAAAGCCTTTTTAGTCAAAATAACTGCATTTGGTCACCAAAGGTCTGAAAAACTTTTTAAGCCAAAATGACTGTATTTTTGTCTTTTAGAGTCTTAAAAAGAAGGGTTTAGACAAGATAATTGCATTTCGTAACCAGTGATCTGAAAACATTTTTTTGATCAAAATGACTCTATTTTGGTCTTCAAGTGTCTAAAAAGCCCTTTTTAGTCAAAATAACTGCATTTGATTACCAAAGGTTTGAAAAAAAATTTAGTCAAAATGATTGTATTTTCATCTATTAGAGTCTTAAAAAGCCGGTTTTGGACAAGATAATTGCATTTGGTAACCAATCACCTGAAACATTTGTTTTGGTCAAAATGACTCTATTTTGGTCTCCAAGTGTCTAAAAAGCCTTTTTTAGTCAAAATAACTACGTTTGGTCACCAAAGGTCTGAAAAACTTTTTTAGCCAAAATGACTGTATTTTTGTCTTTTAGAGTCTTAAAAAGCCGGGTTTAGACAAGATAATTGCATTTCGTAACCAGTGATATGAAAACTTTTTTTGGTCAAAATGACTCTATTTTGGTCTCCAAGTGTCTAAGAAGCCCTTTTAAGTCAAAATAACTGCATTTGGTCAGCAAAGGTATGAAAAAAAATTTTGTCAAAATTATTGTATTTTCGTCTATTAGAGTCTTAAAAACCGGTTTTGGACAAGATAATTGCATTTGGTAACCAATGGCCTGAAAAAATGTTTTTGGTCAAAATGACTCTATCTAGGTCTCCAAGTGTCTAAAAATTCCTTTTAAGTCATAATAACTACGTTTGGTCAACAAAGGTCTGAAAAACTATTTTAGCCAAAATGACTGTATTTTTGTCTTTTAGAGTCTCAAAACTCCGCATTTAGATTTGGTATTTGTTTGGGTCAAAATGACTCTATTTTTGGTCTCCAAGTGTCTAAAAAGCCTTTTTAGTCAAAATAACTGCATTTGGTCACCAAAGGTCTGAAAAACTTTTTAGCCAAAATGACTGTATTTTTGTCTTTTAGAGTCTTAAAAAGCCGGGTTTAGACAAGATAATTGCATTTCGTAACCAGTGATCTGAAAACATTTTTTGGGTCAAAATGACTCTATTTTGGTCTCCAAGTGTCTAAAAAGCCCTTTTTAGTCAAAATAACTACGTTTGGTCACCAAAGGTCTGAAAACCTTTTTTTAGCCAAAATGACTGTATTTTTGTCTTTTAGAGTCTTAAAACACCGCTTTTAGACAAGATAAACTACATTTGGTAACCAATGGCCTGAAAAAATGTTTTTGGTCAAAATGACTCTATTTAGGTCTCCAAGTGTCTATAAAGCCCTTTTTAGTCAAAATAACTGCATTTGGTCACCAAAGGTCTGAAAAACTTTTTAAGCCAAAATGACTGTATTTTTGTCTTTTAGAGTCTTAAAAAGAAGGGTTTAGACAAGATAATTGCATTTCGTAACCCGTGATCTGAAAACATTTTTTGGTCAAAATGACTCTATTTTGGTCTTCAAGTGTCTAAAAAGCCCTTTTTAGTCAAAATAACTGCATTTGATTACCAAAGGTTTGAAAAAAAATTTAGTCAAAATGATTGTATTTTCATCTATTAGAGTCTTAAAAAGCTGGTTTTGGACAAGATAATTGCATTTGGTAACCAATCACCTGAAACATTTGTTTGGGTCAAAATGACTCTATTTTGGTCTCCAAGTGTCTAAAAAGCCTTTTTTAGTCAAAATAACTACGTTTGGTCACCAAAGGTCTGAAAAACTTTTTTAGCCAAAATGACTGTATTTTTGTCTTTTAGAGTCTTAAAAAGCCGGGTTTAGACAAGATAATTGCATTTCGTAACCAGTGATATGAAAACTTTTTTTGGTCAAAATGACTCTATTTTGGTCTCCAAGTGTCTAAGAAGCCCTTTTAAGTCAAAATAACTGCATTTGGTCAGCAAAGGTATGAAAAAAAGTTTGTCAAAATTATTGTATTTTCGTCTATTAGAGTCTTAAAAACCGGTTTTGGACAAGATAATTGCATTTGGTAACCAATGGCCTGAAAAAATGTTTTTGGTCAAAATGACTCTATCTAGGTCTCCAAGTGTCTAAAAAGCCCTTTTAAGTCATAATAACTACATTTGGTCAACAAAGGTCTGAAAAACTATTTTAGCCAAAATGACTGTATTTTTGTCTTTTAGAGTCTCAAAACTCCGCATTTAGATTTGGTATTTGTTTGGGTCAAAATGACTCTATTTTTGGTCTCCAAGTGTCTAAAAAGCCTTTTTAGTCAAAATAACTGCATTTGGTCACCAAAGGTCTGAAAAACTTTTTAGCCAAAATGACTGTATTTTTGTCTTTTAGAGTCTTAAAAAGCCGGGTTTAGACAAGATAATTGCATTTCGTAACCAGTGATCTGAAAACATTTTTTGGGTCAAAATGACTCTATTTTGGTCTCCAAGTGTCTAAAAAGCCCTTTTTAGTCAAAATAACTGCATTTGGTTACCAAAGGTCTGAAAAAAAATTTAGTCAAAATGATTGTATTTTCATCTATTAGAGTCTTAAAAATCCGATTTTGGACAAGATAATTGCATTTGGTAACCAATCACCTGAAACATTTTTTTGGGTCAAAATGACTCTATTTTGGTCTCCAAGTGTCTAAAAATCCTTTTTTAGTCAAAATAACTGCATTTGGTCACCAAAGGTCTGAAAACCTTTTTTTTAGCCAAAATAACAGTATTTTTGTCCTTTAGAGTCTTAAAAAGCCGGTTTTAGACAAGATAATTGCATTTCGTGCCCAGTGATCTGAAAACATTTTTTTGGTCAAAATGACTCTATTTTGGTCTCCAAGTGTCTGAAAGCCCTTTTTAGTTAAAATAACTACGTTTGGTCACCAAAGGTCTGAAAACCTTTTTTTAGCCAAAATGACTGTATTTCTGTCTTTTAGGGTCTTAAAACACCGCTTTTAGACAAGATAAACTACATTTGGTAACCAATGGCCTGAAAAAATGTTTTTGGTCAAAATGACTCTATTTAGGTCTCCAAGTGTCTATAAAGCCCTTTTTAGTCAAAATAACTACGTTTGGTCACCAAAGGTCTGAAAAACTATTTTAGAGTCTCAAAACTCCGCATTTAGATTTGGTATTTTTTTGGTAAAAATTACTCTATTTTGGTCTCCAAGTGTCTAAAAAGCCCTTTTAAGTCAAAATAACTGCATTTGGTTAGCAAAGGTATGAAAAAAATTTGGTCAAAATGATTGTATTTATGTCTATTAGAGTCTTAAAAAACGGTTTTGGACAAGATAATTGCATTTGGTAACCAATGGCCTGAAAAAATGTTTTTGGTCAAAATGACTCTATTTAGGTCTCCAAGTGTCTAAAAAGCCCTTTTTAGTCATAATAACTACGTTTGGTCAACAAAGGTCTGAAAAACTATTTTAGCCAAAATGATTGTATTTTTGTCTTTTAGAGTCTTAAAAAGAAGGGTTAAGACAAGATAATTGCATTTCGTAACCAGTGATCTGAAAAAAATTTTTTGGTCAAAATGACTCTATTTTGGTTTACAAGTGTCTAAAAAGCCCTTTTTAGTCATAATAACTACGTTTGGTCAACAAAGGTCTGAAAAACTATTTTAGCCAAAATGACTGTATTTTTGTCTTTTAAAGTCTTAAAAAGAAGGGTTTAGACAAGATAATTGCATTTCGTAACCAGTGATCTGAAAACATTTTTTTGGTCAAAATGACTCTATTTTGGTCTCCAAGTGTCTAAAAAGCCCTTTTTAGTCAAAATAACTGCATTTGGTTACCAAAGGTCTGAAAAAAAATGTAGTCAAAATGATTGTATTTTCGTCTATTAGAGTCTTAAAAAGCCGGTTTTGGACAAGATAATTGCATTTGGTAACCAATCACCTGAAACATTTTTTTGGGTCAAAATGACTCTATTTTGGTCTCAGAGTGTCTAAAAAGCCTTTTTTAGTCAAAATAACTGCATTTGGTCACCAAAGGTCTGAAAACCTTTTTTTAGCCAAAATAACTGTATTTTTGTCTTTTAGAGTCTTAAAACACCGCTTTTAGACAAGATAAACTACATTTGGTAACCAATGGCCTGAATAAATGTTTTTGGTCAAAATGACTCTATTTAGGTCTCCAAGTGTCTATAAAGCCCTTTTTAGTCAAAATAACTACGTTTGATCACCAAAGGTCTGAAAAACTATTTTAGAGTCTCAAAACTCCGCATTTAGATTTGGTATTTGTTTGGGTCAAAATTACTCTATTTTGGTCTCCAAGTGTCTAAAAAGCCTTTTTTAGTCAAAATAACTGCATTTGGTCACCAAAGGACTGAAAACTTTTTTAGCCAAAATGACTGTATTTTTGTCTTTTAGAGTCTTAAAAAGCCGGGTTTAGACAAGATAATTGCATTTCGTAACCAGTGATATGAAAACTTTTTTGGTCAAAATGACTCTATTTTGGTCTCCAAGTGTCTAAGAAGCCCTTTTAAGTCAAAATAACTGCATTTGGTCAGCAAAGGTATGAATAAAAATTTAGTCAAAATGATTGTATTTTCGTCAATTAGAGTTTTAAAAACCGGTTTTGGACAAGATAATTGCATTTGGTAACCAATTGCCTAAAAAATGTTTTTGGTCAAAATGACTCTATTTAGGTCTCCAAGTGTCTAAAAAGCCCTTTTTAGTCATAATAACTACGTTTGGTCAACAAAGGTCTGAAAAACTATTTTAGCCAAAATGACTGTATTTTTGTCTTTTAGAGTCTCAAAACTCCGCATTTAGATTTGGTATTTGTTTGGGTCAAAATGACTCTATTTTGGTCTCCAAGTGTCTAAAAAGCCTTTTTAGTCAAAATAACTGCATTTGGTCACCAAAGGTCTGAAAAACTTTTTAGCCAAAATGACTGTATTTTTGTCTTTTTGAGTCTTAAAAAGCCGGGTTTAGACAAGATAATTGCATTTCGTAACCAGTGATCTGAAAACATTTTTTTGGTCAAAATGACTCTATTTTGGTCTCCAAGTGTCTAAAAAGCCCTTTTTAGTCAAAATAACTGCATTTGGTTACCAAAGGTCTGAAAAAAAAATTTAGTCAAAATGATTGTATTTTCGTCTATTAGAGTCTTAAAAATCCGATTTTGGACAAGATAATTGCATTTGGTAACCAGTCACCTGAAACATTTTTTTGGGTCAAAATGACTCTATTTTGGTCTCCAAGTGTCTAAAAATCCTTTTTTAGTCAAAATAACTGCATTTGGTCACCAAAGGTCTGAAAACCTTTTTTTTTAGCCAAAATAACAGTATTTTTGTCCTTTAGAGTCTTAAAAAGCCAGTTTTAGACAAGATAATTGCATTTCGTGCCCAGTGATCTGAAAACATTTTTTTGGTCAAAATGACTCTATTTTGGTCTCCAAGTGTCTGAAAAGCCCTATTTTGTCAAAATAACTACGTTTGGTCACCAAAGGTCTGAAAACCTTTTTTTAGCCAAAATGACTGTATTTTTGTCTTTTAGAGTCTTAAAACACCGCTTTTAGACAAGATAAACTACATTTGGTAACCAATGGCCTGAAAAAATGTTTTTGGTCAAAATGACTCTATTTAGGTCTCCAAGTGTCTATAAAGCCTTTTTTAGTCAAAATAACTGCATTTGGTCAACAAAGGTCTGAAAACCTTTTTAGCCAAAATGACTGTATTTTTGTCTTTTAGCGTCTTAAAAAGCCCGGTTTAGACAAGATAATTGCATTTCGTAACCAGTGATCTGAAAACTTTTTTTGGTCAAAATGACTCTATTTTGGTCTCCAAGTGTCTAAAAAGCCCTTTTAAGTCAAAATAACTGCATTTGGTCAGCAAAGGTATGAAAAAAAATTAGTCAAAATGATTGTATTTTCGTCTATTAGAGTCTTAAAAACCGGTTTTGGACAAGATAATTGCATTTGGTAACCAATGGCCTGAAAAAATGTTTTTGGTCAAAATGACTATTTAGGTCTCCAAGTGTCTAAAAAGCCCTTTTTAGTCATAATAACTACGTTTGGTCAACAAAAGTCTGAAAACTATTTTAGCCAAAATGACTGTATTTATGTCTTTTAAAGTCTCAAAACTCCGCATTTAGATTCTGTTTTTGTTTTGGGTCAAAATGACTCTATTTTTGTCTCCAAGTGTCAAAAAAGCCTTTTTTAGTCAAAATAACTGCATTTGGTCATCAAAGGTCTGAAAACCTTTTTTTAGCCAAAATGACTGTATTTTTGTCTTTTAGAGTCTTAAAACACCGCTTTTAGACAAGATAAACTACATTTGGTCACCAATGGCCTGAAAAAATGTTTTTGGTCAGAATGACTCTATTTTGGTCTCCAAGTGTCTAAAAAGCCCTTTTTAGTCAAAATAACTACGTTTGGTCACCAAAGGTCAGAAAAACTTTTTTAGCAAAAATGACTGTATTTTTGTCTTTTAGAGTCTTAAAAAGCCGGGTTTAGACAAGATAAGTGCATTTCGTGCCCAGTGATCTGAAAACATTTTTTTGGTCAAAATGACTCTATTTTGGTCTCCAAGTGTCTGAAAGCCCTTTTTAGTCAAAATAACTACGTTTGGTCACCAAAGGTCTGAAAACCTTTTTTTAGCCAAAATGACTGTATTTCTGTCTTTTAGGGTCTTAAAACACCGCTTTTAGACAAGATAAACTACATTTGGTAACCAATGGCCTGAAAAAATGTTTTTGGTCAAAATGACTCTATTTAGGTCTCCAAGTGTCTATAAAGCCCTTTTTAGTCAAAATAACTACGTTTGGTCACCAAAGGTCTGAAAAACTATTTTAGAGTCTCAAAACTCCGCATTTAGATTTGGTATTTTTTTGGTAAAAATTACTCTATTTTGGTCTCCAAGTGTCTAAAAAGCCCTTTTAAGTCAAAATAACTGCATTTGGTTAGCAAAGGTATGAAAAAAATTTGGTCAAAATGATTGTATTTATGTCTATTAGAGTCTTAAAAAACGGTTTTGGACAAGATAATTGCATTTGGTAACCAATGGCCTGAAAAAATGTTTTTGGTCAAAATGACTCTATTTAGGTCTCCAAGTGTCTAAAAAGTCCTTTTTAGTCATAATAACTACGTTTGGTCAACAAAGGTCTGAAAAACTATTTTAGCCAAAATGATTGTATTTTTGTCTTTTAGAGTCTTAAAAAGAAGGTTAAGACAAGATAATTGCATTTCGTAACCAGTGATCTGAAAAAAAAATTTTGGTCAAAATGACTCTATTTTGGTTTACAAGTGTCTAAAAAGCCCTTTTTAGTCTAAATAACTGCATTTGGTCAGCAAAGGTATGAAAAAAAATTAGTCAAAATGATTGTATTTATGTCTATTAGAGTCTTAAAAACTGGTTTTGGACAAGATAATTGCATTTGGTAACCAATGGCCTGAAAAAATGTTTTTGGTCAAAATGACTCTATTCAGGTCTCCAAGTGTCTAAAAAGCCCTTTTTAGTCATAATAACTACGTTTGGTCAACAAAGGTCTGAAAAACTATTTTAGCCAAAATGACTGTATTTTTGTCTTTTAAAGTCTTAAAAAGAAGGGTTTAGACAAGATAATTGCATTTCGTAACCAGTGATCTGAAAACATTTTTTTGGTCAAAATGACTCTATTTTGGTCTCCAAGTGTCTAAAAAGCCCTTTTTAGTCAAAATAACTGCATTTGGTTACCAAAGGTCTGAAAAAAAATGTAGTCAAAATGATTGTATTTTCGTCTATTAGAGTCTTAAAAAGCCGGTTTTGGACAAGATAATTGCATTTGGTAACCAATCACCTGAAACATTTTTTTGGGTCAAAATGACTCTATTTTGGTCTCAGAGTGTCTAAAAAGCCTTTTTTAGTCAAAATAACTGCATTTGGTCACCAAAGGTCTGAAAACCTTTTTTTAGCCAAAATAACTGTATTTTTGTCTTTTAGAGTCTTAAAACACCGCTTTTAGACAAGATAAACTACATTTGGTAACCAATGGCCTGAAAAAATGTTTTTGGTCAAAATGACTCTATTTAGGTCTCCAAGTGTCTATAAAGCCCTTTTTAGTCAAAATAACTACGTTTGATCACCAAAGGTCTGAAAAACTATTTTAGAGTCTCAAAACTCCGCATTTAGATTTGGTATTTGTTTGGGTCAAAATTACTCTATTTTGGTCTCCAAGTGTCTAAAAAGCCTTTTTTAGTCAAAATAACTGCATTTGGTCACCAAAGGACTGAAAACGTTTTTAGCCAAAATGACTGTATTTTTGTCTTTTAGAGTCTTAAAAAGCCGGGTTTAGACAAGATAATTGCATTTCGTAACCAGTGATATGAAAACTTTTTTGGTCAAAATGACTCTATTTTGGTCTCCAAGTGTCTAAGAAGCCCTTTTAAGTCAAAATAACTGCATTTGGTCAGCAAAGGTATGAATAAAAATTTAGTCAAAATGATTGTATTTTCGTCAATTAGAGTTTTAAAAACCGGTTTTGGACAAGATAATTGCATTTGGTAACCAATTGCCTAAAAAATGTTTTTGGTCAAAATGACTCTATTTAGGTCTCCAAGTGTCTAAAAAGCCCTTTTTAGTCATAATACCTACGTTTGGTCAACAAAGGTCTGAAAAACTATTTTTGCCAAAATGACTGTATTTTTGTCTTTTAGAGTCTCAAAACTCCGCATTTAGATTTGGTATTTGTTTGGGTCAAAATGACTCTATTTTGGTCTCCAAGTGTCTAAAAAGCCTTTTTAGTCAAAATAACTGCATTTGGTCACCAAAGGTCTGAAAAACTTTTTTAGCCAAAATGACTGTATTTTTGTCTTTTAGAGTCTTAAAAAGAAGGGTTTAGACAAGATAATTGCATTTCGTAACCAGTGATCTGAAAACATTTTTTTGGTCAAAATGACTCTATTTTGGTCTCCAAGTGTCTAAAAAGCCCTTTTTAGTCAAAATAACTGCATTTGGTTACCAAAGGTCTGAAAACAAATTTAGTCAAAATGATTGTATTTTCGTCTATTAGAGTCTTAAAAAGCCGGTTTTGGACAAGATAATTGCATTTGGTAACCAATCACCTGAAACATTTTTTTGGGTCAAAATGACTCTATTTTGGTCTCAGAGTGTCTAAAAAGCCTTTTTTAGTCAAAATAACTGCATTTGGTCACCAAAGGTCTGAAAACCTTTTTTTAGCCAAAATAACTGTATTTTTGTCTTTTAGAGTCTTAAAACACCGCTTTTAGACAAGATAAACTACATTTGGTAACCAATGGCCTGAAAAAATGTTTTTGGTCAAAATGACTCTATTTAGGTCTCCAAGTGTCTATAAAGCCCTTTTTAGTCAAAATAACTACGTTTGGTCACCAAAGGTCTGAAAAACTATTTTAGAGTCTCAAAACTCCGCATTTAGATTTGGTATTTGTTTGGGTCAAAATTACTCTATTTTGGTCTCCAAGTGTCTAAAAAGCCTTTTTTAGTCAAAATAACTGCATTTGGTCACCAAAGGTCTGAAAACTTTTTTAGCCAAAATGACTGTATTTTTGTCTTTTAGAGTCTTAAAAAGCCGGGTTTAGACAAGATAATTGCATTTCGTAACCAGTGATCTGAAAACTTTTTTGGTCAAAATGACTCTATTTTGGTCTCCAAGTGTCTAAGAGGCCCTTTTAAGTCAAAATAACTGCATTTGGTCAGCAAAGGTATGAATAAAAATTTAGTCAAAATGATTGTATTTTCGTCAGAGTCTTAAAAACCGGTTTTGGATAAGATAATTGCATTTGGTAACCAATGGCCTGAAAAAATGTTTTTGGTCAAAATGACTCTATTTAGGTCTCCAAGTGTCTAAAAAGCCCTTTTTAGTCATAATACCTACGTTTGGTCAACAAAGGTCTGAAAAAACTATTTTAGCCAAAATGACTGTATTTTTGTCTTTTAGAGTCTCAAAACTCCGCATTTAGATTTGGTATTTGTTTGGGTCAAAATGACTTTATTTTGGTCTCCAAGTGTCTAAAAAGCCTTTTCAGTCAAAATAACTGCATTTGGTCACCAAAGGTCTGAAAAACTTTTTTAGCCAAAATGACTGTATTTTTGTCTTTTAGAGTCTTAAAAAGCCGGGTTTAGACAAGATAATTGCATTTCATAACCAGTGATCTGAAAACTTTTTTGGTCAAAATGACTCTATTTTGGTCTCCAAGTGTCTAAAAAGCCTTTTTTAGTCAAAATAACTACGTTTGGTCACCAAAGGTCTGAAAAACTTTTTTAGCCAAAATGACTGTATTTTTGTCTTTTAGAGTCTTAAAAAGCCGGGTTTAGACAAGATAATTGCATTTCATAACCAGTGATCTGAAAACTTTTTTGGTCAAAATGACTCTATTTTGGTCTCCAAGTGTCTAAAAAGCCTTTTTAGTCAAAATAACTGCATTTGGTCACCAAAGGTCTGAAAAACTTTTTTAGCCAAAATGACTATATTTTTGTCTTTTAGAGTCTTAAAAAGAAGGGTTTAGACAAGATAATTGCATTTCGTAACCAGTGATCTGAAAACATTTTTTGGTCAAAATGACTCTATTTTGGTCTCCAAGTGTCTAAAAAGCCCTTTTTAGTCAAAATAACTGCATTTGGTTACCAAAGGTCTGAAAAAAAATGTAGTCAAAATGATTGTATTTTCGTCTATTAGAGTCTTAAAAAGCCAGTTTTGGACAAGATAATTGCATTTGGTAACCAATCACCTGAAATATTTTTTTGGGTCAAAATGACTCTATTTTGGTCTCAGAGTGTCTAAAAAGCCTTTTTTAGTCAAAATAACTGCATTTGGTCACCAAAGGTCTGAAAACCTTTTTTTAGCCAAAATAACTGTATTTTTGTCTTTTAGAGTCTTAAAACACCGCTTTTAGACAAGATAAACTACATTTGGTAACCAATGGCCTGAAAAAATGTTTTTGGTCAAAATGACTCTATTTAGGTCTCCAAGTGTCTATAAAGCCCTTTTTAGTCAAAATAACTACGTTTGGTCACCAAAGGTCTGAAAAACTATTTTAGAGTCTCAAAACTCCGCATTTAGATTTGGTATTTGTTTGGGTCAAAATTACTCTATTTTGGTCTCCAAGTGTCTAAAAAGCTTTTTTTAGTCAAAATAACTGCATTTGGTCACCAAAGGATTGAAAACTTTTTTAGCCAAAATGACTTTTTAATGACAATGTATTTTAATGACAATGTATTTTTGTCTTTTAGAGTCTTAAAAAGCCGGGTTTAGACAAGATAATTGCATTTCGTAACCAGTGATCTGAAAACTTTTTTGGTCAAAATGACTCTATTTTGGTCTCCAAGTGTCTAAGAGGCCCTTTTAAGTCAAAATAACTGCATTTGGTCAGCAAAGGTATGAATAAAAATTTAGTCAAAATGATTGTATTTTCGTCAGAGTCTTAAAAACCGGTTTTGGATAAGATAATTGCATTTGGTAACCAATGGCCTGAAAAAATGTTTTTGGTCAAAATGACTCTATTTAGGTCTCCAAGTGTCTAAAAAGCCCTTTTTAGTCATAATACCTACGTTTGGTCAACAAAGGTCTGAAAAAACAATTTTAGCCAAAATGACTGTATTTTTGTCTTTTAGAGTCTCAAAACTCCGCATTTAGATTTGGTATTTGTTTGGGTCAAAATGACTCTATTTTGGTCTCCAAGTGTCTAAAAAGCCTTTTTAGTCAAAATAACTGCATTTGGTCACCAAAGGTCTGAAAAACTTTTTTAGCCAAAATGACTGTATTTTTGTCTTTTAGAGTCTTAAAAAGCCGGGTTTAGACAAGATAATTGCATTTCATAACCAGTGATCTGAAAACTTTTTTGGTCAAAATGACTCTATTTTGGTCTCCAAGTGTCTAAAAATCCTTTTTTAGTCAAAATAACTACGTTTGGTCACCAAAGGTCTGAAAACCTTTTTTCAGCCAAAATGACTGTATTTTTGTCTTTTAGAGTCTCAAAACTCCGCATTTAGATTTGGTATTTGTTTGGGTCAAAATGACTCTATTTTGGTCTCCAAGTGTCTAAAAAGCCTTTTTAGTCAAAATAACTGCATTTGGTCACCAAAGGTCTGAAAAACTTTTTTAGCCAAAATGACTGTATTTTTGTCTTTTAGAGTCTTAAAAAGAAGGGTTTAGACAAGATAATTGCATTTTGTAACCAGTGATCTGAAAACATTTTTTTGGTCAAAATGACTCTATTTTGGTCTCCAAGTGTCTAAAAAGCCCTTTTTAGTCAAAATAACTGCATTTGGTTACCAAAGGTCTGAAAAAAAATGTAGTCAAAATGATTGTATTTTCGTCTATTAGAGTCTTAAAAAGCCGGTTTTGGACAAGATAATTGCATTTGGTAACCAATCACCTGAAACATTTTTTTGGGTCAAAATGACTCTATTTTGGTCTCAGAGTGTCTAAAAAGCCTTTTTTAGTCAAAATAACTGCATTTGGTCACCAAAGGTCTGAAAACCTTTTTTTAGCCAAAATAACTGTATTTTTGTCTTTTAGAGTCTTAAAACACTGCTTTTAGACAAGATAAACTACATTTGGTAACCAATGGCCTGAAAAAATGTTTTTGGTCAAAATGACTCTATTTAGGTCTCCAAGTGTCTATAAAGCCCTTTTTAGTCAAAATAACTACGTTTGGTCACCAAAGGTCTGAAAAACTATTTTAGAGTCTCAAAACTCCGCATTTAGATTTGGTATTTGTTTGGGTCAAAATTACTCTATTTTGGTCTCCAAGTGTCTAAAAAGCTTTTTTTAGTCAAAATAACTGCATTTGGTCACCAAAGGATTGAAAACTTTTTTAGCCAAAATGACTTTTTAATGACAATGTATTTTAATGACAATGTATTTTTGTCTTTTAGAGTCTTAAAAAGCCGGGTTTAGACAAGATAATTGCATTTCGTAACCAGTGATCTGAAAACTTTTTTGGTCAAAATGACTCTATTTTGGTCTCCAAGTGTCTAAGAGGCCCTTTTAAGTCAAAATAACTGCATTTGGTCAGCAAAGGTATGAATAAAAATTTAGTCAAAATGATTGTATTTTCGTCAGAGTCTTAAAAACCGGTTTTGGATAAGATAATTGCATTTGGTAACCAATGGCCTGAAAAAATGTTTTTGGTCAAAATGACTCTATTTAGGTCTCCAAGTGTCTAAAAAGCCCTTTTTAGTCATAATACCTACGTTTGGTCAACAAAGGTCTGAAAAAACAATTTTAGCCAAAATGACTGTATTTTTGTCTTTTAGAGTCTCAAAACTCCGCATTTAGATTTGGTATTTGTTTGGGTCAAAATGACTCTATTTTGGTCTCCAAGTGTCTAAAAAGCCTTTTTAGTCAAAATAACTGCATTTGGTCACCAAAGGTCTGAAAAACTTTTTTAGCCAAAATGACTGTATTTTTGTCTTTTAGAGTCTTAAAAAGCCGGGTTTAGACAAGATAATTGCATTTCATAACCAGTGATCTGAAAACTTTTTTGGTCAAAATGACTCTATTTTGGTCTCCAAGTGTCTAAAAATCCTTTTTTAGTCAAAATAACTACGTTTGGTCACCAAAGGTCTGAAAACCTTTTTTCAGCCAAAATGACTGTATTTTTGTCTTTTAGAGTCTCAAAACTCCGCATTTAGATTTGGTATTTGTTTGGGTCAAAATGACTCTATTTTGGTCTCCAAGTGTCTAAAAAGCCTTTTTAGTCAAAATAACTGCATTTGGTCACCAAAGGTCTGAAAAACTTTTTTAGCCAAAATGACTGTATTTTTGTCTTTTAGAGTCTTAAAAAGAAGGGTTTAGACAAGATAATTGCATTTTGTAACCAGTGATCTGAAAACATTTTTTTGGTCAAAATGACTCTATTTTGGTCTCCAAGTGTCTAAAAAGCCCTTTTTAGTCAAAATAACTGCATTTGGTTACCAAAGGTCTGAAAAAAAATGTAGTCAAAATGATTGTATTTTCGTCTATTAGAGTCTTAAAAAGCCGGTTTTGGACAAGATAATTGCATTTGGTAACCAATCACCTGAAACATTTTTTTGGGTCAAAATGACTCTATTTTGGTCTCAGAGTGTCTAAAAAGCCTTTTTTAGTCAAAATAACTGCATTTGGTCACCAAAGGTCTGAAAACCTTTTTTTAGCCAAAATAACTGTATTTTTGTCTTTTAGAGTCTTAAAACACTGCTTTTAGACAAGATAAACTACATTTGGTAACCAATGGCCTGAAAAAATGTTTTTGGTCAAAATGACTCTATTTAGGTCTCCAAGTGTCTATAAAGCCCTTTTTAGTCAAAATAACTACGTTTGGTCACCAAAGGTCTGAAAAACTATTTTAGAGTCTCAAAACTCCGCATTTAGATTTGGTATTTGTTTGGGTCAAAATTACTCTATTTTGGTCTCCAAGTGTCTAAAAAGCCTTTTTTAGTCAAAATAACTGCATTTGGTCACCAAAGGTCTGAAAACTTTTTTAGCCAAAATGACTGTATTTTTGTCTTTTAGAGTCTTAAAAAGCCGGGTTTAGACAAGATAATTGCATTTCGTAACCAGTGATCTGAAAACTTTTTTGGTCAAAATGACTCTATTTTGGTCTCCAAGTGTCTAAGAAGCCCTTTTAAGTCAAAATAACTGCATTTGGTCAGCAAAAGGTATGAATAAAAATTTAGTCAAAATGATTTTATTTTCGTCAATTAGAGTCTTAAAAACCGGTTTTGGACAAGATAATTGCATTTGGTAACCAATGGCCTAAAAAAATGTTTTTGTTTAAAATGACTCTATTTAGGTCTCCAAGTGTCTAAAAAGCCCTTTTTAGTCATAATAACTACGTTTGGTCAACAAAGGTCTGAAAAACGATTTTAGCCAAAATGACTGTATTTTTGTCTTTTAGAGTCTCAAAACTCCGCATTTAGATTTGGTATTTGTTTGGGTCAAAATTACTCTATTTTGGTCTCCAAGTGTCTAAAAAGCCTTTTTAGTCAAAATAACTGCATTTGGTCACCAAAGGTCTGAAAAACTTTTTTAGCCAAAATGACTGTATTTTTGTCTTTTAGAGTCTTAAAAAGCCGGGTTTAGACCAGATAATTGCATTTCCTAACCAGTGATCTGAAAACTTTTTTTGGTCAAAATGACCCTATTTTGGTCTCCAAGTGTCTAAAAAGCCTTTTTTAGTCAAAATAACTACGTTTGGTCACCAAAGGTCTGAAAACCTTTTTTCAGCCAAAATGACTGTATTTTTGTCTTTTAGAGTCTTAAAACACTGCTTTTAGACAAGATAAACTACATTTGGTAACCAATGGCCTGAAAAAATGTTTTTGGTCAAAATGACTCTATTTAGGTCTCCAAGTGTCTATAAAGCCCTTTTTAGTCAAAATAACTACGTTTGGTCACCAAAGGTCTGAAAAACTATTTTAGAGTCTCAAAATTCCGCATTTAGATTTGGTATTTGTTTGGGTCAAAATGACTCTATTTTGGTCTCAGAGTGTCTAAAAAGCCTTTTTTAGTCAAAATAACTGCATTTGGTCACCAAAGGTCTGAAAACCTTTTTTTAGCCAAAATAATTGTATTTTTGTCTTTTAGAGTCTTAAAACACCGCTTTTAGACAAGATAAACTACATTTGGTAACCAATGGCCTGAAAAAATGTTTTTGGTCAAAATGACTCTATTTAGGTCTCCAAGTGTCTATAAAGCCCTTTTTAGTCAAAATAACTACGTTTGGTCACCAAAGGTCTGAAAACTATTTTAGAGTCTCAAAACTCCGCATTTAGATTTGGTATTTGTTTGGGTCAAAATTACTCTATTTTGGTCTCCAAGTGTCTAAAAAGCCTTTTTTAGTCAAAATAACTGCATTTGGTCACCAAAGGATTGAAAACTTTTTTAGCCAAAATGACTGTATTTTTGTGTTTTAGAGTCTTAAAAAGCCGGGTTTAGACAAGATAATTGCATTTCGTAACCAGTGATCTGAAAACTTTTTTGGTCAAAATGACTCTATTTTGGTCTCCAAGTGTCTAAGAGGCCCTTTTAAGTCAAAATAACTGCATTTGGTCAGCAAAGGTATGAATAAAAATTTAGTCAAAATGATTGTATTTTCGTCAGAGTCTTAAAAACCGGTTTTGGATAAGATAATTGCATTTGGTAACCAATGGCCTGAAAAAATGTTTTTGGTCAAAATGACTCTATTTAGGTCTCCAAGTGTCTAAAAAGCCCTTTTTAGTCATAATACCTACGTTTGGTCAACAAAGGTCTGAAAAAACTATTTTAGCCAAAATGACTGTATTTTTGTCTTTTAGAGTCTCAAAACTCCGCATTTAGATTTGGTATTTGTTTGGGTCAAAATGACTCTATTTTGGTCTCAGAGTGTCTAAAAAGCCTTTTTTAGTCAAAATAACTGCATTTGGTCACCAAAGGTCTGAAAACCTTTTTTTAGCCAAAATAACTGTATTTTTGTCTTTTAGAGTCTTAAAACACCGCTTTTAGACAAAATAAACTACATTTGGTAACCAATGGCCTGAAAAAATGTTTTTGGTCAAAATGACTCTATTTAGGTCTCCAAGTGTCTATAAAGCCCTTTTTAGTCAAAATAACTACGTTTGGTCACCAAAGGTCTGAAAAACTATTTTAGAGTCTCAAAACTCCGCATTTAGATTTGGTATTTGTTTGGGTCAAAATTACTCTATTTTGGTCTCCAAGTGTCTAAAAAGCCTTTTTTAGTCAAAATAACTGCATTTGGTCACCAAAGGTCTGAAAACTTTTTTAGCCAAAATGACTGTATTTTTGTGTTTTAGAGTCTTAAAAAGCCGGGTTTAGACAAGATAATTGCATTTCGTAACCAGTGATCTGAAAACTTTTTTGGTCAAAATGACTCTATTTTGGTCTCCAAGTGTCTAAGAGGCCCTTTTAAGTCAAAATAACTGCATTTGGTCAGCAAATGTATGAATAAAAATTTAGTCAAAATGATTGTATTTTCGTCAGAGTCTTAAAAACCGGTTTTGGATAAGATAATTGCATTTGGTAACCAATGGCCTGAAAAAATGTTTTTGGTCAAAATGACTCTATTTAGGTCTCCAAGTGTCTAAAAAGCCCTTTTTAGTCATAATACCTACGTTTGGTCAACAAAGGTCTGAAAAAACTATTTTAGCCAAAATGACTGTATTTTTGTCTTTTAGAGTCTCAAAACTCCGCATTTAGATTTGGTATTTGTTTGGGTCAAAATGACTCTATTTTGGTCTCCAAGTGTCTAAAAAGCCTTTTTAGTCAAAATAACTGCATTTGGTCACCAAAGGTCTGAAAAACTTTTTTAGCCAAAATGACTGTATTTTTGTCTTTTAGAGTCTTAAAAAGCCGGGTTTAGACAAGATAATTGCATTTCATAACCAGTGATCTGAAAACTTTTTTTGGTCAAAATGACTCTATTTTGGTCTCCAAGTGTCTAAAAAGCCTTTTTTAGTCAAAATAACTACGTTTGGTCACCAAAGGTCTGAAAACCTTTTTTCAGCCAAAATGACTGTATTTTTGTCTTTTAGAGTCTCAAAACTCCGCATTTAGATTTGGTATTTGTTTGGGTCAAAATGACTCTATTTTGGTCTCCAAGTGTCTAAAAAGCCATTTTAGTCAAAATAACTGCATTTGGTCACCAAAGGTCTGAAAAACATTTTTAGCCAAAATGACTGTATTTTTGTCTTTTAGAGTCTTAAAAAGAAGGGTTTAGACAAGATAATTGCATTTCGTAACCAGTGATCTGAAAACATTTTTTTGGTCAAAATGACTCTATTTTGGTCTCCAAGTGTCTAAAAAGCCCTTTTTAGTCAAAATAACTGCATTTGGTTACCAAAGGTCTGAAAAAAAATGTAGTCAAAATGATTGTATTTTCGTCTATTAGAGTCTTAAAAAGCCGGTTTTGGACAAGATAATTGCATTTGGTAACCAATCACCTGAAACATTTTTTTGGGTCAAAATGACTCTATTTTGGTCTCAGAGTGTCTAAAAAGCCTTTTTTAGTCAAAATAACTGCATTTGGTCACCAAAGGTCTGAAAACCTTTTTTTAGCCAAAATAACTGTATTTTTGTCTTTTAGAGTCTTAAAACACCGCTTTTAGACAAGATAAACTACATTTGGTACCAATGGCCTGAAAAAATGTTTTTGGTCAAAATGACTCTATTTAGGTCTCCAAGTGTCTATAAAGCCCTTTTTAGTCAAAATAACTACGTTTGGTCACCAAAGGTCTGAAAACTATTTTAGAGTCTCAAAACTCCGCATTTAGATTTGGTATTTGTTTGGGTCAAAATTACTCTATTTTGGTCTCCAAGTGTCTAAAAAGCCTTTTTTAGTCAAAATAACTGCATTTGGTCACCAAAGGATTGAAAACTTTTTTAGCCAAAATGACTGTATTTTTGTGTTTTAGAGTCTTAAAAAGCCGGGTTTAGACAAGATAATTGCATTTCGTAACCAGTGATCTGAAAACTTTTTTGGTCAAAATGACTCTATTTTGGTCTCCAAGTGTCTAAGAGGCCCTTTTAAGTCAAAATAACTGCATTTGGTCAGCAAAGGTATGAATAAAAATTTAGTCAAAATGATTGTATTTTCGTCAGAGTCTTAAAAACCGGTTTTGGATAAGATAATTGCATTTGGTAACCAATGGCCTGAAAAAATGTTTTTGGTCAAAATGACTCTATTTAGGTCTCCAAGTGTCTAAAAAGCCCTTTTTAGTCATAATACCTACGTTTGGTCAACAAAGGTCTGAAAAAACAATTTTAGCCAAAATGACTGTATTTTTGTCTTTTAGAGTCTCAAAACTCCGCATTTAGATTTGGTATTTGTTTGGGTCAAAATGACTCTATTTTGGTCTCCAAGTGTCTAAAAAGCCTTTTTAGTCAAAATAACTGCATTTGGTCACCAAAGGTCTGAAAAACTTTTTTAGCCAAAATGACTGTATTTTTGTCTTTTAGAGTCTTAAAAAGCCGGGTTTAGACAAGATAATTGCATTTCATAACCAGTGATCTGAAAACTTTTTTGGTCAAAATGACTCTATTTTGGTCTCCAAGTGTCTAAAAATCCTTTTTTAGTCAAAATAACTACGTTTGGTCACCAAAGGTCTGAAAACCTTTTTTCAGCCAAAATGACTGTATTTTTGTCTTTTAGAGTCTCAAAACTCCGCATTTAGATTTGGTATTTGTTTGGGTCAAAATGACTCTATTTTGGTCTCCAAGTGTCTAAAAAGCCTTTTTAGTCAAAATAACTGCATTTGGCCACCAAAGGTCTGAAAAACTTTTTTAGCCAAAATGACTGTATTTTTGTCTTTTAGAGTCTTAAAAAGAAGGGTTTAGACAAGATAATTGCATTTTGTAACCAGTGATCTGAAAACATTTTTTTGGTCAAAATGACTCTATTTTGGTCTCCAAGTGTCTAAAAAGCCCTTTTTAGTCAAAATAACTGCATTTGGTTACCAAAGGTCTGAAAAAAAATGTAGTCAAAATGATTGTATTTTCGTCTATTAGAGTCTTAAAAAGCCGGTTTTGGACAAGATAATTGCATTTGGTAACCAATCACCTGAAACATTTTTTTGGGTCAAAATGACTCTATTTTGGTCTCAGAGTGTCTAAAAAGCCTTTTTTAGTCAAAATAACTGCATTTGGTCACCAAAGGTCTGAAAACCTTTTTTTAGCCAAAATAACTGTATTTTTGTCTTTTAGAGTCTTAAAACACTGCTTTTAGACAAGATAAACTACATTTGGTAACCAATGGCCTGAAAAAATGTTTTTGGTCAAAATGACTCTATTTAGGTCTCCAAGTGTCTATAAAGCCCTTTTTAGTCAAAATAACTACGTTTGGTCACCAAAGGTCTGAAAAACTATTTTAGAGTCTCAAAACTCCGCATTTAGATTTGGTATTTGTTTGGGTCAAAATTACTCTATTTTGGTCTCCAAGTGTCTAAAAAGCCTTTTTTAGTCAAAATAACTGCATTTGGTCACCAAAGGTCTGAAAACTTTTTTAGCCAAAATGACTGTATTTTTGTCTTTTAGAGTCTTAAAAAGCCGGGTTTAGACAAGATAATTGCATTTCGTAACCAGTGATCTGAAAACTTTTTTGGTCAAAATGACTCTATTTTGGTCTCCAAGTGTCTAAGAAGCCCTTTTAAGTCAAAATAACTGCATTTGGTCAGCAAAAGGTATGAATAAAAATTTAGTCAAAATGATTTTATTTTCGTCAATTAGAGTCTTAAAAACCGGTTTTGGACAAGATAATTGCATTTGGTAACCAATGGCCTGAAAAAATGTTTTTGTTTAAAATGACTCTATTTAGGTCTCCAAGTGTCTAAAAAGCCCTTTTTAGTCATAATAACTACGTTTGGTCAACAAAGGTCTGAAAAACGATTTTAGCCAAAATGACTGTATTTTTGTCTTTTAGAGTCTCAAAACTCCGCATTTAGATTTGGTATTTGTTTGGGTCAAAATTACTCTATTTTGGTCTCCAAGTGTCTAAAAAGCCTTTTTAGTCAAAATAACTGCATTTGGTCACCAAAGGTCTGAAAAACTTTTTTAGCCAAAATGACTGTATTTTTGTCTTTTAGAGTCTTAAAAAGCCGGGTTTAGACCAGATAATTGCATTTCCTAACCAGTGATCTGAAAACTTTTTTTGGTCAAAATGACCCTATTTTGGTCTCCAAGTGTCTAAAAAGCCTTTTTTAGTCAAAATAACTACGTTTGGTCACCAAAGGTCTGAAAACCTTTTTTCAGCCAAAATGACTGTATTTTTGTCTTTTAGAGTCTTAAAACACTGCTTTTAGACAAGATAAACTACATTTGGTAACCAATGGCCTGAAAAAATGTTTTTGGTCAAAATGACTCTATTTAGGTCTCCAAGTGTCTATAAAGCCCTTTTTAGTCAAAATAACTACGTTTGGTCACCAAAGGTCTGAAAAACTATTTTAGAGTCTCAAAATTCCGCATTTAGATTTGGTATTTGTTTGGGTCAAAATGACTCTATTTTGGTCTCAGAGTGTCTAAAAAGCCTTTTTTAGTCAAAATAACTGCATTTGGTCACCAAAGGTCTGAAAACCTTTTTTTAGCCAAAATAATTGTATTTTTGTCTTTTAGAGTCTTAAAACACCGCTTTTAGACAAGATAAACTACATTTGGTAACCAATGGCCTGAAAAAATGTTTTTGGTCAAAATGACTCTATTTAGGTCTCCAAGTGTCTATAAAGCCCTTTTTAGTCAAAATAACTACGTTTGGTCACCAAAGGTCTGAAAACTATTTTAGAGTCTCAAAACTCCGCATTTAGATTTGGTATTTGTTTGGGTCAAAATTACTCTATTTTGGTCTCCAAGTGTCTAAAAAGCCTTTTTTAGTCAAAATAACTGCATTTGGTCACCAAAGGATTGAAAACTTTTTTAGCCAAAATGACTGTATTTTTGTGTTTTAGAGTCTTAAAAAGCCGGGTTTAGACAAGATAATTGCATTTCGTAACCAGTGATCTGAAAACTTTTTTGGTCAAAATGACTCTATTTTGGTCTCCAAGTGTCTAAGAGGCCCTTTTAAGTCAAAATAACTGCATTTGGTCAGCAAAGGTATGAATAAAAATTTAGTCAAAATGATTGTATTTTCGTCAGAGTCTTAAAAACCGGTTTTGGATAAGATAATTGCATTTGGTAACCAATGGCCTGAAAAAATGTTTTTGGTCAAAATGACTCTATTTAGGTCTCCAAGTGTCTAAAAAGCCCTTTTTAGTCATAATACCTACGTTTGGTCAACAAAGGTCTGAAAAAACTATTTTAGCCAAAATGACTGTATTTTTGTCTTTTAGAGTCTCAAAACTCCGCATTTAGATTTGGTATTTGTTTGGGTCAAAATGACTCTATTTTGGTCTCCAAGTGTCTAAAAAGCCTTTTTAGTCAAAATAACTGCATTTGGTCACCAAAGGTCTGAAAAACTTTTTTAGCCAAAATGACTGTATTTTTGTCTTTTAGAGTCTTAAAAAGCCGGGTTTAGACAAGATAATTGCATTTCATAACCAGTGATCTGAAAACTTTTTTTGGTCAAAATGACTCTATTTTGGTCTCCAAGTGTCTAAAAAGCCTTTTTTAGTCAAAATAACTACGTTTGGTCACCAAAGGTCTGAAAACCTTTTTTCAGCCAAAATGACTGTATTTTTGTCTTTTAGAGTCTCAAAACTCCGCATTTAGATTTGGTATTTGTTTGGGTCAAAATGACTCTATTTTGGTCTCCAAGTGTCTAAAAAGCCATTTTAGTCAAAATAACTGCATTTGGTCACCAAAGGTCTGAAAAACATTTTTAGCCAAAATGACTGTATTTTTGTCTTTTAGAGTCTTAAAAAGAAGGGTTTAGACAAGATAATTGCATTTCGTAACCAGTGATCTGAAAACATTTTTTTGGTCAAAATGACTCTATTTTGGTCTCCAAGTGTCTAAAAAGCCCTTTTTAGTCAAAATAACTGCATTTGGTTACCAAAGGTCTGAAAAAAAATGTAGTCAAAATGATTGTATTTTCGTCTATTAGAGTCTTAAAAAGCCGGTTTTGGACAAGATAATTGCATTTGGTAACCAATCACCTGAAACATTTTTTTGGGTCAAAATGACTCTATTTTGGTCTCAGAGTGTCTAAAAAGCCTTTTTTAGTCAAAATAACTGCATTTGGTCACCAAAGGTCTGAAAACCTTTTTTTAGCCAAAATAACTGTATTTTTGTCTTTTAGAGTCTTAAAACACCGCTTTTAGACAAGATAAACTACATTTGGTAACCAATGGCCTGAAAAAATGTTTTTGGTCAAAATGACTCTATTTAGGTCTCCAAGTGTCTATAAAGCCCTTTTTAGTCAAAATAACTACGTTTGGTCACCAAAGGTCTGAAAAACTATTTTAGAGTCTCAAAATTCCGCATTTAGATTTGGTATTTGTTTGGGTCAAAATGACTCTATTTTGGTCTCAGAGTGTCTAAAAAGCCTTTTTTAGTCAAAATAACTGCATTTGGTCACCAAAGGTCTGAAAACCTTTTTTTAGCCAAAATAATTGTATTTTTGTCTTTTAGAGTCTTAAAACACCGCTTTTAGACAAGATAAACTACATTTGGTAACCAATGGCCTGAAAAAATGTTTTTGGTCAAAATGACTCTATTTAGGTCTCCAAGTGTCTATAAAGCCCTTTTTAGTCAAAATAACTACGTTTGGTCACCAAAGGTCTGAAAACTATTTTAGAGTCTCAAAACTCCGCATTTAGATTT
This sequence comes from Pelophylax lessonae, assembly GCF_965119305.1. NCBI lineage: Eukaryota > Metazoa > Chordata > Amphibia > Anura > Ranidae > Pelophylax > Pelophylax lessonae. Next base: position 141,947,824 of record NC_138773.1, on the reverse strand, counting down.
GGTATTTGTTTGGGTCAAAATTACTCTATTTTGGTCTCCAAGTGTCTAAAAAGCCTTTTTTAGTCAAAATAACTGCATTTGGTCACCAAAGGATTGAAAACTTTTTTAGCCAAAATGACTGTATTTTTGTGTTTTAGAGTCTTAAAAAGCCGGGTTTAGACAAGATAATTGCATTTCGTAACCAGTGATCTGAAAACTTTTTTGGTCAAAATGACTCTATTTTGGTCTCCAAGTGTCTAAGAGGCCCTTTTAAGTCAAAATAACTGCATTTGGTCAGCAAAGGTATGAATAAAAATTTAGTCAAAATGATTGTATTTTCGTCAGAGTCTTAAAAACCGGTTTTGGATAAGATAATTGCATTTGGTAACCAATGGCCTGAAAAAATGTTTTTGGTCAAAATGACTCTATTTAGGTCTCCAAGTGTCTAAAAAGCCCTTTTTAGTCATAATACCTACGTTTGATCAACAAAGGTCTGAAAAAACTATTTTAGCCAAAATGACTGTATTTTTGTCTTTTAGAGTCTCAAAACTCCGCATTTAGATTTGGTATTTGTTTGGGTCAAAATGACTCTATTTTGGTCTCCAAGTGTCTAAAAAGCCTTTTTAGTCAAAATAACTGCATTTGGTCACCAAAGGTCTGAAAAACTTTTTTAGCCAAAATGACTGTATTTTTGTCTTTTAGAGTCTTAAAAATCGGGTTTAGACAAGATAATTGCATTTCATAACCAGTGATCTGAAAACTTTTTTTGGTCAAAATGACTCTATTTTGGTCTCCAAGTGTCTAAAAAGCCTTTTTTAGTCAAAATAACTACGTTTGGTCACCAAAGGTCTGAAAACCTTTTTTCAGCCAAAATGACTGTATTTTTGTCTTTTAGAGTCTCAAAACTCCGCATTTAGATTTGGTATTTGTTTGGGTCAAAATGACTCTATTTTGGTCTCCAAGTGTCTAAAAAGCCATTTTAGTCAAAATAACTGCATTTGGTCACCAAAGGTCTGAAAAACATTTTTAGCCAAAATGACTGTATTTTTGTCTTTTAGAGTCTTAAAAAGAAGGGTTTAGACAAGATAATTGAATTTCGTAACCAGTGATCTGAAAACATTTTTTTGGTCAAAATGACTCTATTTTGGTCTCCAAGTGTCTAAAAAGCCCTTTTTAGTCAAAATAACTGCATTTGGTTACCAAAGGTCTGAAAAAAAATGTAGTCAAAATGATTGTATTTTCGTCTATTAGAGTCTTAAAAAGCCGGTTTTGGACAAGATAATTGCATTTGGTAACCAATCACCTGAAACATTTTTTTGGGTCAAAATGACTCTATTTTGGTCTCAGAGTGTCTAAAAAGCCTTTTTTAGTCAAAATAACTGCATTTGGTCACCAAAGGTCTGAAAACCTTTTTTTAGCCAAAATAACTGTATTTTTGTCTTTTAGAGTCTTAAAACACCGCTTTTAGACAAGATAAACTACATTTGGTAACCAATGGCCTGAAAAAATGTTTTTGGTCAAAATGACTCTATTTAGGTCTCCAAGTGTCTATAAAGCCCTTTTTAGTCAAAATAACTACGTTTGGTCACCAAAGGTCTGAAAACTATTTTAGAGTCTCAAAACTCCGCATTTAGATTTGGTATTTGTTTGGGTCAAAATTACTCTATTTTGGTCTCCAAGTGTCTAAAAAGCCTTTTTTAGTCAAAATAACTGCATTTGGTCACCAAAGGATTGAAAACTTTTTTAGCCAAAATGACTGTATTTTTGTGTTTTAGAGTCTTAAAAAGCCGGGTTTAGACAAGATAATTGCATTTCGTAACCAGTGATCTGAAAACTTTTTTGGTCAAAATGACTCTATTTTGGTCTCCAAGTGTCTAAGAGGCCCTTTTAAGTCAAAATAACTGCATTTGGTCAGCAAAGGTATGAATAAAAATTTAGTCAAAATGATTGTATTTTCGTCAGAGTCTTAAAAAACGGTTTTGGATAAGATAATTGCATTTGGTAACCAATGGCCTGAAAAAATGTTTTTGGTCAAAATGACTCTATTTAGGTCTCCAAGTGTCTAAAAAGCCCTTTTTAGTCATAATACCTACGTTTGGTCAACAAAGGTCTGAAAAAACTATTTTAGCCAAAATGACTGTATTTTTGTCTTTTAGAGTCTCAAAACTCCGCATTTAGATTTGGTATTTGTTTGGGTCAAAATGACTCTATTTTGGTCTCCAAGTGTCTAAAAAGCCTTTTTAGTCAAAATAACTGCATTTGGTCACCAAAGGTCTGAAAAACTTTTTTAGCCAAAATGACTGTATTTTTGTCTTTTAGAGTCTTAAAAAGAAGGGTTTAGACAAGATAATTGCATTTCGTAACCAGTGATCTGAAAACATTTTTTTGGTCAAAATGACTCTATTTTGGTCTCCAAGTGTCTAAAAAGCCCTTTTTAGTCAAAATAACTGCATTTGGTTACCAAAGGTCTGAAAAAAAATGTAGTCAAAATGATTGTATTTTCGTCTATTAGAGTCTTAAAAAGCCAGTTTTGGACAAGATAATTGCATTTGGTAACCAATCACCTGAAACATTTTTTTGGGTCAAAATGACTCTATTTTAGTCTCAGAGTGTCTAAAAAGCCTTTTTTAGTCAAAATAACTGCATTTGGTCACCAAAGGTCTGAAAACCTTTTTTTAGCCAAAATAACTATTTTTGTCTTTTAGAGTCTTAAAACACCGCTTTTAGACAAGATAAACTACATTTGGTAACCAATGGCCTGAAAAAATGTTTTTGGTCAAAATGACTCTATTTAGGTCTCCAAGTGTCTATAAAGCCCTTTTTAGTCAAAATAACTACGTTTGGTCACCAAAGGTCTGAAAAACTATTTTAGAGTCTCAAAACTCCGCATTTAGATTTGGTATTTGTTTGGGTCAAAATTACTCTATTTTGGTCTCCAAGTGTCTAAAAAGCTTTTTTTAGTCAAAATAACTGCATTTGGTCACCAAAGGATTGAAAACTTTTTTAGCCAAAATGACTGTATTTTTGTCTTTTAGAGTCTTAAAAAGCCGGGTTTAGACAAGATAATTGCATTTCGTAACCAGTGATCTGAAAACTTTTTTGGTCAAAATGACTCTATTTTGGTCTCCAAGTGTCTAAGAGGCCCTTTTAAGTCAAAATAACTGCATTTGGTCAGCAAAGGTATGAATAAAAATTTAGTCAAAATGATTGTATTTTCGTCAGAGTCTTAAAAACCGGTTTTGGATAAGATAATTGCATTTGGTAACCAATGGCCTGAAAAAATGTTTTTGGTCAAAATGACTCTATTTAGGTCTCCAAGTGTCTAAAAAGCCCTTTTTAGTCATAATACCTACGTTTGGTCAACAAAGGTCTGAAAAAACAATTTTAGCCAAAATGACTGTATTTTTGTCTTTTAGAGTCTCAAAACTCCGCATTTAGATTTGGTATTTGTTTGGGTCAAAATGACTCTATTTTGGTCTCCAAGTGTCTAAAAAGCCTTTTTAGTCAAAATAACTGCATTTGGTCACCAAAGGTCTGAAAAACTTTTTTAGCCAAAATGACTGTATTTTTGTCTTTTAGAGTCTTAAAAAGCCGGGTTTAGACAAGATAATTGCATTTCATAACCAGTGATCTGAAAACTTTTTTGGTCAAAATGACTCTATTTTGGTCTCAAAGTGTCTAAAAAGCCTTTTTTAGTCAAAATAACTACGTTTGGTCACCAAAGGTCTGAAAACCTTTTTTCAGCCAAAATGACTGTATTTTTGTCTTTTAGAGTCTCAAAACTCCGCATTTAGATTTGGTATTTGTTTGGGTCAAAATGACTCTATTTTGGTCTCCAAGTGTCTAAAAAGCCTTTTTAGTCAAAATAACTGCATTTGGTCACCAAAGGTCTGAAAAACTTTTTTAGCCAAAATGACTGTATTTTTGTCTTTTAGAGTCTTAAAAAGAAGGGTTTAGACAAGATAATTGCATTTCGTAACCAGTGATCTGAAAACATTTTTTTGATCAAAATGACTCTATTTTGGTCTCCAAGTGTCTAAAAAGCCCTTTTTAGTCAAAATAACTGCATTTGGTTACCAAAGGTCTGAAAAAAAATGTAGTCAAAATGATTGTATTTTCGTCTATTAGAGTCTTAAAAAGCCGGTTTTGGACAAGATAATTGCATTTGGTAACCAATCACCTGAAACATTTTTTTGGGTCAAAATGACTCTATTTTGGTCTCAGAGTGTCTAAAAAGCCTTTTTTAGTCAAAATAACTGCATTTGGTCACCAAAGGTCTGAAAACCTTTTTTTAGCCAAAATAACTGTATTTTTGTCTTTTAGAGTCTTAAAACACCGCTTTTAGACAAGATAAACTACATTTGGTAACCAATGGCCTGAAAACATGTTTTTGGTCAAAATGACTCTATTTAGGTCTCCAAGTGTCTATAAAGCCCTTTTTAGTCAAAATAACTACGTTTGGTCACCAAAGGTCTGAAAAACTATTTAAGAGTCTCAAAACTCCGCATTTAGATTTGGTATTTGTTTGGGTCAAAATTACTCTATTTTGGTCTCCAAGTGTCTAAAAAGCCTTTTTTATTCAAAATAACTGCATTTGGTCACCAAAGGTCTGAAAACTTTTTTAGCCAAAATGACTGTATTTTTGTCTTTTAGAGTCTTAAAAAGCCGGGTTTAGACAAGATAATTGCATTTCGTAACCAGTGATCTGAAAACTTTTTTGGTCAAAATGACTCTATTTTGGTCTCCAAGTGTCTAAGAAGCCCTTTTAAGTCAAAATAACTGCATTTGGTCAGCAAAAGGTATGAATAAAAATTTAGTCAAAATGATTGTTATTTCGTCAATTAGAGTCTTAAAAACCGGTTTTGGACAAGATAATTGCATTTGGTAACCAATGGCCTGAAAAAATGTTTTTGTTTAAAATGACTCTATTTAGGTCTCCAAGTGTCTAAAAAGCCCTTTTTAGTCATAATAACTACGTTTGGTCAACAAAGGTCTGAAAAACAATTTTAGCCAAAATGACTGTATTTTTGTCTTTTAGAGTCTCAAAACTCCGCATTTAGATTTGGTATTTGTTTGGGTCAAAATTACTCTATTTTGGTCTCCAAGTGTCTAAAAAGCCTTTTTAGTCAAAATAACTGCATTTGGTCACCAAAGGTCTGAAAAACTTTTTTAGCCAAAATGACTGTATTTTTGTCTTTTAGAGTCTTAAAAAGCCGGGTTTAGACCAGATAATTGCATTTCCTAACCAGTGATCTGAAAACTTTTTTTGGTCAAAATGACCCTATTTTGGTCTCCAAGTGTCTAAAAAGCCTTTTTTAGTCAAAATAACTACGTTTGGTCACCAAAGGTCTGAAAACCTTTTTTCAGCCAAAATGACTGTATTTTTGTCTTTTAGAGTCTTAAAACACTGCTTTTAGACAAGATAAACTACATTTGGTAACCAATGGCCTGAAAAAATGTTTTTGGTCAAAATGACTCTATTTAGGTCTCCAAGTGTCTATAAAGCCCTTTTTAGTCAAAATAACTACGTTTGGTCACCAAAGGTCTGAAAAACTATTTTAGAGTCTCAAAATTCCGCATTTAGATTTGGTATTTGTTTGGGTCAAAATGACTCTATTTTGGTCTCAGAGTGTCTAAAAAGCCTTTTTTAGTCAAAATAACTGCATTTGGTCACCAAAGGTCTGAAAACCTTTTTTTAGCCAAAATAACTGTATTTTTGTCTTTTAGAGTCTTAAAACACCGCTTTTAGACAAGATAAACTACATTTGGTAACCAATGGCCTGAAAAAATGTTTTTGGTCAAAATGACTCTATTTAGGTCTCCAAGTGTCTATAAAGCCCTTTTTAGTCAAAATAACTACGTTTGGTCACCAAAGGTCTGAAAAACTATTTTAGAGTCTCAAAACTCCGCATTTAGATTTGGTATTTGTTTGGGTCAAAATTACTCTATTTTGGTCTCCAAGTGTCTAAAAAGCCTTTTTTAGTCAAAATAACTGCATTTGGTCACCAAAGGTCTGAAAACTTTTTTAGCCAAAATGACTGTATTTTTGTGTTTTAGAGTCTTAAAAAGCCGGGTTTAGACAAGATAATTGCATTTCGTAACCAGTGATCTGAAAACTTTTTTGGTCAAAATGACTCTATTTTGGTCTCCAAGTGTCTAAGAGGCCCTTTTAAGTCAAAATAACTGCATTTGGTCAGCAAAGGTATGAATAAAAATTTAGTCAAAATGATTGTATTTTCGTCAGAGTCTTAAAAACCGGTTTTGGATAAGATAATTGCATTTGGTAACCAATGGCCTGAAAAAATGTTTTTGGTCAAAATGACTCTATTTAGGTCTCCAAGTGTCTAAAAATCCCTTTTTAGTCATAATACCTACGTTTGGTCAACAAAGGTCTGAAAAAACTATTTTAGCCAAAATGACTGTATTTTTGTCTTTTAGAGTCTCAAAACTCCGCATTTAGATTTGGTATTTGTTTGGGTCAAAATGACTCTATTTTGGTCTCCAAGTGTCTAAAAAGCCTTTTTAGTCAAAATAACTGCATTTGGTCACCAAAGGTCTGAAAAACTTTTTTAGCCAAAATGACTGTATTTTTGTCTTTTAGAGTCTTAAAAAGCCGGGTTTAGACAAGATAATTGCATTTCATAACCAGTGATCTGAAAACTTTTTTTGGTCAAAATGACTCTATTTTGGTCTCCAAGTGTCTAAAAAGCCTTTTTTAGTCAAAATAACTACGTTTGGTCACCAAAGGTCTGAAAACCTTTTTTCAGCCAAAATGACTGTATTTTTGTCTTTTAGAGTCTCAAAACTCCGCATTTAGATTTGGTATTTGTTTGGGTCAAAATGACTCTATTTAGGTCTCCAAGTGTCTAAAAAGCCCTTTTTAGTCATAATACCTACGTTTGGTCAACAAAGGTCTGAAAAAACTATTTTAGCCAAAATGACTGTATTTTTGTCTTTTAGAGTCTCAAAACTCCGCATTTAGATTTGGTATTTGTTTGGGTCAAAATGACTCTATTTTGGTCTCAGAGTGTCTAAAAAGCCTTTTTTAGTCAAAATAACTGCATTTGGTCACCAAAGGTCTGAAAACCTTTTTTTAGCCAAAATAACTGTATTTTTGTATTTTAGAGTCTTAAAACACCGCTTTTAGACAAAATAAACTACATTTGGTAACCAATGGCCTGAAAAAATGTTTTTGGTCAAAATGACTCTATTTAGGTCTCCAAGTGTCTATAAAGCCCTTTTTAGTCAAAATAACTACGTTTGGTCACCAAAGGTCTGAAAAACTATTTTAGAGTCTCAAAACTCCGCATTTAGATTTGGTATTTGTTTGGGTCAAAATTACTCTATTTTGGTCTCCAAGTGTCTAAAAAGCCTTTTTTAGTCAAAATAACTGCATTTGGTCACCAAAGGTCTGAAAACTTTTTTAGCCAAAATGACTGTATTTTTGTGTTTTAGAGTCTTAAAAAGCCGGGTTTAGACAAGATAATTGCATTTCGTAACCAGTGATCTGAAAACTTTTTTGGTCAAAATGACTCTATTTTGGTCTCCAAGTGTCTAAGAGGCCCTTTTAAGTCAAAATAACTGCATTTGGTCAGCAAATGTATGAATAAAAATTTAGTCAAAATGATTGTATTTTCGTCAGAGTCTTAAAAACCGGTTTTGGATAAGATAATTGCATTTGGTAACCAATGGCCTGAAAAAATGTTTTTGGTCAAAATGACTCTATTTAGGTCTCCAAGTGTCTAAAAAGCCCTTTTTAGTCATAATACCTACGTTTGGTCAACAAAGGTCTGAAAAAACTATTTTAGCCAAAATGACTGTATTTTTGTCTTTTAGAGTCTCAAAACTCCGCATTTAGATTTGGTATTTGTTTGGGTCAAAATTACTCTATTTTGGTCTCCAAGTGTCTAAAAAGCCTTTTTAGTCAAAATAACTGCATTTGGTCACCAAAAGTCTGAAAAACTTTTTTAGCCAAAATGACTGTATTTTTGTCTTTTAGAGTCTTAAAAAGCCGGGTTTAGACAAGATAATTGCATTTCATAACCAGTGATCTGAAAACTTTTTTTGGTCAAAATGACTCTATTTTGGTCTCCAAGTGTCTAAAAAGCCTTTTTTAGTCAAAATAACTACGTTTGGTCACCAAAGGTCTGAAAACCTTTTTTCAGCCAAAATGACTGTATTTTTGTCTTTTAGAGTCTCAAAACTCCGCATTTAGATTTGGTATTTGTTTGGGTCAAAATGACTCTATTTTGGTCTCCAAGTGTCTAAAAAGCCATTTT